>NC_134204.1:44420960-44785761 GCF_964188355.1 Buteo buteo
ACTGCCTAATTTGTTTGGCTTCAGATGCTGTCTTATTCTACCAAACTGAATACCATAATCAGATAGTTTATTCAAAATAGTGAAAGTGCATACATTCAGAGGAGGAATTGATTCACTTTGCATTCTTCTGAAGGAAATTTTCCATGTACCAGACAGAAACTTTCAAAATAATCAGAATACAGTATGTAACAGAGAGATCTGCTGATGTTATTACTTACTTTGTGAGAGAACACTATCACCATGATGTATTCCATGTGTGTCAGGTAACATAGTCCAGCTTTTGGTGGCTGTAAAAATGGAACAGTTTTATTCAGCAATGCTGGTTTAAAAAAATTCCATAGGCACAAATTCTACATTCATCTGGCACCCAACCAAATGTGTAATGTGCTGTTTATTGCAGGAAACACAGATCTTCTCTACTGCCTATCAACCCACAAGCAATTTATGTAGTGCCTGTCATATCATTATTTTGCCCCAAACCACACTGACAGGTCTCCTCATAACAAAGCAATAAGCCTACAATGCTTAATAGGAACATAAGGTGTAGGAAGGCTGTCATGTCTGTTTACTATTTCAACATGACAGTTACAGACTCTTTTTTGAACCAGGTCATATATCAGTTTCCCCGTTCTTAAACTTTTTTCTCTTTCTGTCAGATGTTTACATAGTTTCAGAAAAACAGATTACATTTCTGCCTGGGTTTTTTTTTCAGTGGGCATTGCTGACTGGACTTTGAAAAAAAAGTACATACAGGGAGTATTTTAGCTTCTTCCCTGATTTCTCAAGCTCAGCAGTGTAGAAGTTTACACACAAACCCATAATGGCTTTCCCTTGATTATTAACCACCACAGGGTGCAGGATAAGAGCAGGAATATTAGCAATATGATCAAAAATAACAAAAAAAAAAGTACCAAAAAAGTCCTTGTGGTCAAAGCAGAGACCTGAAACAGAGCTATTCAACCTGCTTCACAATGAGGCAAACTCATTGATGTGAATAACCACATTAAGAAGGCTTCCAGTACCTGAGCTAGGTCAAATATCACAGGGCACAGTACTGCACAGCCACATAGGCTCTCCTGTTCATAACTTGCAGACAAGCGTGTTCATTGTTACGCCTTGAATTCTCCAAGCTGCACAACACTTCCTTTCACAGCTCCTTCTGATGTCACAGCAAACATGTGGCTAAAGACATAACAACTTTTTGAAACTGTAGCAGTTAGTTAGCCAAACAAACAAGAAAAGAATCAGGAGGTTTGGGTCTCACTGTGACAAGCTATAAACATGAAGTTCCTTTCAAAAGCACCTCCAATCAGTGCCATTCAGCATAAAGGATTTCCTACTGAGTAATCTGCCAGGTTCTTTTTCATGGCATGTTGATGCCAGCTGCCAATCATTACTGGACATATGCCTCCCTGCATCTTCAGCAAGCATGTAAGTCAAAAAAAAAAGAAAGTGAACAAGTGAACCATTTGTTTATATACAAATAAACAGGGTATTTGCATTTATTTTTCTGGAGAAGGGAAAGCACATGCCATGTTATATATAGTCCAAAAAAAACCATATTGACCTCTTAAAGGGGCACATAAACATGTTCTGAATCACAGGCTTCTGGTTTGAGATATGCAATTACAGGGCAAAGAAGGAAAGTGTCATAGAACATCAAGCATTTTTTTGAAGTCTATTGCTATGTTTCCTTTTTCCCTCATCTCTGGAGTGAGGGAAAAGGAAATAGTTACCATTAAATTTTTCCCTCTTGCAAATTTCCAGTAGTCATTTTTATACGGTACAACTATGGTCATTAGTGTTACCCATCCATCTTGCAATTTCAACTAAATCGAGCAATGAAAATTTTATAGTGCATCCCTAATTGTGCACCAGACTGGAACTGTTCATACAAATTCCAAGCAATTATAAGGCTTTCTGGGAAACATTGGCAGCAAACACAGGATTAAATGCCTGTAACAGCAAGCCAGATGGGAACCACAGATAAAGAAAATCTCATGGAACTTGATTCTTTTTCCAAAACTCTGGTATTATTTAAATTAACCTGGGACTCAAATATACAACAGATTCAAAATTAGGTCAGTTAGGTGTAATAACTAGATCGTAAGTATTCCAAACATTCCCTAAACACACAAACACACGTCAAATCAGTGTTAAGCACTGTTTAAAAATGAACGTAGATATAACAAGACAACCATGTGTACTATCAGTAAAGGTAAAATATCATAATTCCATGTCTTAATGTCATAACACCAAAAATATAATATTGTGGTTTTAAATGGATGATACTTTCTGCCTTCAGCATCACGAATGACATGAAATAGGGAAGGTATTAATCCTTTGAATGTAACAGAAAAAGACCTTGCAGCCCTTTCTGACTTCCTAGCACACAGTATTGCTTCATCCTCAAACCACTGCATTCTGCAGACTACCAAACAGGGGAAGCTGTAGTGTGGTGGGTACAACTTGGACCTGGACTCAGGGAGGGAACTACCTAGCACAGGATCTTCCATTGCCTTATCTCTCCAGCATACAGTGTTGGTGAGAAAAAAGGCTGGGGGATGGGGTGGGGTTGTCTGAGAAAGACGCATTTTTTAAAGGCCTGAATCTAGCAAAATAGTTAATGTCATAGCCTGCCACTTTTCACCATGATTGTTTTTTAGTAATAAACTTTCAAAAGTATTTGAAGGCAAATACATGCTAAAGCAGCATACCTCTATGAGCAGATACCTCCCAGCATGTCAAATTATCAGCCATCATTAACTTCCTGAACTAATTATGTGATACTCCTTATCATCCAGTTGTAGAATTAAACTAATCCCAAACCACAACATTATGTAAATCTAAAAGTAGAAGTGGATTCGGTACCCTTCTACATTCCCAGGCCTTTCTGGGAGCACAGAATGGCCACTAGGACAGGGCAATTCCAGGCTGAACTCCGAAACAGCAATATGAATGTCATTTCAACTAATACTGCTTTTACTATTAGAGCTCCTTTGCCCATAGCTTTTATGCTGACATGGGACTGTGACAAAGGACCAAGAACAGCATGGGCTTGGTAGCATCTCTCAGCAGCTCCCATTTCAATTAGACAAATCACCAACCAAAGAGATCTTAATGAATATGTTTTTAGAACTATTACCCATAGCAAACATCAGTAAGTTACCCACTATAAAACTGTCCAAATACTCCTAATTCCTTTTGAGCACAGCTCTTCCTTAATTTTCCCATAGTCATTTTATGGGAGGACCTTGATTGTTCTACTTGTTAAGAGAAATGAAAAGTTAAAATGTCTTCCACTGAACCTCTTCATACTGAGCCTGGAGGAAGCAGAGAATGGCTATCATTTAAAAAACCCCAAACATTATATTTACAGAATCACAGAATGACTGAGGTTGGAAGGGACTTTTTGAGATCATACTCCAGAGTTCATTAAAGAAGATGTTAAACAGTAATGACTTCAGTATCATTCCCTGAGGTAAACCACTGATGACTGGCCTCCAATTGGACTTTGTGCCTCTGATCACAACCCTTTCAGTCTAGCCACTGAGCCAGTTTTCAATCTACCTGCCTGTCCATTTATCTAACTTGTACCTTGTTAGCTTGTCTACAAAGGTGTTATGGAAGACACTGTCAAAGACCTTACTAAAGTCAAGGGAAACAACATCAACTTTTTTCTCCTCATCCACCAAGCTAGTCACCTCATTATAGAAGGCTATCAGATTTCTTAAGCATGACTTCCCTTCATAAATGTATGCTGACTACTTCCAATGACTTTTTTGTCCTTCGTGTGTTTGGAAATGTTTTCCAAGAGTATATTCTCTATCACCTTCCCAGGTATTAAGGGGATGTCAAGTGGCCTGTACTTCTCCAGATCTTCCTTTTTTAAGATAGGAGTGACATTTATTCTCTTCCAGGTTTCAGAAACCTCTACCTATTGCTGTAACCTTTCAAAGATAATCAAGAATGCCCTTGCAATGGCTTCAGCCAGCTCCCTCAGTATTCACGGATGCAACCCGTCAAACCCCACAGACTTATGTATGTCCAGTTTGTTCAAGTGCTTTCTGGGCTGGTCCACCTCCACTGATGGTATGTCTTCCTTGCTCCACACCTTCCCTTTTGTCTCAGTGGCCTGGGCTTCCCGAAGGCCTGTCTTAGCAGTGATTAATGAGACAAAAAAGGCATTGAGTACCTCGGCTTTTCCTGTGAAATTCTTTGTCAGGTTCCTCACCCCATTCAGCAATGGGCTCATGTTTTCCCTAGTCTTCCTTCGGGAAGCTTGCTTGAAAGCTACTGGTACATCAACAGCAACTGCAAAGAATTAGAATTTTGATTAAGCTCTGAGTTCTGCATACACAATTAAGAAAGTTAAAGTAATCCAAAAGTTAAAGACAAGATTACACAAAGCTTGGTACAAAGAGCTACAATGCTAATTGAAGGCTGTGTCAGAAATCCCGGTAGTGACAATTCAGAAACTTTTGAAAGAAATATACAGATTTGCATCTTTAGAATGTGTCTTCAAGTCATATTCTGGAAAAATAACTGACCATTCATATAATACCAGTGCTTCTGTTGTATTCTCCAGTATTCCTAAAAAGAAAGTTAAATTCTGTCCAATTAGAACCAAACTGTGATGGAATTCAGTGAGGTTGCAGCTGCTAGTTGAGATATGTGAAAATCTCATTACAATACACACTTTATTTGGAGAAATTTCACCTGTTTTCATAAAACTCGACAAACAACTTCTCTTGTTCTGCTGAAGACTTGTGATTTTCCAGCTCTGACTTTCACATCCACCTTTTTTCCTCAGAACAGGCCATGTTTATGCTGCAGGGTGAGATCATTTCCTCAGTTCAATAATATCTTTACAAATTCAATGATGTGATCCAAAAGAACAGAAGTGACATCAGTTTTGTGCTTAAAAAGTGCCTCTTTCATATTCTCCCAACCTAGTGGACTATTTATTTCATCTTGACAGTATCACAATTTTTTTCAATCCTGCACAAAACAAGAAAGCTAAGAACACTTGCACAGGCTACTCTATTTGGTATCTTTGCATTCTTTGTGGTCCCAATTAACAAACATCTCACCTTGACAGAATATTGCTGCAGCTTTCCTGAATCATCATCAAGGTCTGGGAAAGCATCCTTCAGACAGAAGACCCATTTCATTATCATGTGTAAATTACTAATTTTAATAAGGCAAATTAATTGGGGGCTCCAGCAAAAACTCAGATAAAAAATGGTTAGTTGTCTTCCTGTTCAGAATTATATATTTGCTATGAAGGGTGACAATCAATTTTCACACACTGAAATTCCAAACTAATTTTTTTTCCAGAACATTTTTTTCTTTTTAATTGTCTGAAGAAATATTTTAAAGTTTATTTTTATAGTGCTTTACTGCATTTGTACAGTCAGGGTCCTCACTAGTAAAGCATCTGTTATGCCATTACCTTTATCAAATCCAATGTCAAATCTCATTAATGCTGTTGAATCACTTGTGTTTTTAAGTACACCTTATTATAAATCATTGTATTCCATGAAAATCTTCAATGACAATAAAAAAGTTGTTTCTGTTTCTCTTAGTTACTAAACAGAATTTTTTAAGATTGTGCTTGTCCTCTCTAATCTTCCATGGAAAAAATGAAAGAGAACTAAAACATGGATTTTCACAATCTCTACGTCCACTAAACTTCACAATACTCAATCATTTGGCCTAAAAGTCCCTTGAAACAAAGATGATTAATTTTGTGTATCCTCAGTCACTTGGTTTACAACATCCTTGATGACAAGCAGCCAGGATGGATTAGGATTCCTTAGTATTTGACAATGTTTGTAGCTCTATGACTGCTGCTGTGGAAAGACGTCAGAAAGAAGCAGGTTTCATATGAGAATTCCTGCATTAAGTGATCCAAAGTAGGTAAAAGCATAAGCAGTAGCTTAGGTCCTACCCCTGCAATCATGCTTCTTGCCAACATTACATAACCCTTAATTTCAAGAGATTTTTCTCCCTAAGTTAAATTAGTGTCTATTCAACCACATCTATTATCTATGGGGTGTTCCACCCAACACCAAAATGTCACAAGGCTTCAAGGTTAAACTTCTGCTCCAAATGGGTTTCCTTTCCTGCAGATCCTGGAGAACATTTTCAATTGCTGAAGTGCTTTTCTGTTGGCAAGCCTGTCCTGAACATCTTTTTCAGCTATTACTGCTTCTGCTGGCTTTGAAATATAAGATGTTCCATATAACAGCCTGCAGCTATGCCAGAGACTGCTTCTCACTCTCTGATTTGCCATATGATTAGTACTCATTAGCAATGCTTAACTGTTCCAAAGGTGATGCTGTTCCCAACTTCATCTTTGAGATTTACTGCCATCCAGAATCTGTCTGAGCTACTTCCTGCACACATATAAGAGCTGATATAAAAACGCCCCACTAATGTGAACATTAACTTTGAGTTCTAATGCTCCTAATGGTCAGAAAACTGGGACAAGGTGTTTTCCTTATCTGCACTTGTACATTTGTAGAACCACAGAATTCGGGGAGATGGCGGGGGTGTCATCCCCAAAGATTCTTGTTTGTAAACTAAACACAGCAAAGTAGAAACAGATACTGGACTGATAAGCTCTGGATATATTAAAAGTATGGGATTAATATGGCAAATTTGAAATGATACAGAAACATTGCATATCTCTTTAGAAGGATTCAAACAATAATAAAACACTTCTTAACATTTCAGTGTTTTTACTGTGTCATGAACATGTTACTGATACAGTACTTTTCTAAAGGACACGGGGCAAAGCGCCACTTCATTTTAAGCTGCAGAATGACTTTCAAACAAGCTACAGATAAAGTTGGTGACTTACAAAAGCTTTTATCAGACTTATGATGGATTTTACAGAAGTGGAACTCTATATGACCCATGTGATTTGTTTTCATTTACAAAGGTGGAGAGGCTTTGAATTTAAAAATGGAACTTTTTCTTCTTGTGCCAAATGTAAACAATTTAACATCCATTTCCCATCCAGAGAGTTTAACAGTTCAAAAGATTTTATATGAATCTTATCTGTATTATATTTCCTGCTGATTGGCAGTGCCTCATGCTTCAAATTGAAAGCCAAAAATGTGTTGGCTCTGAACAGAGACAGGAAACAAATAACAAAGAAAACTGGGAAATAAACATAATGAGTAGTTATGAAGTGCTGAAAACTATACTTAGTGTTTGAGTTCTTGTTAGTTCTTGAGATTCAAATGCTGCCATATTGATTTATGTCTGGGAAGCCTTGTTTAGGAAAAAAAGCATAAACAAAAGCCTTTGAGTATTTTGTCAACAAGAAAATATAGTTTATATTATCTTCAAAGCTCACATCTATTTCTGACTTGACTGATTCCATACTACTTACCGTGGAGCACTTCGTTATTTCCGGAAGAGGTGCACATTGCACACAGTACTTACCTTTCCCAGGGAAGTGCATGGATCTATTACTCACAGTCAGCCAAATGATTCAGCAAGACCAATGCTAGGATCAGTTGAAGAAACATGTCCTGGGTGTTGTCATGGCTGGAAACAGAACTGATGTCGTCTTCTATGGCAGACAATGCAGATGTTGGAAAACAGACACAATTCATTGCCCCTAAAGAAATTTCTTTGGATTCTTCTTTGAAAGACATGCAATCCCAGGTACCTAAAAGAGGCGATTTCTATAAAAAAGAAGAAGAGAGAGAGCAAAGAATAAACACCTAATTTATAAAAAAGGACCTAGCAATTACTCCATACGTTGTAACCCAGTTTTGTATCATTTGTATAATTTAATAATATCTATCATGACTCAGATATAAAACATGGAAGACAACACAGTATGGCAATACTTCAAGGAAAACCCATAACTTGCCTCTTTTTAATGAGGGACTTAACCAACCATAAAGAATGATTAGACTTTTAGAAGGGCAAGCCTTGCCCTGACAAGTCAACATTGTAAAGTCCTAAACAGGTGGGCAATGCTTACCAGTCTTGTAGCTGGTATGTTCTATGGTGCAGTGAAAGTCAATTCATTCCAATGCTTTCTTTGTATTCTGTGTTACTGGGAGGTGTCTTTTCTTGCTGTGCAGTTATTTTAAAGATGTATAATCCTCTTTCAAAATTCCAGACATAGGCATTTTCCTGTCTTCTCATTCTTAATATGCAAGTTAAGTGAACTGGACCAGATACATATTAAATTACTGCTATTATTTCCTCTGTCCCACAACAGAGATTCCAAACTTCCAATTAGTCTTTTTTAAGTATACAGTGAAAGAGTAACAAAAGAGTCCTATGAAGTACCACATTCTCTCAGTCTGAAGGGTCACTGTGCAAGCACAGTCCCAACATCACCCACCGGTAATACAGCATCAACTAACACTGGCCATCGACTCACAAAAATTTCTTTCGGTACTCATGAACACTACTGCTTCCTGCAATACAGAGGAAACAGACTTTTCTGTCTCATGACATCCATGCAAACCTAGTTCCTTGTAAATACAGAAGGCTTATCTTCAGTAGCAGTTTACAGCCTTTGGCTCTAATTCAGCAACATCACCACATGATGAATGCTGGACCAAATTCTTAATGGAGATCCAAGGATTACCCACACAACTAAGTCCCATACAGCCAAAAATGGTGTAATTACAAGCTATGAAATGTTACACAGGTTACATTAACTTTTTTTCTTCTTTTTCAGTATTCTATTGCCCTTATCCATTCAAAAAGCTTTACTTTGATTTTAGAGTACCTGCATTTTTTCTTTCTCAGTCCTGTCAGTCTAATCCAATAATTACTTTCACAACCCCAGATTACCAGCCATCTTGACTTCGCATCCTGCTGGGCAGAAGTCCAATTGTCCCTTTTGAAATAAATCTACCAGGCTCTGTGCAAGGAGGAAAAGAGGAAGAGTGCTTCTTCAGCTGTAAAAGGGTCCCATACCAATAATCATTGTTTTACTTTCTCCAGATACTGTTGTTTCCTGGACTTGGTCCTTTAGCTAGAGCAAGGCTGAGGCTGGTGGAGCTTTCATTCTCCAGACAGCTAGATAGGCTATTTCTTTGAGAACTTAAATTGTAAAAATTCGTTTGCAAACACAATCTGCCTGTAAAATGTTAAGGCATCGGTATAAACAGGTTCAAGGACTGTCACTGCCCCAACACTAGAACTGTAGAACTAATGCAAAGACAGCAACAATACCCTATACCCAGAGAGAGGCAATAGGCAAAAGCCCATGGATGGGAAGGCATGTAGCAGAGGAGGGGTCTTCCCCTTCAAATGGCCTCCTTTCTGCCATGTGCTTTGATACAGGAGAATGAAGGAAGGAATCAGGTGTTTTTCTGGTGGAGAATGATGCCAGTCCTTCATTCACAGCTCTAATACAGTTCGTCTCCCAGTCACACAGAATACTACTCAGGATTGGGAAGGATTAGAGTACCACTAAGGATTCAGCCATCCTTCCCAACACAAGCACTCTTATTGTAATATCCTTCAGCCTTCAGCAAGAAAGGAAAATACAACAGCCCACATACTTACTGGCTGCTAAGTATTGTTACCATACAAAGGTCTTGCCATAACAGTTACACTTAATCCTTTGCTGAACAGTTCTCAAGCAGCTTTCACATGTAAATTATAGATATATCCTACAATTCCAGTTATATCAACGGATAACTTATGACATTGTAGAAAAGCATATGATTGGCAATAACAGGGAGAGAAGTGCAGATAAGCACCCTCTGTAAGGTTCCTCTCCTTTTTTTTTTTGGCTGTACCTTCTGCTCAAATAACCTGAATTTAGTGTGAGTAGTTTGTATGCTTAAATATTTGTACAAGTTATACCACTGTACTCATACCAGAAAACTTGAAATGGTGCACCCCCACCACCAGTACTATCATACTCCTACCTCCAGCAGGGACAATATTTTTATGCTAGAATAGGAGTTCTACAAAGGCACAACTGCACAGGTGTCACCCACTTTCATGCCTACAGAATTGCTTCTACTTTAGGAATATTTCACTTATAAATAAACATATATATTCATTCATTTCAGGTTGAACCAAAACAGTTGTACTCAGCTTTAGGCATATGGTAATATAGCAGTTATTGAAGAGACAGAGTGTTTAATTACATTAGAGGATGCATAAGTTTAGAAATATGCATTAAAAATATATTCAGGATGTCAGTAAATAATCAACAGTATTTGCTGAAAAACAAAAAAGACACCTCAGTCAATACAGAATTGTTCAACTCATTGAAAATTTCTATACTGTAATAGTTCATAAGGTTTCTATATTGTTTACTGTGTACTGAGAACAGTGTCCATGTAAATATCAGGTCTATTCAATATTTAAATTCAGTAACATATTTTCCATAGAAAGGTATACTGAATAAGCTGTGGAATTTCAGTTTGGTCTCAAGCTTTTCAACATTTTGCTGGATTACACCTGTTAAAGTTTGCAGTCACCACTTATATCTCCAGGTTCTTCTGGAGAATTGTGAATTACAATTCACAACTGACATCTTTGCAGAACAGTGCAGACCTTAGCTCTCTAAGAGGAGAAAAAAGCCGTGTTTTGCAACACAACACTGAAGATCTACACATCTCTTACTTTTTCTCCTGGGAGTCTCAGACCTAGGTGAACTTTTTTCAAACAACACCAAGGGCTGCTTAAATTTATGAGAGCTTGAACTCAGTTTAAAGATACAATAAACAGCGAATAACTATCTTGTGTTCTTGCAGAGGCCTTTTACAGTGGAACATGCCACTGTTTGTCTGTAATTACATTATGTACTGATAGCTGTTTGTTTTAGCCTAAGAAAACCTTCTCCTTTGTACTGCACACATTTCATTTCAGAAACTCAGGTCATTTTTAATTGGCCTATACTAGAAATCTTTACACTTTGGGGGGCAAAGTCATACCCTCAGTCTTGTATTTTATTTCAGAGAGGATTAGAATTTTTCAACTTAGTAAGTGGAAACTCCAAGGTAAGAAAGAGTTGCTCTAATGAAGTTTTTGAGCAGACTGGCCTGTTCGTAGAAAGAAAGCTCTGAGTGACCTAACCTCTGTCACTGAAATTTAGGCAATTATGTACTCTCCTGATCTGTCTAGTAAACAGAGATTTAGCCAGATAAACTGTTGTAGTTGCAAAGCAAACACTCACATGCAATGATTCCAACGAATTACTTGACTAGAGACCAGCAAATAACTTCTCATTTTGACCCCATAATTTGAAAAGTGAATTTTAAAATGTCACTGTTCAGCTCCTTCGTTTCTAACAGAATTATGAGCCTTGCAATTTTAAAAATGCTGAAATAAACGATAAAGTATATCTGATTTTCACAGATAAAGTGCTTAGTTCAAAAACATGTTATTAATTGACAACTAATACCATGTTCACAACCCAAATAAACTAACAGTTTCAAACAAACACTAACTTTCACAACAGAGTTTCTCCTCTTCCTATAGGTCCAACTTCATCAAATGAACGATTTTGAGCCACACTGATTATAGACTTTTAACATATGATTCTTACAATTCCACAATTCTGAGTTTTTTACAAGATCTATTAGAAATGTAAGTTGGAATCATCTTAGAAACAAGATTGATTATTTCTTTCTGAACTTCTCCATTCCAACTCTTTTATTGGCAAGATGCCCACTTCAACCATCTTTACAACAGGTAGGATTTAACTAGCCACATTCACCCCACTAATTAAACTATTTCCTTTTGTGGTGTCCCAAAACTATGGGGGCAGGCATATGTCTCATCTCTATGCTGCACACATATCAGCCCATATCATGTAAATGAAAATAAATAAATTCTGATTAAATATCACACCTCAACTTTATCACTGGAGAATACATACTTAGCACATCACTCCACTTGCATTCTTTATTTAGATATAAGAAGAACAAACACACTGAAAAAGAATAACCACCTTTCTGCAGTCAGGTTGTTAATAAATGGCTTCTTCCTGGATTGTTCCTGGATTGTTCACTTTTTTGTGCCCGAGTATAATCCAGGCAGCTATATGAAATAAACTTCTTCTGTGAAGAAACTAAACGCTTTTTCTGTCATTAACCTTCTCAGATAGATCTGTCCGTCTTTTTTAAGGCTACATTAGAAGAGGTCTTGCTGTGGTTAAAAGCTCAAGACAGCTGATGTCCCTCTTTTGTTCTTCATAGATTAGAATGTGCAAGATGATCCTGTTGCCTGTTAGTTTAATATTCTGTGGACTGTCTTCTAGGATGGCATGGTAGTTCTCATGGGACTCAGTAACTTGAATGCACTCATGGATTTTTATTTAGATATCATTTCTGTGATTATGAAACCCACAACCTTTTGATCTACTGAGCTATGCCCAGCACGGCATCAACATAAAATCCTTCTCATGCTCTTGTTAAGACACAGGAGCTGTTGCAGGCAGACCCTATCATCCTTTGCATTCTGAGGACAACATGGATTAAGATTAAGAGTCAATTGCCTGGGTCCATACAAGGGGTCACATAGGCCTGTATTCTCTCTTGAAGAGCATCCAAAACAGACACACAGAGAAGAGTAAGAACAAGGCAAGCATAGGCAATATTTTTCCCCTAGTCTCCAACTATTTTCAAGTTGGTGGATTACCTGGAAGTATAAAAAAGTTAGCAATACTAATAGAAGCCTTTAACCTATTTTCACACAGTAATTTGCTATAGTTAAAAACAAACAAACAACCAAAACCATCAGTGACATAAATTATGTTATTTCAAGACCAGGAACTTACAGCCAGGACTGGCCAGAATTTTTTCAAAACATCCCATCTGTTCCATCTCCTGCCGTGTCTGGCCAGGTGTCCCAAGGTCAGCAATCCAACTTTCATTTACTTGCAAAGAACCGATGAAGAAGTGAAATCATGTCTTGATTTTTGTTAAAGTACCCAACATACTAAAACATCCAGCATTTTCTAAACTCCTTGACAGATTTCCTCCTCAATTATTTTTTGAAGTAGTGTTATTTTAGCAACAGTTCTTGTACATCTCTACTGCACAATGCTGACTCCAGCAATGAGTTCTGAAGATGAATCTCAACTCAGATTACAGTCACATTACCTCTGGGGTGATGTAACTGGTAAACAAAACGCTCTGTAAGACAGCCATTTGTAAAAAGACATCCTTCCATTAAAAAACAAATATTGCGTGCTTATGATTCTGCTGTTGTACAAAAACAACAAAAAAATGAAAAAGAACCCAACAGTAAAAGCTCAGAAACTTTAGGAAGCTTTTCAGTATTTGCTTTGTTTCTCTCCCTCAGAGAAACAAATAAACCAGACATTCAGAAAAGCCATTACTTCTGACCCCCTGTTTAATTTTCTTCCATAGCTCAGGATTGTTTAGATTTGTGCTGAATGGTACTATCAGATATAGCTCCAAATGAATACAAAACCGTCCATTACACCTCACCCCATTATACATTCCATTCTTCACAGGATTTTATTTCTAGAAAGTACATTACAGAGGACAGAGCGCCTTTAGGGTACAGTACATTTCAAAACACAATTAAAATAAACTCTTCAAGTGGAAATGTGAAATGTATTTGTATTCTATTAAAGCCTTTGGCTTTATCAGCTGCAGTGCACTATATAACAAGGTCATTAGTAACAAGCCACATACAATGGAGAACATACATCAGCAGTAGAAAAACAAACATGAGTCCAAAACATCACAATAACTTCCTGTACCTGTTCTTGTTTGCTTGCTGAGCTCTCAAACATTGTGAGTCTCTGAAATACATAAAAGCGTAACAGCTTGAGTCAATATTTGCCAACCAAAGTGAACGATTTTATTTAGCGTGATGACTGGACCCCTTGAGCAAACACATCTTGTAGGCAGCATAACAACTGCAGGCCAGCCTGCAAAACGACCAGAAGTGTCCAACCATTCAGAGCATACATTGCGTCTGGGGAAACCTCAGCGGCTGCTCCAAGCTTCTCCTCACAAATAAAAGATAAGATGATTCATTTAGTTTTCCATCAAAATCCATTATGGAATACAAACCAGAATGATTTTATAACAAACTTGTGGTTTTCTTGCTCTTGCTTTGAGATGGTTTATTCTAGTTTGAATTTCAGGGCATGAAACATTTCTGATTCTTGCTCATATGAAGCACTTCCAAGAGTTTAGGTATCCTTTGGACTACAGGGTCTTTCTATTTAAACAAGTTCATTTGGGATGTGGGCTGAGAGGTACATAAAAAAAATATTGATTTCATACCAATTACTACAGGAACCAAATTGTGGTGAATGGGGAACTGCATATGAAAATCAATACAAGGAAATGTCCCTTTTGCCCATGGAAGTGCTGCCAAATGAAGCAATGTCTTAATACAATCTTTCTGTTGTTTCAATAAATACATTCTATAATTATGATTTGGACCAGGTGATGATTAGTCCTTTTTGTTCTGTGCTGCCATTATATAGGATTATAAAAACCACTTTCTTTCTGTATTGAGAAAATTCTGCTTCCTTTTTGTTTTTTAAGAGGAATATTTGGGTCAAACGAACTTGCACCATATGAAAGTGCTCATACACAAAAATGCCTCTCAGTCTGTAGAGATGTATTTTCTTCCTCCATCAACATATGTCACAGATGCACAGCTTCCCAAATGCAGCAGAATCTAGGAAGATAACCTGGTGTGTGTGTGGGAGCAAGGTTTGAGGACCAAGCTTTTGTTTGGCTGCCACACAAATAGCTGTGTGCTGGGACTACCAAATTTACAGTTCTTTCTAACTTGCCTGCAGGACGACAAGGTTTCCACTTCATCCATTAACCTGTGTCAGAGGCCACTCTTCATGCCTGCAGACCAAAGGCCAGAATAGGAACATTACCTTCTGAGCCCCTTGAAAATCTAAATGTTCTTGTTCAGGACCAAGCACGGACAGGGAAAATGAGGTCATATTTACTACAGAGCTGGATTTTAAAAAAGGGGAAGCTTCCAGTATTATGTCCCTATTATATATGGCACAAGGAATCTCTAAAACTGAGCAAAAGCAGAGTCAAGACCAATCTAAGGGTTCAAGTGGTTATCTTAAGAATAGTGTGGTATTAGTAGACTTATAACAAAAATCATAAGTTTGTCAGAACTGATACTTTTTATGGTGCCTAACATGTAATAGAGGAAAGAAAGAGTTTTAAAAATTGTATGATATTATCAACATATTAGCTGGATGAAAAACTCCAGGCTATCAACTGCTCAGTTAGTATGGAACTACTGCCTCAAAGTATTATGTACAAAACCCAGCTTTCAGGCTTAATGTATGGGTTCATGCCTCTGAAAGGAAGGTTGACTCTGTGCTTCCATAAACAGTCACTCCCTCCATTTTCACTGAGGATAGATAATGTGAATACTGTGTTTCATCTGGTAAATAGTGGGTTGGTTCACTTGAATGTTCCGGTGGCAAGTTAAATAGAAACACAGACTAGTTTTGTTTCAGAGCAATCTGTGACAGAAAACACAGCTTCGTGCATTATACAAAATATGAGGAGGCTTTTGGTGTTTGGTGACACAAGTACACTCCCGTGAAGAGAGGCCCACACACTTTTTTGTCAAGTCAGGCATGCTATCTCGGCTGCAGCTTGCTACGGCTGAAAAGTCAGCCTTAATTTCTTCATCTATGCAGGTTTATTTGCACCGGGTTTTTTATTGCTTTGCAACAGTTTTATCCAGTTAAATTAATATTTCTAAAGTGAAAGAAATTAGGAGTGGAGAACTATTATTTTATAATTACCGGACCGCATACAATCAGCTAAATATGAGAAAGCAAGTAATAGAAAGGGCTAAATAAAGATGCCTAAGCTATTTCTACAAGTTCATGCATTCAAATGAGGTAAAAACACAGACCAAGAGTGCTCATTAGTTAATTCCTAGATAGGAGATGTAATATGGGCATTTCTATAAGAGTAGCTGAAAGAGCCTCATGATATTCAGTATAACATCCTTTAGTGCATGTTAACATATATACAATAAAGAGACTAGGATTAAGCAGAAGTGGTCAAAAATTTACGAAAGTATCCTAACCCACCCCAGTAGGGGAAAGGAGAGGACTCGTAAGAAAAGCATGACATAAGCCCTAGGAAAGGGCTGTATTGTTTATTTACGCATAGTTTGTTCCTCAAACAGCAACAGCCAAATCCTTCTCTTTAGCAGTTGACCACTGATTTGTCAATAGCCAGACCAACATAAACAGCAACTGAAACACAAATAATTCATAAGCTCAGATTATGCTTCTGCACAGCAATACACCAAACTTTCAATCTCTTAGAGCCTTCAACTTTTGAAATTTTCCAAAGCAACAGTTAAATATAGATCATATACTAAAAAAAAAAAAAAAAAAGTTTCTGTAAGCACAAGTATCTAAAACACAAAAATGGAATAATTCTCCTTAAAAATTGTGACATGGCTATGTGTTCATAGGACTCACTGTAATCTGAAATGCTGATGGTATTTTAAAAGTGCTGTACATGTTGCAGTAATAAACCTGAAAATCACAGTATTGAAGCCTCACTGTTTGATGGAAATAAGCTATTTATTTTCCTTTGAAAACTTCTAATTACAGTAAAATTTTTATTTTACAGTTATCTTTTACATTTTTATTTTACATTTTGAAATTATGAGTGTGTATCCATTATCAGGACAGACACTGAGAAAAGGCCTCAGCCCAGCAAAGTATTTATGTGCACTTTTTAAAGCACTATTTGATGCGTTTAAGATAAACAAAATACTTGAAAGTCTTGAGGTTTCAGTTAGGAAATACCACTGTCAGGCTGAGAATGCAAGTCATTATTGTGCTAGGTACTGGACAAGCATTGTTCTTCTACTATGTCAGTCTCCAAAGCCATCAGACTACATCAAATAATTTCACACAAACAGTTATATATACAAGCTGTGTATATTTACATCATAGGAGACATAAATATTCTCCTTTGACTATGTTAAAGTAAAATTGCATTTATTTCACTGGTGCAATAATGTCAACTCATCAGAAGTTTTGCTCTCTTCAAAACCCATTACTCCCCTACTTCCCAAGAGCTCTTAATTTTCTGTGCCTGTCATCTCAAGCCATTCTAGTCCTGAAGAGTGGCATGTGGAAAAGAATGCATACATTATATATTACACCTGATGAGTGAGCTCTGTTACAACATTTATCTTCATGTGTGAAGAGAAACAGAATAACTCAGGAGTGGTATAGCAGCCAATGCTGTTCATGAGTTATCCACTCTTGTCCCAGTATGTGAAGACGAAGGGCATAACAGAGATCAGCCATCACACAATATATTGTTTATATAAAACATTAAGGTTTTGGCTTTGGAAATGTGCAGGATCTAACTAGGGTAGTCTGTATAATACAGTAAAATCATGATTTAGCAAATAAGCTATTCATAGAAAAGGCAAGAAACGTTCCTACATAGAACAAGAATGTGAAATGACCAAAATTTAAATCAGGTCCAAATATACAGACAAAAAGTGATCCTTTTGCAGATGACACTGTGTTGTCAAAATCTTTCTTCTAGCTTTGAAAGAATTATTTATTCTTTTGTCCTTTAAAAAATTTAGGAAAAAAGTGCAGTAAGAGAAAAAGTTCTCTCATGCAGTAGAACTATAGATACATTCATGGAATAAGTCATAAAGTGAAAGAAGGCAGGAATGATTAACAGTGAAGTAACCATCAGGCACATTTAAAGATCCCCAAATCAATTCCCTATTTTCTGTAATTTTAGTATTAATTTCCTAAGAAGATTCTGACACTTGCAGGTATTTATGTCTACTGTGTGACAGATTATGAAACCCTCAGCATTTTTAATATGAAGATGTATTAGTTAAAGATTCATCCACATAAATTTAGACATGAACACATGTAGTTAAACATCTAATAATTTTTTTTTCCAATTCTTAATTTGATTCCAATAGTTCAGTTGCCTGTTTATTACTATGGCTTATGACCTGCTGTATACGTTCATACTGATGTCGCTATGCAAAATGTCCCTTTGCCTGAAATACCACTTCATATCTACCAGACCCTCACTCTCTGGTGAAAAGAAAAATAAGCACCTGAACTTTCTCTTGCTCTGCTGCACCTCTCCGCAGTGTGTCTGCCTACCACACTGCAAGCACCGACCTCAGGCACGCAGAAGGCACCCCTATGGGGAGGACACTTCCTCAAAAAGGAGGCAGCTGCCTGCAACAGCACCAGCAGCCAGAGGAGGCAGAAAGGCAGGAGAAGCCCAAGCACCACCTCCCCCAGCATGGCACAGCCAGCAGCTGTGTCAGGTGGCACCAGGTGGAGGAAGAGCAGGACGAGGAGGAGGAGGAGGAGAAGGAGGAGGAGGAGGAGGAGGAGGAGGCATGCCATCCGGCAGGGCTGCACAATGGGCAGAAGAGGAGGCAGGCAGAGGAGGGGAGCAGCAGAGTCAGACACGGAGAGCCATTTCTAGCATGCCACTCCAGCGCGCATCAGGCTGAAAGACAGAAGAATAATGGGAGGGAGGCAGGCTGAATTTTCAGCCCTGCTGGGGTGATTCAGCCAGGCTTGTTTGGCAGCATTGTCTAAAGAGACAGCTTTATCTATTTGCTTCACACATACCATTATCACAAGTGTAAGCATAAGCACATCAATTCCCTATTCTTAGAGCTCACACACGTCATTCTGTCTATCTTCGGCCTGTCTCTACCTCCTACCTTTTTTTTCTCTCTTCATGATTTGCACTACAGGGAAATACTCAGCAATTGAGGCTCAAGATTTTGATTGCCTCAAACTGAAGGTTTAATTCCCCACAGGACAGTACTGTATTTTGTCCTCCCAGCGTGGATTTAGCTCTCTGCCATTTAGTTAGCCAGGTCTTCTCACAAAAGACTTAAAAAAAAAAATAAAAAAATCACAGTTGTATTTGTTATGCATAAATCCTAAAGGCTTGGGGGAGTAGGCCTGGGGAGCAGGGGAGGTAAAACTAGACTTGCTTCAGTCTCCAATATTCTGTGTAATAATAGTCTAAGCTAGTACATATATGGCCGTCGTGGTGCAGCTGTTACTGAAATGGAGTAAAGTGCCTCCAAGCTGCACACCCCCACACATTCCCAGTCTTGGAATCAAAACTGTGGAAGCTTAATGCTACAACTTCTTTGTATCAGACTAAAATTAATCACAACACTTAAAAAGCAATTCTAAAATATGTCAGGTATTTATATTTTACCAAGAAGCTAAATTTGTGAACAATATTCAATTAATTCCCATGTGCCTTTCAACATTACTTGAATTCCCAAGTTTTCCATGAGATAGTAGCACTGCTGCTGCCATGTGAAGTCACAAGGCCTCTCCTTTTGACAGGACATTAGCTCTTATCCTGTTCTTGTCAGAGACAGCCTCAGGCAAAGATTGCCTGTATGCCCACTCACATATTCTGCCTCCCACCCAGGACCTGTGGAAATGCTGCCTTCTCCTCCCCAATATCCCTCCATCAGGAATGGGTTCATGACACTACTGGACACTTACTTGAGATATCACTAATACTCTTTGTCAGTCATCTCTACCACAATGTTTTCTCTGTATGTATGGATTTCTGTTTTATTACTCCCTTTTAACACCTATATATATGTGCACAGAACTAATTTTATTTAGTTTGGTTTAACCTAGAGGTTTATGTGGTAGGCTATGCTTATGTTGTCAGCCTTGATGTATACATGCACAGGAAGTGTGGGGCATTTTTTGCTATAGGCTAGCAAGTCTTTCTACCTAGATCATCTCCAGCATTTTTCCCCAAATAAAAGCATCATCTACATAAATGATGCTCCAAGACTCACAACAGTTACTCCAATACTAGTAAAATTACTAGTGTTAAGACTCTAAAAAAAAACCAAAAACCCAAACAAAAAAACAAGCCCCACAGTGCCTTCCTAATGAGGTGGTAAAAGTGGTCACTTATTTACTTCACTTTGTTAATGGACCCTCCTCAATCACAGCAATGTAGTCAGCATATAAAAACATTTAGCATTAACAACAGCTTCCAAAATAAGAGCACCTTTCTGAGGGGGAACAATTCTACTGTTTTACATATTCAGTTATCTTTGTTCCAAGCACAAGCAAAAGTGTTGTTTAGCCAATGATAAACTGCTTTTCAAAAGATTGCCTGGTTTATATAGCTGGTTTTTCTGACCACTAAGAGTGGCAATAACCATGCCAGCAGTCTGTGACTTAGTCTGGTTCTCATCTCTATTGAGTACAGCAGTGCTGAAATCTCTGTAACCCCTACAAGATATACTCAGCCACTTGCATCATTGCCCTGTGAGACAAACGCTTACGTCTTTCTAACTCAGCAACAGGTACTATTTTCCCCAATCATATTACATCTTTCCCATGTGCTCTTCAACTTTTAATTTTTCCTTTTTGTTAAAATAATCTCATTATAGTAAGCCCTAGATTTCTTGCCTTTTACTTATCTGTGGCTTTACTTTTAAAAGTAACATATTATTTTGGCAAAATTAACTTGTTCTAGTTACCTTTCACCATCGTTTTCTTCTTCAAAGAAGCTTATTGCTAGAAAGAAAAATTCATCTGAGCACTGTCGTTCTCTTTGTATTTATTTGTAAGACTGACTTCCTTAGCACTGAAGAAAGTTAGTAGTAATACAATCTATTCCACAATCTTCCTCCATATTCCCAGGACTGTCTTGACTTCCAGTGATTATCACAGAACACTCCAGTCAGTTTTAGCTTGACTTTGAGATCCAATTGTTTTATTGCTTTGGATCTCCTGAATCTGCAGGTTTCCAGCAATACACATCCCACACAGTTAATCTGTCTGGGCTGACTCACAGGATGACTAGAAAATTCAAAGGCCTGACTCTGACAGTTCTAACAGTCCCTCCTTGAGTTTTTTGTGCCTAGTCAGAGACCAAACCGTTAGAGGGATGTGAACTCAGCTTCTCCCAAAGGTCAGGCTGCTTAAGCCAATCAAAACCCCTTCTATAATTTCTGAATTCAAGTACAAACCATCTTCTCATACATTTACTTGTTACAGGAAGTGCTGCATTGCTCAGATTCTGCTAATGATCTCATAGTTCTGTTTTTTTTGACTAGTCAAGTTTTAGTTCATTGAGCATGTCAGGACATAAGATTGTGAGAAAAAGTAACTTTCAGATCATCTTTCTTTTCTATGGTATCCCCTTCTTAGAGATACAAAGAGAAATTCTGTGTGTTTCTCTTTCAAGATATCTCAAGAGAATGTTAGCTTTGATGAAGGTTTTAGCTACTTTATCCTTCTGTTTGTTTGGGGTTTTTCTGCAACCTGCTGAATTCTACTTCTGTCAGGATTGCTTTTGAGAAACATTAGTGAAGAAGAGTCTCTTTACTCAGTTCCCAGCCTCTTATGTGTAATATTGCATATATTTCTGTGGTAGCCTGGCTTCCAAATGCCTCGTATCTCCCACACCAAAGCACTCAAGAATGCAAATCCCACTACCACATTTTGTACCACAGAATCCAAGTATTTTACACAACTTGAGCCAAAATATGCTTCTAACCAATAAAGCATAAATCATGACAACTTGATCAATTTTGTTATTTCTGTAGGACTGTGGCATGGATATATGACTTCAGTCTGAGAATCAAAGTAGGTATGAGGCTGCAACAAAGCTTCCTATATCCATAAAACCCTCATTAAAGAGGTAATATTCTCACACCTAAATACAATTGGTTTAAGCTGGCTCTCTGAGCAACTAAGATTTTCTTAGTTTGTTATGATTGCTGTGTATAGGATTTATAAAAATTTTAAGTGAGCTACTTCACCTGAGTAGCCTTTAAGCTTGAGTTCAGTGAACTAAAGAGCTTGTATTTGGTGGTTTAGTATTGTACTCCTGGTTTGATCAGTTGAACTGGATTTTTTTTGAGACTGTGCTTTGCTTAAAATGTAAGAAATAAACCAGTTCAAAACCAATTATTTAAGACTGAATTCAAACCATTACGTTTGAGCCAGTGAGGATGCTACCATATTGCCAGTTTTCCAAATGGGTTCTGCATCTGGCAGAAAACAGAGATCTGCCTACAAGTCATCCCCAAACAAGAGAGTCAAAAGTAAAATTAAGGCTCAGTAAATAATCTGACCCAACAAAACATTTGGTTCACAAATGTAAGTGCAATATTATAGTGTTTTTCTTTAATATTATCCATTTACCATAAGCAGACTCATTTTTGCAAGGGCCTTTATAAATCTTTGTGTACCAGATGAAAATGAAGGATTTATTCTACCCCATCTTTTAATTTTACTCACCAATCTGTGAATTATTCTTACAGCTGGCATTTTAAATGTATCAGTAAAATTTATCACTCAAAGCCCTATGCAAGGACTAAATTACACTAATGAATTGACTATGAATTTGAAGCCTAACATGAGGCCAAATATTTTCTGGCTTCATTTCTGTATCTCAGAAAACTGCTTAATTTTCTCCCTACTTATTCATTACTGCTAAATTGTCTTGCTATTATTGTAGAAAATTGCAGCAAACATTGGCTTGCCCTTAGGCCTATACTGAATGAAGCAGAAATCAGGATGCCTGCAGTGAGACTGGCAAGGTATGAAACCTGTCCTCCACTAATTTTACTGAACTGAAGGAGCAAGTGGAAGATAATGTTCAACCCCTCTTTTTCAATTTTATTAAACAGTAGGTAAATTATTCCTATAGTTGGCATTTCCAATGTACTAATAGATTTTCTCACTTAAAGGCTTACACAAAGCTGAACTAGATTAATGAAGCAACTATGCATCTGCTGATATATAAGATGAAACCAAATATATTCCAGCTTCAGATTTTATTTGTTGGGGGGGGGGGCATATTTTTGTTTCATTTTTGGTGGGATTTTTGTTTGTTTTGTGGGCAGAAGGAAGATAAGTGTACACAGCTTAATCTTATTTTTACCCAAGCATGACTCCAATGCCTGAAAAGCAATGCTATGGTTAAAAGCCTGTATTTTGGCTATTGAAAAGGGGGCAGTATGTTTTATCTAGAGATGTTAAAAATGTATTAAGAACTGCTATTCAAGATTTGTTTCTTGGAGCTAAATTTTCTCATGAGCTGATGCAAATTAATTTTGTCTACCTGTAAACCATAGGCAAGTGATTTTTGCAGTGTTCTTCCAAAAAGATGAGATGTTGCACACATTACATTGTTAGCTTGTCCATTCAGAAAGCAAAGAGGTAATTTAAGGTAATGATAAATGGAGATAGATAGATAGATATCTTAGCTCCAAAGTCAAAGCTTTTGTCTAGCCTTTCAAAATTCTAAAACACTGGCTGCATGTGCCCTAAATCTAGGAAAATAATCTAGCACACAAATATTTTAAATTTACCAAATTCTTCATATGAGTAATTCTATTAATGGCACTACAACTTTATGTCAGTGCTTACCTTCACTCATTCTCTTGTTATTTGTAATTTTCCCCACCAGAATCACACCTATACATGACAGAACTACTTTCTTCCATGATTCTTGGTGACAAGACTAACCAGAATCTGGGCTGAGGCTTTGAAGAATGAGTATCAGACAGACATGTATCTGAGAATATCCACTTTTCCTGACAGAATAGTTTATAAAAGGATTAAATGCAACCTCTAGCAGGGAATTCACTTTTGAAATTGAAAACTCTACTACATCAAAAATGACTTGTTAAAGAAATCCAGGCAACCATTTACCCCAGGAAGGCCCTGCTTTTATCTTCAGGAGTTCTTGGAGAAGGTAAGGGATAAATACTAACTTCATGAAAAGCAAAACTTTGTTTCAAACATCATATCAAAAACAGCAGCAGAGAGATAGAATCTCATGGTACCAGCACATACCTGCTAAAGTATCAGCCACTGCCTTGCTTCAGGCAGCTTTCAGAACTGTCTTCCTTCCAGCATGTGTCAGGGAAAGATCTAGGATTTTTTACTACAGCTGTGTATGGTAGTTCAGAAGAAGCAAGTTGCAGGCCCAGGGAAAGCGAAGTGGGCTGTGTTAGCAAGACCATAGCCAGCTTGTCAGTGGAAGTGACTATTCCCCTCTCCTCAGTACTTGTGAGACTACATCTGAGCACTGTGCTCAATTTTGGGCTCCCCAGTTCAAGGCAGGCATGGACATTCAGAAGCATGTCTAGTTACCAAGGGGATTAGGTGGCTGAAACAAGAGGACAGCCTCAGAGAGTGGAATTTTATTCAGCCTTTGGAAGAAAAGGCTTAGAAGGCATCTAATTGCTCTCTGTAACCACCTAATCAGAGCACAATCTGATTGTTAATAGAAGGTGCATAGTCACAAAATAAAAACCAGTAGCCAGAAGTAGGAAAGCAGTAATTTTTCATATAAGCAAAATTTTTGCAGCATGACAACAGTCACTGGACCATGTGCCCAAAGAAGTTGTAGAGTCTCCATCCATGGAGATGGTCAAAGCTCATCTGAACACAACCATGAGCAACCTGCTCTAACTGGACCTGCTTCAAGTGGGATTTGGACTAGATGACGCCTCGAGGTCCCATCCAACCTAAATTATTCTGTGATTGTGCCAACTGACTGCAAAAGAGAAAACTGTGTCAATTCACCTGTTAGCTTATAACTTAGACTCAGCATTGCTAAGAAGCTGAAATTGCTACCAACTGTACCATTACACCAGTCACATAGTGCAGTTGATTGACAAGTGCTCAGTACAATTTAGGTAGCTGGTCTTATTTCAAAAAGCATCTCTTTGATCAGCTTTGGTTTTATTCACATTTTTTAAGCATTATTTGTGTCATTCCCTAAGGACACCTCTCACCTATCCTTTCACAGTTTATCTCCTGAATAGCCCTATTTATTACCTGATGCAACTTGGTATGCCAGAATAACCTATGAAAACTACTAACTTTTTCCCTTTTTCAACAGACTGTCATGAACTAACTCGGAGAATTTAGAGAACAGTTCAGTAAGCTCCCTAAAACTTTCCTATGATGAGACCCACTAGTAAGCTGTCAGGTAGCATGCATGGATCCTAGAGTAATTGCTTCTGTACTTTTTTAGCTTAAAAAAATTTTGTATCTCACAGTGTTCAATTACTGAAGTACACCCCAATGCAGTATCCCTCTCAATTTGGCACATTCATTAGGAGAATTTTTTTAAAGACCCGCTAGAACAATATTGTCACTGCTTAGTGTTTTAACTAAACCCAGTGCATGCTACAATTTGTTGTAATTTATGGAAAGTTACTACACTTCTCAGATGACTGCATTAGGGAGATCATAAGATACTGATGGCCCCACAAGCCTAAAAAAAAGGCTGTTGCTGGACTTCCAGCTCGCCCAAAGCAACCTGAAGCTGACTGAGAAAACTCAGAAGTTCTGAAAGCTTGCTTATAAATTGTGCCAGGGAAAAAACTTGGTTTATATAAGGTATTATGTAATATATAGAAATATATATATATATATATATATATATAAAAGGTATTTCCTATATACCAGGAAAAGGCCTGTGTATCAGGAAACATTGACTGGGCATCCACCTCCATCACATATTCCTTGTGAATCTGTAGACACAATTTGAAAATCCATGTCTTGGCTTTCCACCTTGTAATAGAAAATATATTTTTCCTTGTTTTCAGTCACATCCTTACCCTATGATCTCTTATGGGCAGATACTTTTATCTTCGTAGATAGATGTGTGCTTAAGACATAGGAAATGGAGTTCCGTACCTCCCTTGAAAAGTAAGTATCCTACAGCCTAAACACTTGATTTGCAGATAGCTTCCTTTCATTCTCAACATCAGTTTTGAATGCACACAGAACAGGACACACAATGCAAGTTATCAAGAGCATAAATGCATAAGCTAACTATTGTATTTTAGTGTGTTAGCCATTTTCTTGTGCTTCGTACATCCTCTAGTTCTTTAGGTTACCAAGGATAACAGAAAAAACCTTCAAAGGGCAAGATCTCAAATAAAGTATCATCTACTCTATAATTTTTAGAATTATGGAACTGTTAACTTAATATAGATGTCAATGCTGGACTAACATGTAGCCCTCTTTTGAAGCAAATCAATGATAAAGAATTAACTGATTTAAAAGGAGGTCATGTCCAACTTTTACATTAATTTTGGCGGGGTAGGGAATGAGGGAATATGTTTTTGTTCTCCAGTGAACTGGAAAGCAGAAGCAATGTATTGTTCTACTTTTAACTGCTAAAGTAATGTTCTTTGCTCTGCAGGTAGTTCCAGTCTTAGTTTTCTTCACTCATCTACGTGTGACTAACAGTAAGCAACCTGGGGATATTGTCCAAGCCATGTTCTTCCCTCCTGTTCTGTGTTTCTTACTTCCAAAAAATGCAGGTAACAATGGTTACTTCATTCTCAAGCAAATAAGAATTAACTAAAGTGCTCTAAACTCCCAAAATGAAACCTGCAATGTAAGATTAAAGCCCCTCCCTTGCATGTCTGAACAATGATATGTATTTACATATGCAGAGCATTCCTTATGCTGTTGAAGTCATAACTTGCTACTTTAAGTGACATAAGTGAAGTTTTACTGCTTTTCACTCCTGTTGTTAGATCAACCAACAGAGAACTAATACAGCCAGTAGTGAGAAAGCTGGTTTGTATTCAAGCATAAGGAATGCCCGTGCTTTGTATGGCACCAGGAAATTATGAACCTTGTTCCAGTCACTTACAACTATGCAACCCACCAAAAGCTGTGCAGCTACATGAGCGTTAATGACAGAGGACTCAAGGACTGGATCTACTATGACCTGCAGAATTTTTATTACTTCTAGTGATGAACAAGATGCAAGAACCCTTCTTGATCGCCAGGATTGAGGTGGTTGCACAAGCTAGATGCAGGAAGGAAAATGTAGTCTATTATGTATTTGCTTGCTGCAAATACTTGGTTCAGAAAGCATTTCAAAGCACATGCTGTGCCTCATAGAAAGCTTTTTATAATGCTATTTTTTCAGACTGAAACTGCAGTTCAAACTTTTCTGGATAAAACAAACAACACAGAAAATCTTCTTCTGTTTTTCTTCATCACTTTAGCAAAGGTCTGTGAGAGGAAACATTTTGCTCCAAAACTGTTAATCACTGTGTACCACCAGTATCAAGCCCAGACTTAGTATTCCTCCAAATAATCAGATGGGTTTTCAGTTTCTTTCTTGTTTGAACACTGTGCTAAGGGTACAGTGCAAAGTACATGGCTGTTAGAGCTGAACTACATCTGAAATGTTATGAAGACGTAAGACTCTTTCCCTTTACATGCTCAGTAAGTGTTTCCACTGATGTGAAACAAGTTCTGTGTTATCCTTCCCAAAGGCCCTCCTATCACCTCTGATGCTTGCTATTGCCAGTGCCATCTACTAACAGTAAGTATTGGGGTTGAATCACTTATAAAAAGTTTTATCTGAGGGTCTGTAATGCCAAGTATTACCTAGGTAAAGTACACTCACAACAGAAGCCCTTCTAATGAGACCTGAGTGTGTGCATGTGTATGTGTAAGAAGACATTTCAGTCCTCAACAAACTGTTTACTGTTCAAACATTAAATAAATGTAGAACTGTTTTAATCAGCTGAACAAATATTTAATGTACACTCCCGTGTAAGAGCTATGTTTAAAAATATCACTTACGCAGCTAAGACATAGGGAATTTATGGAAAGTAATGCTCTGAAAGGTAAAACACTGTCTAAACAAAACTTGTACATAAAACCAAAAGTCATACCTTGTCAACCTCTGCCTAATGTAATCTTCACTATTGACGGTATCAGTCTTTAATATTGAAGTATTAGCAGGATTGGATTACTAAGGAAAATGCTTTGGTTTTCAAGAAGTCATAATTGCTGTGCAGAAATAGGACTAGTTTCTACTAAACCAAGTAGGGACTGTAATGCACAGTAACATTAATGTTATATTCACAGCAGGGCTTCCTCTGTAGAGTAAATGTTTGTTTACTCTCTGGGATCCAAACACTGAAGGTCATTCATTGCAGGAGTAGATGGATTTCCGTCTACAGCTGTTAGAAAGGATTTGTAAAAAATCTGACAGGAAATTGCAACTTCTTTGAAAACACATGTGCCTGAATAGGTTCTGCCTAAATACAGTACAATGCTGGCAGAAAGTGCATTTTTTTTAGACATAGTCTCTTAAAAACACATACATGTGCATCTCCTTGGGTCTATTTATTTTCATACAGTTTGTAGCTGTCTTCTTGTCTTTTCTTGGAGTGGATGTGTTTCAGCAGGAAGTTTTTCAAATGATTATGTAGTGACAGAGAGGTTTTTGTTCCCATTGACCTCACAGCTCGCAACACATTACAAGTTTAGCACCTCTACCCTCTACTCACGTGCATTTTGCGAGCAAAAAGCATTAGAACCTCTTGCAAACACTTCTCTAATCAACTGCTTGCTTTATTGTACAGATACAAATACAGAACTAGGCAGAATACCTTTAGATTTAAAGAGTACAGGTTGGCATTCAAATATGACACCAGTTCTATAAAACTAAATTTAAATGCCTAAAAGAGCAAGAAACAAACAGGCAGAAACATACCTATTGCAATTAGTCACGAATTGAGCTCACTCCACCCCTTCTGTGAAGCACCCAGCACAAACTATTTTGCTGTTAGAGCACAAGGGACCATGTTGAGGTCACTCAGACCTCTGTTTTCCAAAATACCACTACCTTCAGGTGCTGGTTACTTCAGGTCAGGACCAGAAGGTTGTAATCATCAAAAGCAAGAGAAACCTGCAAGTCAGCAGGACTTCAATAAAAGTTACAATGTCTAGATACAAGTGTATAGGCAGTTGTATAGTCTGGGGCTCTTCATGTCCTCAACGGATGTGGTGAAATCCATCTGAAGGAAGCTAGCCCTTTCAAGAAGGATTAATTCTGTTTTGAGGTCTAAACTATTGATGACTGAATTCCTTACTCCAAACCAGTTTTTTATCTATCTGTGATGGTTGCCGTAAGAGTCAGAACTACTAGCACTTATGTCAGGAGAGAGGCACTATGCTTGACAAGAGATCCACAGGTGTATTTTAAGTATACCATTAATTGCTTCTGACTCCTTCAAAGATTGTCTAACATAAATTTTGAGTTCAATATTACATGACATTACTGTAGCATCATTTAACATACTTACTGTAAGAGCTTCACTTTGGTAACACAGGTCTATTTTTAAATAATTTTCTCAGATGCAATAGCATTGATGTAAAGATCCTGGATAAAATATGAGTCTAGGCATGTTTATTCTTAGAGAAACAAAGAATTGGTCGATTCCATACATACTTGATCAGGATATATCAGTACAACAGGAAGATCCAATAGGGGTCTGGAGGTTTTCTCCCTCAGAGGCTATCTGGAACTTCTCTGTGCTGAAGTGTATAGACATGCAGAAGGAAATATTCCTCCCATCAGTGCGGCCCTTCTTTCATTCTGCCTAGCTGATGCAGTGGTAGCAACAGCACAGTGCAACATGGCACATAGCCATGGTGAGAGGTGTTAAGCTCCATTTCCTGGAACGGCAGCAGGCCAGGTGGAAGCATCTTGGGTACAGAATGTGACTCTCTAGCTACCACTTGGATCACACACTGAAAAAAACCCAAAGATTAGGAGCTAATATTGCACTAGCTGCCAGTAAATTATAGCTAATTGCGTTCTTACCCTAGTTCCCTTTGTTCTGCTTGTTTCTGTCTGGATTCTTACCTAAAAAGGAGGCTCTCCATGAGGAATAATCTCCATAAATGAAAGGTAGCAGAGTTGTTGTGTTCAAATTACACGCTTTTCTCATTTTTTTCAGAGCCTGCTCAAATGTTGTGTGTCCCTAAGCCAAGAGGGTGTGTTTGCATGGCAATGAGCAAAGACAGATTTCATGGCACATATGAGCAGTATCACAGGAACAAGAAAAGACAAAGGGCTACAAAATCTAATAATTAGTTATTGTTTAGCTCTTACTAGAATAAGCAAATCAGACTCCATTCTAGATTTTGGACCACTCTCCAGAGTTTTTTTTTTATTTTTACTTTTTTCTCAGCCAAAAATCAGTAAGATTGACAGCAGTTCTGGGTTTTTTCAGGCACTGTTGGGCAGGCTTATACAAAACTACAGTATGTACACAAGTGTAGCTCAAGATGAGTCAATAACATGATGTTTGGGTGTTAGAGGGTTTGGGGTTTTTTAAGTATTTCTATGATCAATTAGTCTAAATTTTTACAGTTTGCCTCATTGCTGAGATTTTTTAAACACTGTATCGAAGACACTACTGAAAAACACAACTATTGCCCAAATTAAATAAAGTTTATAATTTTGTATTTATTTACTCTGATAGGAGAGAGCTGCTGAAAGGTACAATTTCTGATTTGGCCAAGAGGAAGCAGTAATCAAACATACTGTTTCTATAACAAATTAGATCAGATTATGTCACTGGTAAACTAATAGTATTTAATCACTAATTAAAAAAAAACAACCCAAAGACCAAAACCCAAAAACATTCCACAAACTTTAACCTTTGCAGAAAGATGTTGACAAGAGCTAAACACAGGTTTTCAAAAGAAACAGTATTTGCACTTGAAGACTGGATTAAGAATAAGTGTAGACTACCCTGGAGTTTTTTGTGTCACTGTATAACTGCAATTCTGTAAAACTGTTCTAAATAAACCTGGAGGGTAAGTCTTTTGAACCAGATAAACTCGTAATTCTTTAATTTTACCTGCAGTGTAGCAGGACAGGTGCTGACATTAAAAATTCCTGAATTGAGGCATAATGCTAGAAAAAAGAACACATCTACTGATTCTCACACACCTGTTCCTATTAGAACAGATATGCACCTTCCAAGATTCTCAGCACTTCTGTACCATGCTATATGGGCAGGCACATTACAATTACTGCTACTTCTTCACAATCAAGGTGAAGGCAGCTATGATGGTAGGCCCTATAAAAACGCATAAAGAGATTCCACTCCCAAAGATCTACATAATACATAAATACCTGAGACAGACTGTCAGGCAGCAAAGAGAATTCTAGGGAGAGATGAAGTGATACATTGAATAGGTTAAAGGGCTGGAAATTCTTGTCTGCATTAGATCACATTGCAGGCCCCTATAGTTGCAAAAAGACATTTCCTAATGTTTCCTTTTAAAATTCATTATTATGAATAAATCTAAATAAAAGGCCTAATTCTAAAAATTTCTAAGGACACATCAGATTTCCCTAAGTTCAGTGAAGTTTTTTACCATAATGTGTATAGGAGTAAGACAAATCCCTAAGTAGTTTAATGATTAATCCTTCACCACAGAAACCAATGAGAATGTTGCTATTCAAGTGAATAAAAACAGGAATAGAAAATATTTTTTGTCTGTAGAGGGTCACACTAGTTTTAAAGTAAATGCATTTGCCAACATGTTTTCCTGAGTTCGATAATATGATTGCATAAAAATTGGCATTGGGTGGCTCGTGCAAACTAGTCTGTACATATCTTACATGGCATTCGTAATGCTTAGATCATCACAGCTACAGGACATAAGGCATGAAATATTTGTAAGCAATGTTAATATCTTTTATTTGAACAAAGATAAAGTTCAGGGAAAAAATGGTGTCACATGAGCCTTTATCTGCTGAAGTTATCTGCTAGCTGTTGGTGAGTTTTAAGATTACCCACATGCACTGTTGATAAACATTTATACAATCATGGATGCTCACCTATTTGTCATTGATTTGAAGTAAATTACTGCTTTTGGAAACATCTGCAATCCTTGGAATATTCTTTGATAGGCAGGACTAGAAATTCCTATCTGGGGTATATGCATTCCAGAGATTCTTTAGAAATAAATTACACACTTTAAACCCAAGAATATAATGCTTTTTACAGCTGAAAATATATATGTCTAAATTTTTAATGTTTCACTTGTAAAAATTGGTATATTTCAAATAGAATTCTAAATATCTACTAATTTTCCTCTACAGACAGTTGAGAAAGTTCTCCTCCCAAGTACACAAGGATTACCCCAAAGGTTTAATAGAAGCTCTCTAAGCAAAATGTATTTGTCTCACATGAAATGTGAAGTAAAATTTACTGAGTGATTTTATTTCTGTGTAAATTTTACTTCTATTCTGTCCCTTAGTAATGACATTACAGAATGCAACAAAACTGTTCAGAAAACCAAAAAGCCTTTACAATATGAATGTATTATAATTACAAGATAAATAAAATATGATGTATATTTATGTACAGTACAGATACAGTGTATATTAGAAGTGACAGGCACAATGACTCTTGGAAGACACTTACCAAAAATTAGCACTTCTTCCCCTCCCCCCCCAAAAGCACAGAGACCATATATTAGACCACTGTTTTGCTGCTAACTGCACATGATAATCTCTGTTCTTATGTATCTGTAAGAATCTCCCTCCCTGATGGCTCGCTCTGTCTGTCCAAAGGTAGGATTTGTACACAATATCTGGTTATCACATCACATGCAACTGTTACTAACTTCCTTGAACTCCTTGTAGCATCTTTGCAGGAAGGAGTAGGGAGAGGCCAAAAAGTATCACAGGCAGCTATCAATCTAGGTTTACTCTGGTAAATCCAAGTCAAAAGTTTCAATATATGCTATTCAAACTTAAAAGAAAAAATAAGCATACCAATTTCAACATTTCCTCCTGTTTGTTTACTAAATTTTAGTCAGATGCAGCCAGCCAACAATGAAATTCTGATAAGGTGGAATCTCAGGTGGGATCTCCACTTCATTTTAGTTCGATAATATAACCTCATCTCAGTTCCACCTCAGAAAATTGTTTCTGCCTCACAGATTTACCCTGTGGCATAAGAATTCCCATTCAACAGGTACACACTGCCATCTAAAGGCCAGTGTTTGGACTTTTCTAGATCATTTGGGTTCCAAACTCTCCACTGAGTTTCCTCTCCGTGGCAAAACCGAAGTTGCAAAAATACAAAGCTGAAATTTTGGAAGAAAATACAAGGAAGGGGCTTATAGCTGAGATTCAAAGGGGAAGATGATACCGAGTCAGGCCCTGCAGACCTGCCAATGACAGCTGTGCTCCTGACTATTGACAGACTTAACTTGACTAGCCAGCCCAGCAGCTGCGTCTTGCTGCACCTGATGGACACATTTTTGAATGGAACTTTTCTGGTCAGTTACCTCATTGCAATATTACTGAAGTGTAAGAGCCGGACCTTAGCCTAACCAAGGCTGTTACCACAACTGCAAAAAACGGAGGCCAGAACTGCATTTCACAAATCAGTATAACATATTAAAACTTTCCATATCACATATGGATAATAGCAAGGTATTATTACATGAAAGCAGGTTATTTTGCCTCTCTAAGCAGATTATTTCCTTTTATAAATTGTCATTAAAAGAATAAAATAATTTAGATTGGATATATTGTTCTCAGGAGCTCTGGTTTTAGCTGTCCATTTATACCTCTGTGAAAATTTTATATCACATGTCTTCATGCTCACCTTCATCAAAAAAAAACAAGGAGAAAGCCCAGTAACCTCTCTCCTTTGAAGAAGCACAAGGATGTCACACTTCAGGTTATCTTCTGGATGAACAAAAATGTGTGGCTGCCTCCAAATATTCTCTTTTCATTCCCTGGGGAACAGGTGGGTCAGTACATTCCCATCATCCTGAAGAGCCTTTGGGACTTACTAAATCTATATTCATTCCTCAGGGTGACAAGGCATGAGAACAGTGCTGACACATATTCTTTACTATTATGTATTCTAAGTCAATATAAGTAGAAGTCAAAGGCCTTTACAAAGCAACATTTGACCAAGGCCTACCAGGTGGCACTTCCCACTGGTATGATTTAGCAAGGAAAGTTGCCAGTGTTAAATATAAGCTTTCTCTGGATTTTGAATATACAAACTTTAAATATCGCCACATCCTCCACCTTGAGCTAAGTGACTCCACATGATGTGAATGCATATTGGTACAGGTCAAAACGCAAAGGAAAGAGAAATGAAGAATCTTTTCTTCAACTGTAGGACTGCCTATACTTTGCTCTGATAGGAAGCAGATTCTTGTCTTGGGGGAAAAAAAAAAAAGAAAGAAAAAAGAAAAAAACTCACAATATTTCAACTGGCTATTTCAGTCAAAATAATATCTCACTAGGACATGGGACCTTCAGTCTCATTGCTGCCTGTATAGCAATTGAGGAGTACAGAAGAGCAGCACAGAAGACTTAAAAAACTTGTATCATTCCATGGGACCTTCACTGACCATAGTAATCTGTAGGATAAATCCAATAAGCAAAATTCTTCTGCTGAAATGGTTGTAAAGATAGATTAGCATGCTGGCTGTGAGAACATTAGTGTCTGCAGGCATTAGCATTTTAAAAATAGATTCCTAATGCTAAGCCTAGTGTATCAGTTTGAGAGTCACAGCTTAGGAGCCTAGAATCTCACATTCAGCAAGGCAGATAAAGAGATGACCAGAGGAAACACCTTTAGAACTGTACACAGTATCTTGATCAATGGAGCTGGTATGCAAAGTGTGCATCTGCTCCCAAACTGACCAAAGCACAAGGAACATGGCTGGATGAGCAATCCTGTCCTCTTCCCTGAGTGCCAGGACTCATGGCAACCAAGATAAGGACCAAATATCTCAGCACAAGCTACAAAAGCAACCTAACTTTATATTGTCTTTAACTCTTGTATCCTGCTGCTGTGGAGCTTGGTCAGATTACTCCTTATTAGATTAGTACAAAACATATAAAGTTAATCTGTGCCACGGAATCGAATGGTTGGCATAAAAAAGGATTTATAAGATGTTCAACTTTCTATATGATATTTCCAATAACAATCTGTTTCAGACTGTTTCGTTTTTAGTCACATCTTTTATTACTTGTTCTAGTAAAATACATCCATTCCATAGTGAAAAGCACCAGCCCTTCACCTTCAGTGTTACCAAAAGTAGTACGATAGACTGACAAAAACTTCGTATTGCCCTATTTGTGTTAATACGTGTAGTTCCTGCTTCCTCATGTAGTTTTGCATCATTGAATCCCCAATATGGTGCAGATAATTTACAGAAGGGACATTTCTGAAGTGGTTATTTGACTGTCTTCCAGCAGCCACGTATATTTTCTACACTCTTTTGTATCAGCCTGTCCCTGTCCCTGTATACCACAGGAAAACTTAAGAGTGGTGAGATGGAGAGGCATTTGGAGCTCCAGCTCATGTTTCCTACTCTCAAAGGTCACTTTACCCCAGATTTTCATTCTGACTAACTTTCTTGTTAAGTGTTTGCTTCTAAGTTTTTCTACCTTACATGTAAACACATAAATTAGTAGTCTAATTTTCTGCAAGGAACATGCTATACTTGATCATAATTTCATGGGGTGAATCTCCTGATGATTTAAATCTATGAAGTCTATAAAGTCTACTCTGTCCCACTATAGCTAAACATTTGGATTACTATTTTGAATTGCCAATACCCCTTTACAACCTGTTTATCTTCCATCCTCCACCTCTTCACTCAAGACTCCTCTTGCTATTTGCTCTGGTCAAGAACAAACACAACTCCCAGAGTATGCATAGTCTGGATTAAGAGTATGTCATTTTATTTACCTCCCTGTTCACAAGAAAGTTTATGCTGTGAAATTTCATGTCTCCATTAAATCGACTGAAGCACATAAGTAACTAGCTCCTTTTAGGATCTCAGACTTCACTGTACAAATGTGAGAGTTGAAGCTTCTAATAAATGCAGTGAAATACACCTTGTTCTAAGCAGAAGGCATATAGAACATGAAATAATGGCTATGAACTTTTTACATTAGATGTGTGTGCATGTTTCATACAGAGAGAGATAATATGCAATATCTAGGGAAGAGAATCTTGATTGAACATTAACTTTCCAGTCATCAAAGAGCATTTATGAGCATTTATCTTTGTATCTCAACATACCTGATTTGCTGCAAAGTTATCCATTAGCCTGCTCACATTGTGATTTGTGATTGTTCTTCATTAGCCACAGTATTACAGCATAGATGCAAGGACATTTAACCATATTTTATTTTGTGTGCATATAGAATTAGGAAGGGGCGAAGGCAGCATTCACATTTGTTTAAGAAATATAAAACACTTTTGGAAGGAAGTTAGTATCTTTTTGTATCATTTTTCTCTTCTAAGTTAAAAATGTAAGTGGCAGTTTAGTTGCATCCATTACTTCAAATTTTGAGGAAATAATGCAGAGCATCCAAATATGCAATCCAACAAGACCCTGAGTCCTATGAAAGCTTAATGACTTTTTTCTCAAAACAGAATGAAGAAAGGGAGGAAAAGTACATGGGAGGAAAAGTATTGTTCCTTTTCTTTAAAAAAACCTTGAAATATGTTTAAAAACATTTTATGAGGTCACACTAAAAAAAGAGTAATTGGAAGAAAAATTCTGCTTGTCTAAGCGAAGAGCACATTTGTAGCGGTAGGGTAAATGTTTTATCGATTGGGAAACTGGGAAACTCAAGTCATTACTCACCATGGGCTAAAGAATAATTGCTAATGCTCTGGCGGAAAGATTAAAAACAGTTTCTGGAAGTATTTCTTACAATGATCAATGGTGTATCATCCCAGGCCATTGGATCTTCAATAACATTTTTCCCTTTTGGGATACAATCAATTTTTATAATATGATTCATTTGCCAGCAGGCATGCTTTCTTCATAGGATGAAAAGGCACTTATGCACCTTATATTGTTGAAAAGTAATCTTATACAGCCAGAGCCCAAGATCTGATATAAAAGATTTTTCCAAATTCATCTCTATTTTTAAGTGGGTTTGGGAAATAGATGTGGTGAATGGCTGCTAGCTTTTGTATTGTTTTCCCTCTATTTGGTTTTCCATCAAAGTAATTTTAAACCTTTTAAAATAATCATTATTATTACAGCACAGATGTGCAAGAATTGAACAGATATGAGAGTGAGCCATTCTCTGACCTGTGGGTTGCTTAAGTTATTTATTGTGTGCACATTAATTGTAGTGGTAATTCAGGTCAGGGGTAACTATAACATTACTCTAGCTCTTTTGTAAAAAACTTCTATGCTTTTGCTTAAGTAACCAAATGCTGTCCGCTACTTAAAAATTGTCTGACTTAATGAATAACTGCTTAAATAATTAAAACTATCAGGATTACAAAATCAAATACATGTACATATACACAAATTGTTTCTTACCCTGAACAGGAAACACTGCTGAAGGAGAGAGCTAGCGGAATGAACTTCACCTCTTTGTCACAGCAGACAGCTGACTTGATAAACTAGACAGATACAAACCCAGACTCATTCACAGTTCCAGCTGAGATCAGAAAACTCCTCACAGCAGAATCATCAGAGTGCCTATGATGCAAGGATACAGGTGCAGTCAGAACTGCCTCACTCTTTTTGACCAATGCCAACTCTACCTTGTTAAAGGCCCTAAAAAGTTTTAGCCAAGATATTTCTTACTACATTTGAGTTTTACATGTCAAAACATTTCACAAGAAAACCCTATTAAGCTTTTCTGTCAGATCTTATAGATGTAAGAAGCTCAAATAAGACTTATAATGTAATTGGTAATATCCCATAATCTGAGACAGCCTAGTCTCCTGTTTGTACAATTTCTGCTGATTTTAGTTAACAGAAAACTGCAAGTTAAATTGGCTAATAAGAAGACCGCATAGTGCAAGAGTCCACATCTTTCTTGACAGAAGCAGAGAATGGCATTCTCTAAAAAAGTTCAAAATACAAACCCAGTCTCAAAAATAATCCATCAGGTTGAACAACTAAGGAATGTCTCAGCTATATTAACATTAGTGGAAGACCAAAGGATGGGGCAGCTATCAAGCAGGACACAGGTGTTTACTTCATTTGTCTTGATCAAGTAGGTTTAAGCAATTTTCACAGGAAGGGTGAACGTGTAACAGGCTACAGGCATCTTCTGATCTGTCCATGTGTTGGGTCTGGCTGAGATGGAGTTAATTTTCCGTATAGCAGCCCTCATAGTGCTGTGCTCTGCATTTGTAGCTAGAAAGCTGTTGATAACACAACAATGTTTTGGCTACTGCGGAACAGTGCTTGTGCAGCATCAAGGCAGTCTCTCCAACATCCCCCACTCACCCACAAATGCCAGTAGGCTGTGGTGGGCAAGAGCTTGTGAGGGGACATAGCCAGGACAGCTGACCCAAACTGACCAAAGGGATATTCCATACCATATGGTGTCTGTTCAGCAATAAAATCTAGGAGAAAGGAGGACGGGGGAGGATTCATTATTACAACGTTTGCCTTCCAGAGCGACCAGTACGCATACTGAAGCCCTACTTCCCAGGAGGTGGCTGGATATCACCTGCTGATGGGAAGTAGAGAATAAATCTTTTGTTTTTCCTTTGCTTCTGTACATGGCCTTTCCTTTTGCTTTATTAAACTGCCTTTATCTTGACACATTAGTTCTTTTCCATCTTATTTTCTTCTCCCTGTTCTTCTGAGGAGGGGAGTGATAGAGCAGCTTGGTAGGCACCTGGTGGCCAGCCAAGGGCAACCCACCACAGTGCATCATGGAACTACTAGATTAAGAGTCTTTTGATGCTTCAGTGGAGTAGGAAAGGGCACTTGTTTTCAAGGACAATGCTTAAATGAGAATCAGGCTGGTAAATGTCCAAACAGAGAGAATTTCAATGCATAACTTGAAAATTTACATTCTCCCTTGACTTGGGAAATTATTGAAGAGGCATATATCAAGATATTCTAATGGTGATGTACATTAGATCCATTAGTACCACAGATATCTATTTATTCTTAATGCTGCTACCCGACTTTACCTTCAATAAAACAAATACCATTTTTTTTCTTAGACAAAAGAGGATTTTAAATATTTGAACTCTTCCTCTCTTCACAAAGGAGCCCAACCAGCATAGACTTCAGGTCCTCTGTTTTCTAAATTTCTATTATGTGTCCTATGTTAGCATTTAATCAATAATTTCCTGATTCAGATGCTGGGGCAAGTTGACCTTCTCCAACCCCAGAGGTCTGAAAGTTTCTGTAGTATCAAAATATTATTTGGTTTACATTAAACTTAGAAGAAATTGTCAAGAAAAGAACAAAAAATGGGCACAAAAGAGAAACTAATGGAAAAACTGTGAAAATGGAACATAGAGAAGAGAAAATTAAGAAGCAAATAAACTGAAAGAAGAAACTGGAGTGCACCATGAAAAACTTGATAATGAAAAGAAGTGCCAATATATACCCCAAAAGATTATCTCTACAGAGACTTCCAATTAGATTTTTAAAAAGTGAATTTGTTTTAATTAAACCCTCTAAAATAAAGAAACAGCAATCACATATATTTGGTTTAAAACCAGAAACATTCATAATACTCAAATTATTTTGAGATTTTTAATACTTACACATTATAAAATGCAGCGACCTCTAACACAACAAGAAAAAAAAGTGTTTGGAGAACATGTGTTCAAAGGTCTTTGGAAACATGCAAGAACAAGTGGGCCAAGACTAATGCTGCCCTGTTTTGTTCAACCCTTACTCTTGCCCTGACATAACCTGCTTGTGGACCATAGATCTTAGTAAAAGACAGGCACTCTAAGAGCATTCTTCCCATTCCATCAATGTGGGCAGGATGAAATATTGTGCAAAGTCTTAGTTTCTTCTTCTTCACCTGCTGATCCTCAGAGCCCAAGAAGAATAGGTTAGATTATTTCCTCCCTAGAGCAAACAGGAACTAGGGTTTGACTTGTGAATCTGAAAGACAGTTACTTCCCTGGTATGCATCTGCATCTGCAGATCTACGTTGCTTCAATCATGTTTTCTGATTACTGGCAGACATCTATATTATTATGGGTTCTTGTACCTAGAAAGGAAGGAATAAAATAATCACAGTGATTATAAGTAAATTAATTTGCTGAAGAATGCATCAAAACTGCCTTTAAGAAAATACTTCTTTGGTATAAGGAAGTATAGCTAGAAAAGGTATGTATGGTATATATGCCTTATAGTGAAATGCTTCTAGAAAAGCAGTTTTTCTCAGCTGTCTGATAAAAAAAAAAAAAAAGGAAAAGGGGAAGAAAGGAAGAGAGAATTGGAAAGACAAGACCTCAAAGGTTCATCAGTTTAAAATAATTTTAAAACCTCGCATTATTTTACAACTAGAAAGTCATGGGGGAGAGGATTGGAACCAATATATACTTACATGGCTGCAGACAATCCAATCCAAACAAGTTTGTGACAATAACCCACTACTCAAATCACTTTCAGACTTTAAAAGAAAATCCAATTCAGGCATTTTTTTCAGACTCAGCAATTTAAAACTTTCATAAGGCAGAAAACATTTCCATGAACAGACTGTCAAGTATATTAGAAAACATTGGTTTAACAGTGAGAGAGACAGAGTGCCCGCAATGTCTGCTCATGTCCATCAGTTCAGAGCCAGCTGCAGAAATGTAGCCCGTCATAAAAAAAAAACTTAAAATTTTCTGTGTCTCCTGTTTATTCAGACTTTCAAGAAGTGACTTACTGGCAAATGTTCAAAGGTGGAAGCCAAACTCAAAACAAACACTTTAATGAACCCCTGATTGGAAATAAAAATCCCTACTGAAATCAAAGACAGTTTAGCCATTGGTTTCAGACTTTCATATCAAAACCTTAATTTCTAAAATGATTTAACAAGATGGACCTGATTACCAGCATAGAAAACTTATAATTCAGAAGAGCCCATAATAGATGCCATGGTCTGCACAAAGAGGTTCTCTGTAGAATTTGTTAATACTGACATATAGCACATTTTTATGAGCCAGCATAGTGAATGAATAGTCAGGTGTGAAGCTGAAGCTAGCTTGCCCTCCTAAAAAGCATTTTAGTTATCACAGTTCTTAGTAGCCTAGGCACATCCAACTTTTCTTCATACTATGAAGGACTTTATCAAAACAATTCACCATTGCTCAAAATTTCCCCAGTGATAATATGCTTTCATGTTTCACTAACGAATTAACTACTCCTGTTTTCATGATACCCACTTGCTCCACTTCATTGCAAAGCAGTTCAATCAGGTTTAGTCAACAACATGGTACTTTTCTGCATTACCTGCCTATTCTATACCCATGACAAAATTCTGGTTCCTATCACTTATTCATTTAATAACAGCATTACAGTTTCCATGCTACTCTTACACCTTCATCTTTAAATATATGCTTAACTATTTGCATTTAGTGCAAAAGATTACACTACCTGCCACTTGTAGTTAACATGCCTCCTCTAAATTTTGTGGATTGACTACTCATTCATGCACTGAATAAAAAAAAATGTTAACAAGCATTAACAAAAAGTCTATCCGGTCTACCCCTTCAATAGCTTCATAAGCAATCTTTCTCCTACTCTCTCTCTTAAACAGCTTACATGATGGATTTGACTTATTACTCAGCCTGACTTTCCAACCACATATTATATTAATCTGGATTATTGATGAGAAATAAAACACTTCTAAGTATCTCTGTACATAGACTTACATAATGAAACACAGATCAAACAAACTCTTTTCTCCAGAACGCTGAAATGCTCTCTCTAGGTCGAGTCTTAACACGGCAGACGGAGTTTGGTTACTGATGTCATAAAAGGGACAACTGTGAAGTTCCTGATTCAATGGCAGCCCATCCACAGTCCCTTCCACATTCTCTTAGAAGATTGGTGTGGCTTTGTTTTCTCTAACTGAACAGTTTCATTGTATATGCATGGTATTTGCATCCCATGAAAGTACAAAGCTCAGAAATATATGATTATGAACAATAGGCAAGCAGAGTTTATCTAAAACATTTCTATTAGAAGAGAAAGATTGCTCTTTTGTTAGACTTATACTAGAAGTTGTCTTGTTCTTCTTTCATCACTGTTGGTAAACTACTTCTAAAATAATCTAGTTATTGTAGGTTTCATTTGATGCTATTTTACCAGTCAGCTTATTGCTGAGCAAAAGGGTGTAATTTTAAATCATTCATAGATTTAACATTGGTCTTCTACTTCTGGTCTACTTTCCTTGCTTAAAAATAGCAAAAGAGAAAGGAGCTTTATAAATGGACATCTGGAAAAGCAGAAGCATCACTAAAAGGAAAAACAGGAGCCTAAAGTAAATAATAAACCCTTCAGCAACCTTATCAAGCAACCTTATCATATCAAGAAAGACTCTCTTTGTAAGATTCATAATAATCAACCTAAAACTTTATTTACTCTGCTTGAGAAATGGTGAATGCTTATTCCTAAAAAGTACTTATGATGTTGTAACAATGAAGAGCCTAAATGATTATCCATGGGGAGAAAAAGAACAGTTCACGATACAATCACTTTATGTATAAGTCTTCATGAACACAGTCAGCAGAACCCATGATCTCCAGAGTCTGTTAAACATTAATGTGTGTTTTGTGTGTGCCAGTAATTATAATCTATTATAATATATGAATCCATGCCCCAATTCAATAACTATTTATGCAAGCACAAGCCCACCACAAAGCAACATAAAAATTACTTACGGCATTCACTACCAAGAAAAAAATTCTACCGATTAATGTAATGCTATTAATTTTTCTATTTTATGTTATTTAGAACTGTACTCCATTGTTTGTTTTGCTGACAATGGCAGTTTAAGATTTAGAGTATCTGGTTTAATCTCTTTTCTGTCAATGGTATCTTAAGATTTAAAGGACCTATATTTTTGTCTAAATCTTGTTATATGCATTCTGCCTCTTCCCTTTACTTAACATGCTTCTGTTGCACAGCTCAGCTCTCCTGCCAGAAGCCTGCTCCTGCATGGGCTCTTCACAGACATGGCCACCTGCTGCAGCTGCGGTCCTTCACAGGCTGCTGTGTGGTTACCTGCTCCACCATGGGCTGCAGGGGGACAACCCGTGTCACCATGGTCTCCACCATGGGCTGCAGGTGGATATCTGCTCCACTGTGGACCTCCCTGGGCTGCAGGGGGACAGCCTGCCTCACCATGGTCTTCACCACAGGCTGCAGGGGAATCTCTGCTCCGGCACCTGGAGCACCTCCTCCCCCTCCTTCTTCACTGACGGCGGTCTGCAGGGCTGTTTCTCTCACATTTTGCCTCACCATTCTCTGTCCAGCAGTGTTTTGCCCTTCCCTAAACACGCTTTCCCCGAGGCGCTGCCCTCTCGGCTGTGGGGCTCAGCCATGCCCTGCCGTGCGTGGGCTGGTTGGAGCCGGCTGGAACCGGCCGTGTCCGGCACAGGGCAGCCCCGGCCTCCCCTCACAGGGGCCGCCCCTGCAGGCCCCGCTCCCAGTACAACTGATGTTTTCAGTTGTTGCTCAGTAGTGTTTAGACTAAAGTCAAGGATTTTTCAGCTCCTCATGTCCAGCCCAGCCAGGGCACCTGACCCAAACTGGCCAACGGGGTATTCCATACCATGGGACGTCACATCCAGTATAGGAACTGGGGGGAGTGGGGGTGGCCAACGGGGTATTCCATACCATGGGACGTCACATCCAGTATAGGAACTGGGGGGAGTGGGGGCGGGGAATCGCCGCTGGGGGACTGACTGGGTGTCGGTCGGCAGGTGGTGAGCAATTGCACTGCGCATCATTTGGGCATTCCAATCCTTTTATTACTACTGTTGTCATTTTATTACTGTTATCATTATCATTATTAGTTTCTTCTTTTCTGTTCTATTAAACCGTTCTTATCTGAACCCACGAGTTTTGCTTCTTTTCCCAATTTTCTCCTCCATCCCACTGCGTGGTTCTTAGTTGCTGGCTGGGGTTAAACCGTGACAAACACATACTTAAGAATTGTTGTTAAAATATACATTCATCACACAGTCTTTGTAAACCACACTTACAACAAAACCAACAAAATTCCACATGCCAAAATCGAAGGAACGTCATCTCAACACTGGCAAAAGTGAATGATTTACACACACAGGGAAACTCCACCCCTCCTCCCTTCAGCACTTGACAACAACTAATGTTCCCCCACAATTATTCCTCTTTCCAGCAATGTCCAGTCCAAGTTTTGCCTGTTATATCTCCCATTTGCCGTCGCTGACTTCCTCAAGCCCCATGTTGGGTGCCAAAAAGGACAATGGTGAGTCATCCCCAGCCAGCAGCCAGATACCCTCCCCGCCTTTCACACACTCCTCTCTCCTTGGGGTGTGGAGATAAATAGAAGGAAGGTGACTCAAGCATTTCCCTGGGAGCTTGTTCCAGGTGTTGTAGGATATCCTTTTGGCCAGTCGAGGTAAGCTGTCCCAGCTGTGTCCCCTCCTAAACTCTTGCCTACCACCAACCTACTGGCCTTGGTGGGGGGGAGGCAGAGAGGGAGAAAGCCATGATGCTGTGCAAGCACTGTTCAGTAGCAGCCAAAAGACTGGTGTGTTATCAACACTGTTTTAGCCAAAAACGCAGAGCACAGCTCCAAACAGGTCACTATGAAGACAGTTAACTTTATAACTTCATCCCAGCCAGGCCCAGTTCTACAGGTAGTAACAGCCTTCTCATGTATTTTTCATTCATTTATTTGCCAAGGGAAAGTGCCTTTTCTGCAAGGCTTCGTACTTCCCCTTCAGTTCTGATAAAGAAAACTTGTGCTTGAGAATGGAGCTCTGGAAACATGCAGCTGAAATAATCAGAATTTACACCAGCACAATTTACAGCAAAGTTCCCCTGGGTGTGGGAGTTCAGATGACCAGTCTACAAGGGCATAAAGAAACTGAGAAGTCTTTTTTGGGACGTAATGTTGTAGATGGAAAAACCCTCAAATAGATGTTGATTCAAACATGAATCTGTTCACTGAGAAGCCACTGTCCTGTACAGCTCCTGTGAGGTTCAAGACTAAAGTGATATTATATGTTAAATTCACATTACAATCTTAACTCATTTATTTCAATCCAGAAGTTTCAGACATTCACAGATGACAATCACAGAAAAGGGGACTGCTAAGTGGAGTTAAAACTGGGACCTTAAATGTACAAAGTACATGTTCTGCTATCACAATCCATTCCCTCAGAAGTATATATCAGTGGAACATATATTTTATTTGTATAAATTACAGCAAACATCCAATTCTGATAAGATGCCATTACATACACTCATCCCTCTTTGAGCTAGGATTAAAGCCTCCACATAGGAAGCAAAATATTTGCCTACCAAATATAAAATTCTTCCTCCCTAGGTGTGAAAGTTTATTCAGATTTTGCTGAAGCATTTGGGTTTCCTGTCTTGACTGCTTACAGTTACTTGCCAAGCCCACTGAAAGGAAAGGGGAATTTAGGAATCAGTGAAGTAAATTCTAATAGCTTGTTCAAATTCTTTCAAGGAAGATAGAAGTCATTTATTTGTACTATCTCTTGTTTCCCAGAGTGTAAGTTACACAGTGCTGAAGGAAGAGATAATTTAATAATTCTCTGCTAATCATTCTGGCTAATACTATAAAACTCTTAATTGCCTTACATTTATGTGTTTGTTTCTCATTTTTCCCTGGAAAACATATATTCTCCTCAGGTTTTGATGCAGAGGGTTTGTAGACTGACCTAGTTTCAATGTTCATTACCGCTGACATGTATCTTATTTTCTTTGGTTAAGGGCAAACAATAATGAAACAGGTAATGAGCACAGATGTAGGTCAGTGAAAGCATCCCACTTTGTTAGCATTCTCTGTTAAAAGTATACTAATAGTTTGGAAAATGTTTAGGTATTTCAAACACAAAGAGACACTCCTGAACCTAACACCAAAATGAAAATTAAAATCTCTGCCTCTGACAACATGTGATCCATTTTATAATTCATGATCATAGAATTCAGACATACAGTCAGATTTGTTTGCATCTGCTTATAGTGATGAGGAGCAAAATATAATGAAAGAAAATCAGTGTCAGTGCCTTAAGTAACTTCTTCCAGTGCAATATTCTGAAATATGACTTCAGTCTCATCACACTTTTATTCCAATATTGGAAAGCAATGCTTTTCATGGACAAGCTCCAGAGAAATAGGGTAACAGCTTGAAATGGTCATGGTGGCTGACTAGACAAGCTGTACTTACAAGCAAGACAGACAAGAGGCAGAAGCAGAAAAGGTGTGACAGCCACTTTTAGCATCATATGCCTCCAGCATACACATATAGGCCGTGCCTTTCCGATTTAGCCATGCCTTGACCACATCATGTAGCAAGCCCACACAAGTACACATTCAAGTTTGTTTTCCTTCATGCTGTATTTTGGCTTGTTTGACTAGTAGTAGTAGTGCTTTTCAGCTTGCAATGGTTGACAAAATGTTGATAGGAAAAAAATAATTCTTTTCATCCCTACAGTTTTACAATTCCAAATTCTTACACAATCATGATTCCAAAAAACTAATTTAAACACCCTGCTTATAAATAGGAAGTTGTGTGGGATCAGCAGCTTGGAAAAAATATAGGCAGAGCCATGACATTCACCTGGCACAGAGACACCTGAACTTACTTTATAAACACCAGTAAGAGAAAAAGACAATTCCAGGGGCACTGCCTCGAGTTTGGTCCCAGCTGTATATAAAAGATAGAACAATGCTGATCCAGAATATGTTCACTTATAGTTAAAATCCTTCTTAAGCAACTGTATTTCATTTTAAAAGCTAATCAAAACATTTTAGCATTATGAATATAAGTGGTTAAAGGGTTGGTCTGTAAAAGTCCAAAATGCTCCACTTGTAAACCTCTAACCCACCATCAAGTCCTAATGATGTTTAGGATGCAACAGGTCTCTTTGCAAGAGTAGGTGCCCATTTTTAAGGCCTGAGTCAAAATATATGCTCTGAGTGGTGCTTATTCACCGTTAATCTTCTTGTTGCATTTTATCTCTTAGAGATCAGTTTTCAATATAAACAGAAAGCAAAACTATTCATATTTAGGATACATGTTGTATTACGTTACTAACAATTTCCAGAATGTTGTTAAGCATCGTTTGTAAGTGTATGTTAAAGTCATTTAATTAAAATATTGATCATGTTCATTAATTCATCACTTCGTCCTCTGAAGTTAAATCATGGTTTAGCACTTTAGCCTGTTGTGTGATATCAATCAAGCAAGAATAAACTCATGTACTTTAGAAAGGCAACATAAAAAGTATTCTGAGAAAGCACGTTTCACCAAATGTATTTAAACATCTAAACCCAGTTTTAAAGATACCACATATTCTTTCAGTTATTGTTCTGGCAAACGTTATAATTTATTTCAGTGAGGCAGTGAGGATGAGCTGTACAATTCATTAGTCAGTTCAAAGAATATCTATACTTACATAACATTTTTTAAATAAAAGGAATATTAAAATAATGGATAACAATTTGTGATTAATACCTATCTCCATTTTCAAACAAATTCTGCAAGACCAGATCATCTAAGTCATCATCACTAAATAAATTGGCACACATGATGCTAGCATACTGAAAGAATAAAAGAGCTTTTGTCCCCAATCCTTGTCTCAGGTATATTATAATAGGAAGGACATGTATGTGATCTTAAGCACATAATACTAATATGAATTTAGTCAGGGTAAATAATTCCTAATAATTGGATTTTTTTCCCCTTTTGGCACTGCTTGTAGGTAGAAGGTTTTAGATGTACTGATAAATTTTTCCAGGGCGGAAAAAAAAAAGTAAAAATAAAATAAAATCAATGAGTTTGAAATATTTTTCTGATGACAGTTCTTGATCTACTACCAAAGCTGAAAAATCTCCTTGGTTACTTGAAAGCTATAAAGGAGTGGACAATGCAAGCTTTTTTCTATTGCAGAGGATAATTGCCATTGTCATTTCCACTTGAGTCAAAACCTAAAAATTTTGAAACTCTGCCTTGGAATAGTATAGCCATGGATATCGCTGAAGGGCATGGCTGACTGAAAGCTAACTCACCTACTAAACAGTGAAAACATGTATTGCTTGCATACTGAAGAATTTTTCATGGAATAAGAAAGGCTAAACTCTCAAAGAAAAAATGGTAACTTTTCAGCCCTGCTGAGCAAGCTCCAGTCCTTCTTAGAAGCTCAAGTCTTTAGCAGTCTCCCACTCACTTCTAGCAGTGCAAGAATGGTATCCCATATGAAACTAATGGCTTTAAACTGTCTTGAAGGCTGCCTTGAGCCAAATCTAGAGCCAATTCTTAGCCAGTAGAGTCCAGACATAAAATAACTTAGCTCCTGCAAACACATTATAGAATAGAAAGTCCTGACTAGGTCCAGCATGGAGAGGTCAGAATAAAAAAGGACTATTTCTTGAGGGCTTTGAGGCCTAGAGAGATAAACACAGCAAGATATCAGGGGTAAACAAAAAAATCACCTGAATGAAAGCCAAAAGCTCTTAAAAAAGGCTGAAAAGTTCTATAGAAGCTGAAGTCTTTTGGAAACAACAAAATACAAGAAAATTTAAATCATATTTTCCTCTGTTTCTACAAGCAATAAATAACAGCTTAAGGAAAATCTACTAGACAGCTGTCTTTTATTCAAAGAGGTTCAGATGATGACCTGTTAGTCAGGCAGAGCATGTGAACTATGAAACTCTATCACAGAAACATGAGGAATATGTGCTTTGCATAAGAAAATGATAGGGCAACGTTCTAGCTGTATTCTTTAAAGACCAAACAGGAGTAAGGATAATCAAGGAAGGAAAATGAAAAAACTTTACAGTGAGCTATAAATTTAAATGTCCATCCTCTGTTTTGGGACAGTTAACCAAGATTGGTGCAAAGAGTTGGATTATAAATTGCCCGAAAGAAAAAAAATCAGAAATGTGACAGGAAATCTTAGAAATAATGCCATTCAAGTTACAGAGGCTCCTCAGCCCAGAACAAAGTTGCATGAGAGGCGGATAGCTGTAGGACATTGTCAGCATGATTGAAAATGTGACCTACCCAACAGTTTCCAAAACATAAAAGTGTGTGGTGCTCACAGGTCCAAAGACTTGTTTGACCCCTTCAATGAAAAGCAGCAGGCAGCGTCAAACCAAGGCAGCAAATGCAAACTGTGCAGAGGAGCATAAAGGTATGGATGCACTACAGCACTGTTATATTTAAATGTCCTGACATACCTGTAAGTGCTTAACAGAAAGCACAGAATAAAGTTCTCCATGGACATCTCCAAGAAGGGTAGCTCTCATACTTTTGGCTATGGTCAAAAGCTGCTGTCTCCTTCCTGGTACAAAAGCAGAGTTAGTCTACACAGAGGAAATGGTATCTTGCCCATAACTTATCCATGTAAGAAAATTACTACCTTCAAAAAAAGCTCTTAAGTAAGGGCAGTGTCACTTGACTCCTACGTGTAAGGCATTTAATGCCATTCTCAAAAGAAGCATGGTGAACATAGTCTAGATCCTGAGAACATCACTATTATTGTCTTTTTCAGTTACCAGAAACTAATTCAAGGTTAGAAAATGTACTTGTCAGCTTGATTAAAATACCTTAGCTTAATGAAATCGAGGCTGCAATTGCCAGAGCAGTTAAAGATGAAAATCTGGAGGAACGGGGCCTCTTAAGTGATGACTCCTCCATTCTGAACAGGTCTTTAAAAAACACCAGCATGGTAGCAGAAAGTGTTATAGAAAATACATTCTAAAAGAATTTTTCATGTAGGGATTAAAAAGCAAAAAGATAAGCCAAGTGCACTATGAACTGAGCTTAAACAGTGGCATTGAAGAATTTTTCAACATTTGATGTGTCTGAGAAAAATGGAGGTAAAATCAAATGAAAGAAGTCACAAAGACAAAATTGATCCCCTACCAAAAAAAGGTTGTATATCTTTATTTGACTAGAAAAGGAATCTTTCTTATAAATTACTCTTACACTTCTATGATAGTTTTTCTAGGCAGAGCTAAAACAAAACAGTGGACTATGCACATCAGAACTATTTTTGTCATCAAGCTATAAATGTAGACGTATACTCATTATAATGACAAGGGTTTGCCACACGGATATTTTTACATTTCTTATTATAGCTTGGACAGAGCTTAGTCTCATTACAGCTTATTTTAAAACCATTGAAGTTCCATGCCTCAGCTCTCTTGATCTTGGATTTCACAAACCTCTGCTTCCCCAAGGATAACAGTGTATAAGCGCAGCAGAAAAAGTTACACTCTCATCTTTGTACAGTTAAAATGGGCTTGCCAAAGATGGTAGCACTATCCATAGATAAGACATTACTGGCATTAAAAATCAGCTGTCCCAGGGTCCTATCTCCAATTAGTGTCAAATTCTGTATCCTTTGTTATTTTCAGAGTGAAGGGTGAAAAAAGAGAAGAGCAGATATTTTTCAGACAGATAATTTTCCCAGTTGATTACTGTATGGACATACAATTCTTGTACCTGTCCAGTGCAGGGCAATGGCGTGCAGAGGTGTCACACAATAGACTGTTGAGGAAGGTGAGACAGGAAAGGGATTTTCAATTAGTGATAACACATTAAATGCACCTATGCTGAAGACTAAACTTTTTCATATACCCACATTGTTGGATTGAGACCCACGCTGCCTTTGCAGTTGGGTTGAGGACTGAGGCTGCCTTTGCAGTTTCCCTGCCAAGCACGTTACCTGTAGAAAGCACCCATTTCTCAGTCTCATTAACACCAGTCTGCCATTCACAAGTTGTCAAATCAGTATCGCTTAAAAATTTATTCTGTAAAGTTTTAACTTCAAGTTTAGCAAATAGCTGAGAATTAGCAATAATGTACATTCTTGTGACTGTGCAAATGACATTTAGAATTACCACTTACTGCCAAGAAAGGCCAGTCTCAGTTTCCAAACACTCTACTCCTATATACGTAATGTAGTTTTTATCTCAACTTCTAGTTTATGCCTTCTCCCACCAAGAGAAAAAAGGCAGACAAAGGAGGGCGACTAGCCTAGAGACAAAAATAAAATAAAAAATCCTGAAACTGGATTTTTTTTACCATCTCCTTTACCTGCAGTTTGAGAAGCAGCAGAAACCCCAGTTTCTCTTCTTCTGACCATTATTCACGTTTCTACCACAAGAACCTCTACCTCAGGAAACTGTTCAATACAGATATTAGATCCCCTGAGTATCCTTTCCCCCGTCAATCACCTTTGCCTGACTTAGCATCACTGGGTTTTGGTGCATCTGTTGTGTGAAATTGAACTCTGCTGGCTACCTACCCTACAGAACACATAAAGGACTAGTTACCAGAAAAAAGAAAAACACCAAGTTTTCTTCTACCCCAAAATCTCATTTCAGAGATGCAGTCTTTTAGTTGACTGAACAACAGTGACATACAGCTCCTTCTGCTCTCAATACCCAGACTAGATCAGTGTAGAGCCTTGTAGACACAACTGAACTGAAAAAGACCTGTGATTTTCAAGACAAAAATTCTCCCAAGAGACACAAAGGGTTTTTCTAGGAATTCCATCTGCTGCTTGCAATCTTCATTACAGCAGAAACTGCTTCCCAAAGTGTACCATTTGCAAGCTGTTGTCTCTAGTTTATAGTCAGCCGTAGAAAGAAAACACTGCCTAAATTTTTTGTTACCTTTTCTATGTCATTGTTTTTCATCAGAAACAGGAAGCATTGAAAAGATGGCATAATCGCATTTAACAAATTGAACTGTAAAAAATAAAAATAGAAATAATGATTTGACACCACTATAATAATGAAACACTGATCATCATAAAAATATAGTAAATTGCAAGTATCACTGAACGCAAAAGAAGGCAGAAAAACCTTCTTACAACTTTGAAAGGACAAAGTTTGCATTTTTAAGCTTTCTCAGTTTTCCAGTAATGAGGTACCTTTAGGTAAAATTACAGTACATAGGAAAAGCAGACAAGAGTAGACTTATTAGATCATCCAGTGAGTAAGACTCTGGGATGTCCTAACACTCAGCACACATTACATTTTCTTTCCAGTCAACAGGAAAATAAGAATGCATTGCACTTTACAGAATCAGTAACTAAGAGATCATTTCTTTCTATGGCCTATACTTTTGAATATGATCATAATTAACTTAATGAAATACACTTTAGAAGCTACATCTATAGTATAACATACATCTTCTTTTCACTATATCCTGAATTTGAGCCACATTTGGCAAGTTCTCCCATTTCTTTCCAAACTTTATTTGTAGTTTAATGATGCTGTGTTATTCACTCACTGCCTAGCCACTGAGAGGTATGGTAAACGTCTCTACTCCCATGGAGCCTCAAACCATCCTTCTCACGGGCGACACAGCTCCAAGGCTGTTTTGTATCTCCTAGATGCTGTGGAGGGAGACGCAGAGGGGGAAAAACACTCATGGACAGGACATTATAGAGCTGATTTTAAAGGACACTGATTCTAAATGTTCAGTCAGGATCTGGGTCTTAGGACCACATACACTAGTGTGAAATAGCTTTGGTGCGCATACCATTCCTGTTTCTATAATCTGAAATAGCTGTGGTGAAAGCTCTGGGTATGTCCTAATTGCAGTCTGGGAGGTGACAAATACCTGAAAATTTCCCTGCATAATACCTGATTAGTCAGGCTGCGTGGGGGGACAGTGACTTTCATTCCATACGTTCCGTCATACTCAACAGTTTACTTAATGTACCAATACCACACACATTAGCAAAGTACACACCAGAAAAAGCAGCCTTTCATGCATTGCATGTGATCAGAAAGCTGGGACCTCATTTCTTAAACGTTCCATTTTATGTTCTAATTGACTATCAGAGGAGCTCTGAGCAGGGCGTAGGTTCTTTGGCAATTTCACATCTCTCTGGTTCCGTAGCAACAAAGGGTAGAGAAGCAGGCACAAGTTCATCAGTATATATCTGACTCAAATGCTTCATTAATCTGCACAGAGTTTAAGTTCCCCCCGGTAACAAATGGATTAAAGCAGGTAGAACTAACATATTCCCCCATCAGCCTTTCTGCTGTATCTTCACTGCAGGCTTCATTTCAGATGATTTTGAGAGCACTTTTTCCCCCTATAAACTTCTTTAAGCATATCTGCCAGAGCTAATTTCAAAATTAACAATTCTTCTATAATGTGTAGTTCTTGTCAGGCATCATTTCTCTAATAAACTCTCAAAGATAGTAATAGAAGCTTCTGTGCTCCTCACTGCATTACACCATGAATACATTGACATTTCATCCAAGTCAGGTTTCAAAGTCTTCAAAATAGATCAAAGCCTCATTGAAAAGGTCTGATATATTCAGGACAGCTACATAAAATCTGTATTTAATCTGTGTTTAATCCAGTAAGATAAAAGACACATAGTATTTTATAAGATTAAAAAATAGAGAATTTAAAAATTAAAAAAGAAACATGCTTTCCCAAAAAAACAGAGGAGTTTTACTAGAGACATTCAATACTGAAGCATTCACATCACTGGAGACATCTGCTGTTTTTTTGGCCTCTATACTTCTGATCAGAAATAAATACAAGTTCTCTTTCAACACTTTGTTGTCAATATGTATTTTTATAGCAGTTTTTTTGGACAACATCATCTTCTAACTACAGAGGATGTGACTAAGACCACATTCTGCTAAAGCTGTTTGAGCTCAGTACGTCTGTGGAAAGCTTTGCACAAATCCTCACTTCAGCAGGGGGTGAGAGTACATCACATCTTCCACAGAATTTGAAGCATATGGAATCAGGTCCATAAGGAATTCTAGTCTGTACCATATTCAGAGAAGAAAGACGATATTAAAAAGAAATTTCTATCTCCTTTGCATCCAACAATACATACTCTGTAAAACTCCAAGCAACTATGTATGGCCCCCTGCTACTAATTAAATGGAGAGCACCTTGCTCTGTCACCCTTTTTTATTAAGGCAGGTGTGCTTCATACGAAAATTGATTCAAATTTCTTTACAAGTAACAGGATTTTTTTTCTTTACTCACAAGCAAAACAGGGACACTGAAAGCAGAGAGCTTTGTCTTTAAGAATTTTAAACACACAAAAAAGCGGAGCTCTGAATAAAACACATTTATGATGCAGGTTAGCAAAAAGTGAAAAAGAGTGACTGGGCAAGGAATAAATTAAATACATTGAGCCAAGTTTTACTCCTAGCTATGCCTCTGGGTTGGTACAGTAATTTAAAGTGTGTGTTAATTATCACTATCTGACACTGTCATAAACAACAAGCTTTTCTGTACTAGTTCTCTTCTTGTTCTTTCAGGATACCAAGTAGTCAGTGAGCATTGAAGAGGAAGCTACTGGGCTAAATCAAAGACGAGCTCAGCTGGCTAGTTAAGGTTCCATTTTGTATTTATCTTCATATACTAAGATACCTCTAGTTCCAGCATTCACTTTACTTCTCCATGTGGCAGTAAGCATTTAAACTGACATAATTTACACACTTTCCAGCTGCAACATTATGTCAACTTTATCAACATGCCGTCATAGAGTCACCTTTCAACCTGATGCATTTCTAAGTAGTTCCTCCTTTGTGGTTTGTGGCCTTGTTTTCATTTTTAAAAATGAGACATTTCTGAAAAGTAATTGAAATATTGTCTTGTAAATTTTTTTTTTTTTAATAAATTTCTCAGCCATACCAAATACTTTTTGAAAGGCAAGTTCTAATTAACAGCAACTTGGAAAAAAAAAATCAGAAAATGTTGGGACTTTTTTTTTTTTCATTTGGGACTTAAAAGAACATTTTCTCTTCAAGATTTTTGATTAATTTCTGAACACCAAAACCAAGTTCAAGTCTTTAACTGAAAAAACCCGCACCAAACCATGCAAAAATTTAAAAGAAATTTTTTTCTTTGGAAAATTTTTTTGCCATATTTTGATTGGCTACAATATGCAAGTCCTAAAATGACATGTCTTACTTTCACTTTAGCACTTAAAACTGTCATTTCAGAGATACCCAAGACATCAGCCTGTCCATGTGAAATCCTCTTTCATATGAAAATGTGAGATTTCCTTAGTGAATGTGATTGCATTCGTCTAAGAGTTCATTTATGTTTGGGGGCCAGGGAGGGTTAGCAACATTTTCATCTACACTGGTAGCTCCTACATGGCTTCTCCTTCTCCCTTAGTAAGCCTTGTCTGTGTGGAGCCTGCAACTTCAAACACAGGTCATAAAGAGCTTGTTATTTCTCTTGCTGTTAACACCTCATATTAGGCTGCAGTTTAGTCCTTATAGAAGAATAATTGCTCTGTGCTGCTAACCAAGTTTTCTACAGAATTAACACTAAAATTTACCAAAAGAATGTGCTACAATATCAACTGCTGTATAGCCTTCTCTTCCTTCCTCTTATCTCTCCTGAAGGTAGACCCACACGCCAGTACTTCGCTTGTTGCCCCTTAAATCTTCCATCTTTTGAAGGATGTAAGGAAATGGCAGTTTGTCTCTTTTATCCTCTCTTTACATTCCTACATTCTGCGATATCCCTACTTTCCTCTTTCTTAAGCAAAGAAGGGAACAGGAAATGGCACAAACTTCCAAATGAAAAAGCAAATGCCACCTCCAGCAGATGATATTCTATTACCCAGCTCTTTTAAACTCACAAAATAGCCCAAGCCACGCTCCAGATTTTACTGTTGCTCATGCTTTCATTTCTATTAGCTGGCCTGTTTTAACTTCATCTCTGTTGAAAATAATAGCATGTTAGCAGACACATGGTCAAGACAGTGAAGGTTCAGATTAGGAAGAGAAATCCATTGTCCTTAGCTGTTTCAGTGGTGAAGATTCATTCTCTTTTTCTCTTTTCTGTTTCCCCACCCCACATCCTACACCCCACTTATACTGTTATTTCTAATTCTTATTTTCCCCCACCTTTGCACACCAGGAATAGATCAGAGATCAATATCTTAGTAGAGTTAAAACAATAATTTTTTTAAAAGGCACTTTTGCTTGGGCAGGTCACCTTCCCTGCCTGCAGCCAAACAGTAACAACTGCATCTCTGAACAGCAGTAGCATAAGAAAGTGATGCTCTGGCTTTCTAAGAGGTAATTTGGTTCAGCATAATGCCTTTCTATAAAATGGAATTAACTTTCAACAAGGGAAAGAGGTAGGTGGACAGGAAAAAAGTAAGGTACTGTACACAAATGTTGATTGCAGGCCCACTCCTTTAGGCCAAGAACACCACCTAGGAAGAACAGAACTGAACAGATTTGATTCACTTAATAGACTTTAAGTGCCTCAGGACACAGTGCAAACTTGTATCCCATTATCAGACAGGCCCCCTCATGGCATCAGTGTCTGCAAAGGCTCATGAATATGTAAATACTATATGTATCTTGGAAACATGCTTGACAAGAGAATAGCTAAAATGAACTGATTCTAGTTATAAGCCATCAGTATGCCATTCTTTATGTTTGAACAGGCAGCCTATTGCTAGGTGACAGATCATTAAGGCTATCTACTCAGTCAGCGGAAATGAAGAAATAATTTGTTCATAATAACCTTCAGATGACCTCCCAGGCAAAAGAGAGTCTTTAAAGAGCCATCTCTACTGATACATGTCACACCTCTATGTGGGGTTCTTCTGGCCCCACAGTAATAGCAGGGCTGCTGGTGAAACAGAGCAATAAACACCTACTGACAGAGCTGTAGCATGAAAAGATCTCATCACCTGCCATTAACTGGCTAATGAATAATTCAGACCTTTCCATCAGAACATAAGGATTTTAGGCTGTGCCATGTTACACTGAGAAAGCAAGCAGAAAGAAACTGATTGCTAGCTTCAATCAAGGCCTTGCTATGCCCAATTTTAAGACTATATTGCTAGGCACAATAAATACACATGCATCAGATCATGCTCATCAACAAGCTTAAGTCGTAGAGATGCAAGGGGCAAGATCTACTCTTCAGAAACAAGCCTCTCATGTAGGTGCTGCTGTTGGCTCTCTTTCTATAGAGGGGTATATTTCATTTCCAGTCCTTCTCTGTTTACTGCTTTTTAATTATTTTTCCACAGCTATACAGCAGAGGCTCCTATTGCCTCTGGAAAGCATATGCCGTAGTGTTTTGTTCTTGCTCCCTACAGTAAACTCTCAGCGAGCTAATGCCCTCCTGAACTTTTCCGCTGTTACCGTATAGCTTAGCACTCCCTGTGGCCATTCATTTCTATCATGAGACACAAAAGGTAGTCCTCTTCTGCACAGAGTGCAAACTGAAAGGGAGAGAGAAGGCTGCCCCTCCATAATGTTATCTTCCCAATAAATTAAAAAATGGTGGTTTTTTAGAGCATAAGCTTTACATTTTATGCTTGTTTTCTCTTTTACAGAGAAGAAATTGGAAGAACAGCTCTTACACCATGGGTTTTGTTTTGTTGTTGGTTTGTTGGGGTTTTTTCTTATTATGAGAACACTGCATTTGTTGTAGAAAGCTAGGTGTTCAATGGTGAGATTTCAAAGGAATCCTAGTCTGGATTAAACGTTTATCTGTAATTCATACCAATACTTCCATATTGCCGATAACCTAGATTCTTTTTCAAGATAGAGTTTTAATAAAATCAAGGTACTGACCTGGAAATTGTCTGCGCAAGTTCTCACAAACTGCTCTTCCCATCAATTATTTCCATAAGATTGGGATCAACATGTTTCATACTGCAAGAAAATAAGCAATGGGAATAGGGTGATTACAATTACAGGGTTCCCCTGCAGAATTATATCATTTTCCTTTTAAATAATTTCTTCAAGGAGAAAGCCAAAGCTTTGCTATTAATCACCATGTGTTTAAAAAGATATATTTTTTTAATATTGCACATGATTTTGCTGTGTCTGAGCTTCTTTCAACCTTGCTTAGACTGTCTTGTAAGTTCACATTTCTGAAGAGAATCACCCAGGAGATATATCTCCCACAAGTTTGTTTTCAGTATTTGAACAGAGTTTGTTGACCAGCACAAGGAGATTGAATTTATCCAGCCTCTTCAATTCATTAGAAGCAGATCTGTCAAACAGGGACTGACATGGGGACTGGGTGTCTTCTTCTCCCCCATCTCCTCTCTGTCATCCACTAACTTCCCAAAAAGGAAAAAAAAAAAATTCCCCAAGGCACACTAAAAGTCTTAACAGGAACTTAGTGCAATCAGGAAAGTGCTAATAACGGGTGCCTCTGCTCCAGTTCACTTGGACACTAAGGCTGGGACAGAGACTGCACCACAATTTCTTGAAAGCATCTAGTGGGGTTCATTTGCAAAGAAACCATCCTTGCTTCTCTAGCCAAGGAAAAGAGGCTCTTGCTACTTGCTTCAGCATTCATTTTCAAGTAAACAGAATTATGACCCTTCCAGGGATTAGGGTAAAGGCAATGTTTTAATCAAACTGTATGCACTGCCTAAACACCCAAATGGTAGTTTTTATCTTGCCTTGCACCTTTTACTTCACTTTAACATTCCTGACTATTTTGGTTTATGGATTTCCTTAACTACAACGTAAACAAAGCGAGAACACAAAGTGTTGGGAAGAAAGGATGTCAGGTCAAGAATAACTGAGACAGAACATACTGCAGAGAATGCAACTCACTCCAACACAGACAGAACTAACTTTTTCATTCTATTAGTCCTTCCTGGTTATTTCCTACTCCAGTCAAAACAAATGACCTTCATATTAGATATATTTAAATTGTGTACCCCCTGCAAATGAAGGTAAAGTTAAAATGGTTTACTTACTTTGCTTTGAATAAAGAAATAAATAGAAAAAAGCAAAAAAAAAAAATATGCATGAAGGTAGTCTAAGAAGCATAGACAAGATGAATTTTCAAAAGGCAGATGTTCCTACCTTTTGACAAAATTCTGTACTTAAACCATCATTAACCACATATGCACAGATTTTTGTCTAGATTAAGTGGAATTATATGTGTGAGCTTTACACATACCTATAGATATGTCTGTTTATGTAATTTCCTTCTTGTATATATAAACAAACTAGTAAAATCATAGCTGAAGTGCTCCCAATTCCAGATATCCCTCTAATAGAGCTCATAAGGCTTTGCTCTATACCCACTATCCAAACTTAAGAGCTGACAGTTCAGTGAAGGAAAAGGTATGTTTACCTCAGGAAAGAGTGTCTTTATGACACCGATCTGCTCTGATGAATCCACTAATGCGAAATTTCTGACCCAATAGGCAGTGATTGCACAGCACTGAGACTCCTCTCATTATTCATGAAATATGTGCTGTACAGTGTCAGCTCTCTCCTTGCAGACTTGCTGCCAAGCAATTACTCATTTCCATCACTTAGCTTTTCTCTCCCCCCCTTTTCCTTTTTATTTTATTATTTTTGGTGGGTGTCTATATATTCAGCATACTTCAAGAAGCAAACACACAGTACTGGAATGAAAATTACTCTTGTCTTATTTGATTTTAAATAGAAAAGCACTTTCAAGTCCTTAAAAATTGATGTTGTTTTAAACTTCACAACAAGCGATAGGAGAAACTAGTATCTGCAGGAATAAATGGAAAGCAATCAAGAGTATTTCCACTGTTACACATATTTGCTCCCCGAGAGAAGCTGTGTAAACTATCTTCTATGACCTGATTCATTCATCTCACTCTCCTTGGGGCATCAGTAGCAGGTATAGTGAATAAACAAAAAAAAAAGAGAGAGAGAAAAAAATATTTTTTATTAATGTGTCCACTTTGGTCTCTAAATGGGGTACACTTTGAAATAAAGGATGACAATCTTGATTTTTTTTCTAATTTAAATCAATTTCTGTATTGTGAGTTCAAAAGTTCAGTTTATAGTAGGTGTAAAAGGGGTTCTGATGAGGCAGAAAAAGAATCTTAGAGAAACTACCCACATATATAATGTGTAGGTGACACATTTGTGCCAAATTGTTTCTGGGTGGTCTGTTTTGTACCAGCACAAAAACATTCAAACATTAGTGACCTGAGAAGAAGAGCTTGCCAATGATATAAAAGACCCATTACCCCATTAATCCTCAATTTAAACAAGATAGCTACCTTACCAGGAAATGTGTACTGTAACTTAGTCATCTTAGAAAGTCCAACATTTTTGTAGTAACTGTTGATTTTACATGCTTTAATTTTGATGTTCAACCTGACAAGAACATTCTATATTTTCAGGAGGTGCTCAGCAGCCACGTTGAAGGTAAGAACATTGTAGTCCATTATAACATCCAGCCATGATGAATGGGAAAGGGGTCAGAAAGCTCCCAGGAAGCCTTATTGATGTTATTCCAGAAGTACATTTTTCCTGTGAGAGGAGGAGACAGGACATCCTCATGTATTTCTCTGAAAAACTTGTGAAAGACCTCAGCTGTGAGGGTTCTAGTTTTTCATATAGCTCAGGATTCAGGCTTTTCAATATGCTTGTAAAAGCTGAATCTTTGTGGATCCTCCACTGTTTATATATTCTTTCCCCTCTCTCCTAGCAGCCCAAGCCCTATCCTCCAAGGCCTTTCTCTTACTCTAAGAAGTAGTAGGAGGAACATGCACACAACTTTCCTCCTATTGTTCATTGTGGGAGTCAATCCTCAGTATGTTTTCTTTGGAGACTGAACCTTCTAACAGGGCAGAGTGCCACGCTGTTTGGTTAAGGACTCCATTGAGTGGGACTGTCATTCTCTACCATTTCTGTATGTTCAATAAACTAGTGTTTGTGACAGGAAAACAAGTATTTAGATGACTTGCCAACTGGACTAGTACATCCTTGTTACAATTGCAGAATATGTATGCATGACAAGACGTATCTCAGCCAATATATTGGGGCACACTAAAGTATAATTCTCACAAGCCCTACTGCTCAGACTCAGAAGAGCGGGTTATGCATAGCACAAAGAAATCAAAATCATAGCTATTGATTCAGGAGATCAGAAATATAATAATGCTTTATGTCACAGCACATAAATGATGCAGGCGATAGAGCCAAATCATCCCACAGCCAAAGCAGGGGAATACTCCCAGCAAAGACAGCATCTCTACCATCCAGTATGTGGACATGGTATGGAAAAATAGAATTACAATTCCATTTCATAAAAGATATCAATATGCTTAGTGAAACTGTTACTGCACTATTAGACAATTCATAGAATCACAGAATCATTTAGATTGGAAAAGACCTGTAAGATCATTGAGTCCAACCATAAACCTAACACTGCCAAGTCTACCATTAAAGTATGTCCCTAAGCACCACATTTACACATGTTTTAAATACGTCCAGGGATGGTGACTCAACCACTTCCCTGGGTAGCCCATTCTGGTGCTTGGTAATAGAATCATAGAATCATGTAGGTTGGAAAGACCTTTAAGATTTGCATTCAGTCCTGCACCTTACGTGCAATCCGGTTCTACACTTTCCCTTCACAATTGCTCTAACTATTAAACAATTAGGAACTCACATACATGTTTATTATTGCTTAAACTATTTCCTTTTATCCCCAGACCCTGTAGATCCATGAGAACAGACTCCAAGAAAAGCTATGCCCGAGAGTGAAAGGACTCATTGGTTTGACAAGATAGATTGTTTAATTCAAGCCGGAGCAGCCATTAAATGTCATACAAACGAGACGAATACCCAGTACCAGTGAGCCTGATCTTCTGTGTGACTAAGCCACACATATGTGCTCCAGATAGGACTGTTTCTAGGCAGAATATATCATAATACTATGATACATATACATAAATCATAATCACCATAGTGTTATATCTGTTGTCAATACAGAAGAAGGAAAATGTATAATGTTTTCAAGATGTTTCACCAGAGGTCTTTACTTCTCAGCAAGATTTGTGACTATTTCTCTACCTTTCTCCTGTACATTGAAGAAAAAGGAATATAACTTTTATGAGATAAACTATATTTGTTTGGCAGCCAAGAAATTCTTAAAAATTATTAAGTCTCTTCTTATCTGAAACATTTTAAATTTACACATGTAATCACCATTGGTCTTCATGGAAACAACATGAGTATCTCCCACAACTTGCCTCATGAGAATGCACTTCTCTCTCTTGTAAAGTCACTGTTCTACTTCCCAAATTACTTGGAAGTCTGTTTACTGACACTGCAGATTTATTGTAATCCCACACCAGCATCACTGGAACACTAGTCACACATGGCATTAAAATAAAATACTAAATGGGTTAGGTGGCTGGTATTAGAGAAGAAATTAGACACTCCTCTGGCACTTCAAGTTATGGCAGATGTAAGAAGACCAGTATATACAAGTTCTAGTGGACATTTGACCATTTTTAGAGCAGGGAAAAACCTATTTCTTATTCACGTGAATCTCAGCAACCTTGCTACAGCTTCATTTTTTTGAGGATCTTGGATGAAAAGCAAAAACTGCACTAAGACAATTGCACATGAGCAATTTATTTTATAACATTTCATTCACCAATCAGATTTACACCTGCCCTTATTTAACTGAAAGGCTAATAGTATACAAAGACACTTTCATAAGACAGTTGAGTTCTTTGCTATTTGGGGATTTTTAGTAACTACCTGAGTAAGGGTTAATTAAATCTCTTGTCCTCAATCACAGGCCCATCTCTGTCCTTGGAGCCTGGATCTTTCTCTCCCTCTGTCATTGCGGCTTATATACAACTCTGAAATCTAAAATGTAGACTGGACCAGAATGGAACAGAACAGAATAGAACAGAATACTTTGGTTGGAAGAGACCTACAATGATTATCTAGTCCAACTGCCTGACCACTTCAGGATGACCAAAAGTTAAAGCATGTTTTCAGTCCAAATGCCTATTAAACACTAACAAGCTTGGGGCAGCAACCACCTATCTAGGAAGCCTGTTCCAGTGTATGATCACACTGTCATTAAAGAAATTATTCCAAATATCGAGCCTAAACCTCCCCTGTTGCAGCTGTGAACAATTCACACATTTCCTGTCACTGAATACCAGGGGGAAGGGGTCAGAACCTCCCTCCCCGCTTGCCCATCTCAGGAAGCTGTTGAGAGCAATGAGGTCACCACTCAAACTCTTTTTCTCCAAACTAGTCAAGCCCAAAGTCCTCAGCTGCTCCTCATAGTACATTCCAGCCCCTTCACCGGTTTTGTTGCCCTCCTCTGGATGCATTCAAGGACGTTAACATCCTTCTTAAATTATGGGGCCCAGAACTGCACACAGTACTCGAGGTGAGGCCACACCATCGCTAAATACAGCAGGATAATCACCTCTTTTGACCGGCTGGTCATGCTGTGTTTGATGCACCCCAGGATGCGGTTTGCCCTCCTAGCTGCCAGAGCACACTGCTGACTCACATCGAGCCTGCTGTCCACCAGCAGCCCCAGATCCCTTTCCACAGGGCTGCTCTCCAGCCACTCCTCTCCCAATTTATACTTGTGCCTGGCATTACTCCATCCTAGGTGCAGCATCTGGCATTTAAACTTGTTAAATTTCATCCCATTAATCATTGCCCAGTGCTCCAACCCATCCAGATCCCTCTGCAAGGACTCTTGTCCCTCAAGAGAGTCAACAGCACCTCCCAGTTCGGTCTCACCCGCAAGCTTGGTAATGGTGCATTCAACTCCTGCATCCAGGTTGTTGATAAATATATTGAACAGAACTGGCCCTAGAACTGAACCTGAGGAACAGTGCTGGTGACCAGTCACCAGCCAGATGTAGCCCCATTCACTACAATGCTTTGAGCCCCACCACTCAGCCAGTTCTTTACCCAGCGCACCATGAACCCACCCGTCCCACAGATGGACAACTGTCCTGTCCAAAAGGATGCTGTGAGGGACAGTATCAAAAGCCTTACTAAAATCCAGAAAAGCTACATGCACTGCCTTCCCTTCACCCACTGGGTGGGTGACCTTATTGTAGAAGCGTGTCAGATTAGTTAGACAGGACTTTCCCTTTGTGACTGTGCCTGATGATTGCATTGGCCTTTAAATGTCTTTCAACAGTACCCAGTCTGAACTTCTCCATAACCTCTAACTGAGGTTAGACTAACAGGTCTGCAGTTCCCTGGGTCTTCCCTCACACCTGTTCTGTAAATTGGAATAACTTTGGCTAGCTTCCAGTCAGCAGGGACCTCCCCAGACTCCCAAGACCTTTGGTAGATGTTTGAGATGGGTCCTGCTCTAACACCCGCTAGCTCCCTCAGTACCCTGGGATGAATCTCGTCAGGCCCTATGGACTTGAGAACATTCAGCTGATACAGCTGGTCCCTGACAATTCCAGCATCCACAAATGGAAAGGCACTGTTCCCACGCTCGTGGTCTTCCAACTCAGACCTTGGGCTGCCCAGTCCCCTATCAGTATTATTGAAGACTGAGGGAAAAAAAGCACTGAATGCCTCCGCTTTTTCTTCATCCCTATTAGCCAGATGACCATCTTCAACAAGTCCCAGTCCAAAGTTTCCTCTTGCTATTAACGTACTTAAAAAAGCCCTTCTTGTTATCTGAAACAACACTGGCCAGTTTCAAGCCTAGCTGAGCTTAGGCCTTTTGTGTCTTCTCCCTGTGTATATGAACCACAGCTCTGTGATCTTCCTGCAAAGACTGACTTTGCTCCCAGGGATCATACAATATTTTTTCCTCCTGCGCTCCGTGAGGAGTTCCCTGTTCAGCCAAGCTGGTCTTCTGCCCTGCTTGCTTGACTTACAACATAGTGGAATTGCCTGCTCCTCTGCTTCTAAAAGGCGGTTCTTGAAGACTGACCAGCCCTTGTGGACTCTGTGATGGTCTGACAAATTATAGACAATGTCTCAAACGTTTGTTAAAGCACTTTGGTGGAGAAAATGAACTCTGTAAAAATGCTGGAGTTTTGTGAACAGGACAATGTGGCCGGAGGAAAGGGCCCCACGGAGGGTGGGACTGCACTTCTCCAAAGCTGCAATTCCTTATCTTAAGTGACTGGGAGAAGGAGCACAGCGTATGCACATGGAGGAGGAGGCCCCATGGAGGATGGGACTGTGCTTCTATCTTAAGTGGTCATGCCAGCTGGGAAAAAGAGGCAACTCTGCAATGAACCACCCCACCCCAAAACCCACTGACCGATTCCAGAGAACCCCAGGAATGGGAATTGCACGTGTCGAGACCATCAACTAACACGCTATAAAAGAAGGGAGAACGCGTTGTCAGTGCACGTCCTTCAGAACTGGATCTCTACGCTGGCTGGGCCAACGCTGGACCCAGAACTGGTGAAACCCTTTTCTTCTCTCTTTCATTCTTTCTTTCTCTCTTTCTCTCTCTCCCTCTTTTCCTTCTCTTTTCCACAGTCCCTACACCTCATCCTTTTAAACATAAACCGTTGACCAAGTCTGAGACTAGGAGTGGGTCTTGCCGCCCATGGGCTCCTCTTTGAGAAGGAGTCCAGAAAGCAAGGGGGTCTGCTCTGAACCTCGTGACTCAATGGAGGGTTATCCTTCTGATACATTTCATGTTCCTTTTTCCATTTCTTTTTCTACACCTCCCTTCTTTTCTCAAACAGCAGCTTAACGACATGTTGCAAGGTTCATATTGAGAAGTTCACTTGTACTTGGGCAAGGGTAGCTAGGTTGAATAAATGTTGATTGTTGTTTGAACTCCCCTGGTATCTTTTCACCTTAATTCTGACAAAGGAAATCCACAAACCTGAGTTGCTCCAAATTTGGGACGCGACAGACTCCTAAGCCCTCAAAAGCAGATTCCCAGGGGACACTGCTAAATAGCTCCCTGAGTAGCTTAAAATTTGCTCTTTTAGAATCCCAGGTAGCAACTCTGCTGTCCTTTTTTCTCATTACACTGAGAGTTTTAAACTTAACCATTTCATGCTCACTGTGGCTAAGACAAACACTTACTATTATATTCCCCATGAGTCCTTCTCTATTCACAGACAGTAAGGCTAGGAGGGCATCTTTCCTACTTGGCTCACTGAGTAGTTGTGACAAGAAATTATCTTCAACATACTTCAGGCATTTCCCAGACTTTCTTGTCACAGCATTATTTTATTCTCAGTTGATGTCTGGGAAGTTGAGAATCTCCCCTAAGAACAAGAGCTACAATCCAGAAATTTCTCCTAACTGCATATAGAATAACTCATCAATGCTTACATCCTGGCTGGGTGGTCAGTAGTAGATACCTACTACAACTTCTCTTTTGTTTTCCATCCCCCTAATCCATCCAGAGGCTCTCAGCCAAATCACCACTAGGCTGTACAATCAAACCTCTCTCTTACATATAGCATGACACTCCCACCTCGCCTGCCCTGCCTATCCCTCCTGTCCAGCCTGTAGCCCCCCCTCCCAGCACTCCAGTCATGGGACTCATTCCACCAAGTCTCAGTAATACGAATAATATTGTAGCTCTGGGAGCTGACCAACACTTCCAGTTCACCTTGTTTGTTCCTCATACTGCGTGCGTTGGTGTACGAGCATTTCAGATATGCTCCTAAACCCTCCATGTTCCAGGAGAAGTGTTAATGTTCCCACTAGCATTGCCACCCTCAGGCAATGCCATGCCAACCTTTGGCTTACCTACTTCAATCCTGTTGGTATCCCCTTCCCCCATCAATTCTAGTTTAAAGCTCTCTCGATCAGTCCTGCCAGTTTATGCCCAAAGACACGTTTTCCCCATCAGGACAGGTGGATCCCATCAGGCTCTAGCATACCTTGTGTCTCAAAGGTTCTTCCATGGTTTAAAACCCCAAAGTTTTAATAAAGGCAGCAGTCCTGGAGCCAGGTGTTGATATCCTAGGCTCGCCTGTTTCTTCCATTTGCCCCACATCAACCAAGCAGGTTACTTTGTCGTAGAAGATAATCAGGTATGTCAAGCACGATTTGCCCTTGGTGAATCCATGCTGGCTTTTCCCAGTCATGTACTTCATCACAAGTCAAATCATGCTTGACAAACTTGATTGCCTTCTATGACAAAGTAACCCGGTCTGTTGATGTGGGGCAAGCAGTGGACATGGTCTACCTGGATTTCTCAAAGGCTTTCAATACAGTTTCCCACAGCCTCCCCTAGAGAAACTGATGCCTTACCATTTAGACAAGTGGTCTGTGCGGTGGGTGAACTGGCTGACAGGCCACACCTAGAGGGTGGTGGTAAATACCTCCTTTTCAAACTGACAACCTGTCACAGCTGGGGTCCCTCGGGGATCAAGATGGGTCCCAACGCTGTTTAGTATCTTCATAAGTGATCTGGATGATGGGATCAAGTGTACCCTGATGAATTTTGCTGCTGATACCAAACTGAGTGGGGAAGTGGACACTTTGGAAGGCAGAGCCACCATGTAGAAAGACCTGGATAGGCTGGAAGAGTGGGCTAACAAGAACCTTATGAAGTTCAACAAAGACAAATGTAAGGTCTTGCACCTGGGAAAACATAATCCATAAGTGCAGCACAGGCTGAGATCTACCCAGATCCTCCTAGAAGCTATGCTGAGCCACATGGAGGACAGGGAGGTGATTCAAGACAGCCAGCATGACTTCACCAAGGGCAAGGCCTGCCTGACCAACCTAGTGGCTTTCTGTGATGGGGAGACTACATCAGTGGACATGTGAAGAGCTAAGGATGTCGTCTATCTGAAATTCTGTAAGGCCTTTGACATGGTCCTCCACAACATCCTTCTCTCTAAATTGGAGAAATACAGATTTGATGGGTGGACTGTTCAGTGGATGAGGAATTGGATCCAGAGGATAGTGATCAACGGCTCAATGTCCACATGGAGATCGGTGACAAGTGGTGTCCCTCAGGGGTCTGTATTGGGACCAGTACTCTTTAATATCTTCATCAACTACATGGACAGTGGGATAGAGTCCATCCTCAGCAAGTTTGCAGATGGCACCAAGCTGAGTGGTGCAGTTGACGCACCTGAGGCACAGGATGCCATCCCGAAAGACCTGAACAAGCTCGAGAAGTGGGCCCATGTGAACATCATGAGGTTAAACAAGGCCAAGTACAATGTCCTGCACCTGGGTCAGGGCAAACCTTGGTATCAATACAGGCTGGGGAATGAAGGGATTGAGAGCAGCCATGCAGAGAAGTTGAAGTTGTTCATCCTGGAGAAAAGAAGGCTGCAGGGAGACCTTACTGCAACCTTTCAATACTTAAAAGGACCTATAAGAAAGATGGGGACAAACTTTTTAGCAGGGCCTGTTGCAATAGAACAAGGAGCAAAGGTTTTAAATTAAAAGAGGGTAGATTTACACTAGATATAAGGAAGAAATTTTTTATGATGAGAGTTGTAAAACACTGGAGCAGATTGCCCAGAGAGGTGGTAGATGCCCCATCCCTGGAAACATTCAAGGTCAGGTTGGACAGGGCTCTGAGCAACCTGACCTAGTGGAAGGTGTCCCTGCTCATTACTGGGAGGGTTGGACTAGACGACGTTTAAAGGTCCTTGCAACCCAAACTATTCTATGATTCTATGACTTTACACCTTTAAGTGCTACTCTTGCAGTTGTCTTCTTGGTTACATTCTTACAATGATATCTGCAAAAATTAATCTCAAAGAATTAAGTTCAATGAAAGGAAGCACATATACTTAGTAATGCATGGAGTAAAATTTACAACATCTACAACTCTCCAGATACCTGTGTATGTTTCAAAGAGATTTTTGAATTTTTTTGCAATGCTCTGGAATGAGAAGCAGATCTGTTGGACCACAGGATGTCAGCTCATGCTTTGCTGACCATGAGTAAAAGGACTGGGAAATAACTCTGAGCATGTTAATCTGAAACCCCAATCTGAAAACATGAAAGCCTTCCAGCATCTTTGAGAGATTTACAAAACCTGCATATATAAGAGTATTTCATCCATCAGATTCTTCAAAGTAAATGACTCTTGGGTGCGTCTTAAAACATGCATGTTACTTCAGGACAAATTTTTAAATCTCTGTTGAGTTAGTTGATATTATTTTGTAGTAAGCAAAGTTACTCTTCAATTAATTTCAGTTACTTTTAACAATATTAATACCTATTATAAATAGGTGGTGCAACTTCACAGTTGTTCCTAACTTTAACCACCTTTAATCCTGGTTAAATAAAGTAAATCCCAAATTAGACACTACAATCTGAAATTTCCTTGCTTCAGAAGTTAGAAGTCCACAGTAAAGAGGACAACAGTATACACCTTGATATGTTAACTCGTCTTAAAAAAAAAAAAAAGCTTTATCTTCATTAGGAATTAATGATGAATGAAGTATGCATATCTCTCCCTTTTCCAAAGATGAGAACAATCTTAGATCCCTGAAACTTAAGAGAATTTCTGACAGAACAATAATTAATTGATATTGGCATAGGAAGAGCAAGCTTGGATAATATTATTTCAGTCTTGCAACCAAGGCCAAAGCAAACTTTCTCAAAGCTTCAGTCTTACTCTCCCGGCCTACTTTTAACTGAAACTCAAAGTTCTGCACTGTTTATTTCTGTTTGAATGGATACTGAATTGCCAATATGCCATGAGAAAGCCTGATTCTCAATTTGAGAAAGGGTGTTTCACTAAATTTCTCTAAACACAGTAAGCAGTTTTGCCTATTTTGAAGCAGATTTCACTTATTCAAAAACAAGCATCAGACAAAAAAAATGAAACAAGGGAAGCTCTTTTCCAAGCTCTCCTTTTTTTTAAACATACATACACAGCACCATTAAAAAAAATATAAATTCAGGAGTTATTTTTTAATAATGCTTCCCTACTGATGAAGAAATTCAGATTTCAGTTTTGATCCCACATGAAAGACAATTCCAATCTCTGTTGCATATTAAAAAAAGTGACGCTCCTACCAAACCTGAGGTGAAAATTAATTTGGAAGTAATAACAGTGCATGTAATTTAGAAAGGAAAAAACATGTTTCTACTTCTTTTGTAGGACCAAATCTCCAAAATCCCTTCCAGTTAAATAGAAAAATAATGGAAGGGCAAAGCATTGCTTTTTGCACAGCAACAGGTTGCCCAGAGAGCTGGTGGACTCTCCATCCTTGGGGACCTTCAAAAGCCATCTGGACAGGGTCCTGGGCCACCTGCTTTACATGAACATGCACCAGTAGGGTTCTTGGACATGGTGACCTCCAGAGGTCCCTTTCAACCTCAACCGTTTTGTCATCTCGGGGGGTTTCCCTCCACTGACAAGAGGCAGGTCCTTCTTCCCTGAGAGGACCCCTTGGGGGAGCCACATCACGGCACTCGGTTGGCACCGAGAAGCTCACCAGGGTTCCCCTGCTGCATTGTTGGTCTGCCCGTTGCCAGGTCTTTGTGCTCGGGGCACCAGCCTCTCATCACAGGATCTGACAAGCCTGAGGTTGAAACCAACTCGCAAGGCTGTGAGAAGGCAACAAGCATCCTGCAGAGTAGGCTTTTCCCCTGTGAAAGGGCATCAGCTTTCCTAGCAGGGTGGCTGTCAGGGGACAACCCCCGACACTCCTGTGGTGTCACCGGGGAGCAGCTGTAACTGCCCATGACCTCGCTGCTTTTCAGCAGCCGCAGGCGCTCTCGCTGCGCATTTTGGCCAGGGCTCCTGCGGGTGCACGCGCAAGGTGTGCAGGCTCCAGCAGGACCTTTGGCTTTCTCTCTGAGCTTTGGTGGGGGGGAGAGCATTAGCTGTGGGTGCTGAGCAAAGGCAGCCCCTTCCAGCACTCCTTTCTCCCCTACCCAGCTGCACGGTGCTGCGGGGCCCATCAGTGCCTGTCCCGGGACCATGGGAGCAATGAGAGTGCCAGGGATGTTGGCAGTGCTGAGCATCCCCGAAAGTTCCTCCACCTTCCCTCACCGCTTCCTGCAGGTACCCTGTGCTACCCAGGTGGTGTCTGGGGGACAGCACGGGGGCTCTGGGGGCTCGGGCACTCCAGCTCTTCCCCCAGGGCCCCCCATCAACTCACCAGCACTTGCCCCAGGCAGCTTGAGCACTGGGGAGGTGAGGAGGAGATCTGGGTGGGCTTCCCCTCCTGCTCTCCGTCCCTCCCTCCTTGGATCTCACCCCCAAGGCAAAGCAGACATAGGTGCACAGCCCAGCCTGGCCCCACATCTCCCTGCCCTGCCCCAGCTCCTACCAAGCCCCAGCTGGAGCCTTTCCCACCCAGAGCCACACATTCTCCCCCTGCCCGGGGCCCTTTGCCCAAGCCTGCCTTGCCCTGGCTCCTGGGCAGGACATTCCCCTGGCACCTCTCCATCCAGTGCGGGCAGCCTGCCTGGGGAAGGCAGGGCTGCAGGCAGACACTGGGGCTGGCTGGCCCACAGGACGGCTGCTGCTGCTGCTTTCCAGCCCGCGAAGAGACCCTGCAGGGGGCCCTTCTCCCCCCTCTCCCAAATCTTTCTGGGCCTTTCTTTGCTTTTCCACTGCCAGCACCAGGATAGCTCCTGCACTTTGCATGTCTCTCTTGGCAGGACATGGCATCGGGCACTGAGGAAGACCTGGAGGAGAGTGGCTGTGCTGCAAGGGATGGTGGCACAAGCCAGCTGCCACAGACAGAGCTGGAGAAGGCAGCAGAATGCTCCTGGTGCCCCATCTACCTGGGAGACACCAAGGACACAGCCTACGTGGCCTTCTGCCTCCGCCGGTTCTGCTTTGCCTGCATCGAGGACGGGACCAAAAGGAGAGCTAGGTGCCTGCTCTGCAGGCAGCCTTTTGACCTGCTCCTGCATTCAGTGCGAGTGAACAACAGCTACATGGAGTACATGGTCCCCTTGTCCAACTGCCTATGGAGGGATGTGGTCAGAGAGAGGGTCCAGAGCAGATCCCCACAGTGGCACAACAACCTGCACAGCTCAGTGTCACGTCCCAATTTTTCAGGACAATGACTCAGGTTTGCTGATTCCCAGGTCAGGATTAAGGTGAAATGACACCAGGGATCCTTTAACTCACAAAACTCAAGTTTTATTCACTCACAACAAAAATTGGTATGCTCACAACAAGAATTGGCATGAAACTATGTCAGTAAACTGTGTAATGTGCTAACCCTACGTCACCAAATGTATACTACAGGCCTTGCTTATTTTCAGATCGGTTCAGGGAAGACAATAAGGAAATCTCTTCCATTGAGTATGAGGTTCAGAGCAGACCCCCTTGCTTTCTAAACTCCTTCTCAGAGAGGAGCCCAGGAATGGCTGGATCTGCTCATAGTCCCAGACTTGGTCAATGGTTTATGCCTAAAGGGATGAGGTGTAGGGATTATGGGAAAAAAAAAAGAGAAAGAGGAAAGAGAAAGATTTCACTGGTCCTAGGTCCAGTGTTGGTTCAGTCAGCTGAGGGGTCCAGTCAGCCCAGGCATCCAGTTCCAGTGGGCAGGTGCATGTGGGGCTTCAGTTGTGTCCTTTTATCATCCTTGTCCCTCCTTCAGGCAGGCACTCAAACTTATTAGGCCAATTAGGCGTCATGAGCGGTTTGTGAGCCTTTGGGACTTGGGGGTCATTTGGGGAGTAATTTCCCCTTCCCTGCAGACGTGATCTTTTGCCATGCATGATGAGTTGTCCGGCTCAGTATATCAGAACAGTGTATCAGAACAGCCTGGTGAGTTGCCCTGTTCAGCGTATGAGAACAGCATATCAGAACAGGGAGCTGTGCACCTTCCAGCATGCCCTCCCTGTCTTATTGCTGATTCGCGCAGATGGGCTGCTTTTCACTTTCGGTTCCTTGCTATGCAGAGTTCATCATTAAGCAGAACTTGCCCCACCACAGTGTTTGAGACATTAACTCTTTCAGTCTCTCACACTTAGCCACCGATGACTCCCCCTCCGCTAGCAGATCCGGGGCCCTCCTCCCAGCAGGTTCCCGCACCCAGCCCTTCTCTGGAGCGAACCCCACTGAGGGCAGGGGAGTGCCTGCCTGGCCCAGCAGCTGCAGCCTACGAGCACATCAGCAGAACGGTGCTGCGAGCTTGGTTTTTTTGCCTACTGTTGTATCCAATAAACATCCAGGGGCTGTTTCTTTCCCCAAACCAAAGAGCGACCCACTGTAAGGAATGCTTTCCAACACTGTCTCAACAGTGCATGAAAGCCAGGGGAAGAATTTCTTGGGGCATACAATGATTTTGTTTAACATAAGTTTAGTGTCTTTGATTAACTTGTTGGTTTGCTGCAACCGGAGCAGCAACATTTGTTGGTTTGCTGCAAGAAGAGATCTTTCCCTCATGCTCTCCCAGTCTCCCGCTTCCAAGCGCCAGCATGGGGTTGTCCAGGCCCTTTGAGCAGCGTCCAGGCTGCAGGTCCCAAAGACCTGCACAACGCCCAGCTGACATGTTACGCAGGCCATGCTGACAGCCCCAGCCCTGATGGGTCCTTCTGCTGGTGCCTCCACATGCAGGCATCCTTTATCATTCTCCAGTCACACCAGTCTCAGCTTTCCCCTCTGACTTGTCTACAGCAACAGCCCAATTCTTCCAGCCCAAGACCCCAAGGCTGTGCCTGGCAGGCAGGCAGGGTTTACTCTGCGCTGCTGGGGATGCCGTGGCTGGCTAGCAACACTCAACCCCGGGCAAACAAGGCCCTCTTGATGATGCACATGCCTTGGCTTGATCACTGTCAGGAGTGCAGAGCTCCAGATCCCAAGCCTCCCGTGTTTCCAGGGGCAGCTCAGGAGCAGAATGCTGTGGAAGCACAGTACAGTCGGCCGCAGGCAGAAGCACTGGAGGAATGGGCATTTGGGAGCAGCACCTGAGAGCCTCTGTTGAAGGGGAAGCCTGGACAGCCTCTTTCCAAAAAGAAGCCACTGGCAAATCTGCAGTAAATAGCTTTGGCCAATCACGCCCTCACCAGAAGTCACACACACGTGCAGAGGCGCTAAGTAGCCCTGAGCAAAAATGCTTCCATTGGTTTAAGAAAGGATGGTTCCACAAAATCTCCAAACTTGAATCTCCCTTCTAAACCACTGGCAAGACATGTAACTCCCCAGGCACTGATATGGCAGTGAAGATGGATGCGAGGAGGGGCAAGGCATGGTTCTCCTTGGACTGTGGCTGCAGACAACGCCTGCTATGAAACCACTAATATGATTTTTAAGTAATCATTACTCATTATAATCCCTTGTGATTTTTGTCAGCATCTGGTCATCGTTAACAGGATTTAATTTATCAGACAAGTCATTTTGCTTAATTAGGTTGCTAACTGGTGAGGCTATCCCACAGAAAACCTGTGATATCATCAGCAATATCCTCAAAAATATCTTGTGTGTACAGGCAAAACTCTTCTATCAGTTGTTCCTAGTACTGCTAAGCAATGAGTTTTACCTTTAAGAGGTGAATTATTCTGTTTCTATTGTTATCAGATATAGCATAAAATAGGCTACAGAATTTTTAAGCAAAAGCAATTGGACATTTCTTTACCTTGAACTGACTTTAGAAGTCTAATCCTTAATATTATGTGCAGACGATTTCTATTTGCATTCCCCATTCTTCATTTTCAAGGCACAGAACACTGGTCAAAAGCTACTCTCGAAATGTGTTTCATAAACATTTCCATAATTTAAATGGACAAGTGGACTTTTTTCTAAATTTTAAAATACACATCCAAGGTTTTTTCCTACATTTTCTCTAGGAACCTTAACACTCAGTGACACATCTGTTTCTCCTAATGTAAATGGAAGGATAGAATGCATCACTCTTATCTAATTAACATAAGATCAATGTAATAGGAAGGATGACTAAACCACAAAAAAAAGAAAGAAAATTTAAATTATTTTTTAAGTCTAAGTTTTGCTGAGTAGACCTGATGTAACCTTAACTTATCAGAAGTGTCATCTATAAAAGGCAGCTGATAGTCCATGGTGTCTCTCCTCCTACACTAGCCTTTGAACTGTCCTCATTCTATCCAAAACAAGGCATAATGTCTTCAAAGATTAGGGAGAAAAGAGAGGTTTCTTCAGTATCAGCACTGAGTGACTCCTTGTTTGTCTCTGTTTTCTTAAAGAGGAGCACAATGCAGTCTATAAATCAAATGTTTGGTTCCTCCTACAGAGTGCTTATGATAATATTTTCTGCCCTGAAAAAAAAGTGATCCCAAGCCAACTACACTGGACCCTACATTCCCCAGAGTTCTATTTTCAATGTATTATGTGTTTTGAAACTCACTTCACTTTAGACAGATTATGCTGTCAGGACAGCAATGTCAGGACAACAAAATTCATACATTATTTGTTAGATTACTGTGAACAACTCAAATCCAGTCACTCAGATTCAATACAGAGGGACAAAGTTCTGAAGTTGTCTGCAGTGCATCAGTGGCCATGCAGTGCAGTCCTCATGTGGACAAGTATATAACCTGCAAGGGAACTCTTTGGTAGCAAGATGTTTCTCTGCTCCAGAATCCTTATAAAACAAGTATATTGTACAGCTGTTGATAATCATACAACTGCTACAAGACATTATTCAGTGAAGTTTATACCACTTATGTGCTATTTTAGAGGGATTTTTCTCATAAAAGGTGTGTTTTGGGGAGTGTTTTTTCTCTCAGAGCATAACACTGTAGTAAGTCATGCTCTTCCTTATTGCCCAAGGGCCCACCAGCAGTACCATGGGAATTGAAGTGAGCATGGGAATTGAAATGTAAGGAATCAGAGAGAGTAAAACAAGCAATGTCTACATGCAACACTCATTACTAAACATTCTCAAGTTGCTGCTAAGTTGCTTGATGCAAAAAAAGTTCAACATGAAGACTGTTAACCTCCACTTGGGAGAAAAAGTCTCTAGTGCCCATTTATAACACCACCTATAAAGAATGTAGGTGGCTGAACTTGACACAAATACTGTTCATTGATGAAAAAAATTGACATTTGAAGACATTGTGGTGTCTGGTAGATTAAGCATATATAAGTGTTGGAATTTAGATCTCCCACCAGAGTATGATTCACCCTGAGCTCACTTTGCAATAGAACCCTCCAAAGTTCTTGAGATCCTAATTCCCAAAGTCAAGTACCTAGAAAGCTGAATCACTGACAGCTGGAGAACTAAACCCCTTTGAGGATCTAACCCTTTACCTCTGGTCTATATTCTGACAATATAACACAAGTCTCACTGAGAGCAGTAGGAATAGTATACACCCACTTCTAAAAGGCCCTTCTTTTTCACTTCTCTCTTGTGCCTCCACTAGCCATTGGGCAGCTGTGTGATGGACAACATCAGAGAGATGATCTCGTTGACAACAAAGACTTTTTTTTCCTGGAGTTAATCTTCATCTGGAGCTGTTCCCTGATCTAATTCGCTATGTGACTACACTCAAGCCATGAATGAGCATCTAGAGATGCTGAGCAGAATGGAATAATGTCTTTTGTTCACAGCAATGAGTTACACAAGACTAAACTGCTACTGGAACTGCAGAGCTATGCATCCCCCGCCTCTAAGGTGGTTAAGATATTTTTGCTATTTAAGTGGTAGACAGAGAAACTTAATATACATCTTTATCACTTTGAACACATGAAATAAAGCAAGCAAAAAAAAAAATTACTGTTAGAAGTTACAGCTAAATTCATTGCTGAAAAAAGAACACATAAACTATTTGAATTTATCAGAATCCACTTCTTCAAGAAACTGACTTATATACTCTAGTTCCTCCCTTTAAATTAATAAACACATGAAATCAATAAAAATTTGTTGCTTATTTTTCCTCTTGTGGTTTATTTCATGTTATGTAAATGCATAGCATGAAAGACACTGCCCAAAAATGTGTTTTATTAACACACCCTTCATCCCATTAGTTCTATAATTCAGTGATTTCATTGTTCATATTTCAAGTCTCCTTTTGCAATAATAAATTTGAACAGGCTTTTACTGTAAGGGAGAGAGACATACCTGGAAATAAGGCTTGAAGATCAAATACCTTTCCCTGTTCTTTAGGGAATCCTGAAGTCAATGCAAGTATATACAACTTCTTGCAGAACAAGTGCATCTTTGGTTTGTTAGCTCAGCATTTTTTATCCATATGGTTCATATCTTTTACTAAATTTGTATTCTGCAAAAAGCAGTCAGGTGTAGTTACATGCAGTGAGGTGCATTCAATCAGATGCTATGAGGTAAATTACACCACATAATAGAATTTACAAGATACTCAATAACTAAAATCAAACTTTCTCCTTTGCTGTTTTTCTATGGACCACTGCAATTTTCATGCATTCAAATAGAGAGAAAAAATATTATCCATAAAACAGGAGCACTGTGAATCCACAGCCTTGTGTGCCTTAATTTCTTCTTAGACCTACCATATAAACCAAAGTTAAATTTGTAAATATCTTGAAGGCAACTATAGGAATAATATTGGGCTATCATGGTTCATCTCATTACTGCCAACGTTGGCTGGGACGCCTTCAATTTTTGCAGATGTGTCAGCCAACAGTTCTCCAAAGAGGAGAGATTTCACACTTTCAGGGCCACTACACCTGTGTTGTGCATGAGGTTTCTATGAAAAGATCAAAAGCTTTCCTAATATACATAAAATATTTGCATTTCTGTAAACAATCAAGAATGTAAAGTACATCATAAACATGTCATATGAATAACTCCCTAGAAATACATCATTGTAATTATAAATTATTTAACCTTATTGAATTAATTTCTAAGCTTTCCTCTGTTATTTTCCTGAGCACTTTTCATTGGTGTAGACTCAAACTATCTAGCAGGCATTTAACAATTAATTACAGTAAACATGCTCTTGAGCATGTGCCAGCCAGTCCAATCTCTTTGCTGAAAGAATGGAAAACTGGCAGTTAGTTTGCTACTGGATCAACTTAAGATGGAGCCTCTTGTAAGATGTAGAACTGGTGGCTGGTGGCAGGGGACTAGGCTGTTTTTAAAAAATTTTTGTAAAATAAAAAAAAAAAAGGAAGCAAAATACTTTAAGAATCTCAGATTTGATGGAATTTATTTTTTGACTTACTGGGGTTTTTTTTTGCTTGGCTGACTTTTTGTTAAACATATACTTTGTTCAAATCAACCCTAATATTTTCTTTTAACCTTTTGCCATTAATATTTTTCTGGTTTTGTGGCACTCTATAAATTTATGTTTTACAAGAAAAAAAAGTTTCAAGAAGTTTTGCCACACAAATGAAACTTTGTAGCAATTGTGAAACAAAGCCTTAATTAGGAAATTAAGAGTTTTGACATTTTGAGAGCTCTAGTTTTAGTGTTTTGAATTTACTAATTGTTTCAATCTCCTGAAACTGATAAAATCTTAAAGAAATGGAAATATGTCTCAAAAAACTGATGGCAAAGGATGTAAAATGACTGACAAGGAGAAAAGACGCTTTGCATGAAGAGTAAAGCTGCATCTTTACTCCCATAGTAAAGCTAGAGAGATTTTGCACCAGGACCAACCAAGGTCAAACAAGGCAGTAAGCCGAGATGGGAAGATTTAATGCAGCAACCCTCACTCACATTTTTTCTTTTTTTTTTATTTTTTTTTTTACTTATATCTACATATTTACACTTGCTCAGAAAATCAGTTGGAAGCCTGTTGGCATCTGTGTTTACATCTAATAAACCTCCTCTGTGCTTTTGAAGGATAAAAAACAGGCAGAGAATGACAGTATAATTGGAATTCTCGTAGGCAAAAGGATACTGCCACTGTATCTTCGGGGTCAACACAGATCAGAGGAGCCCATTTTTATGACATTGTAACAGAGTACCGTGTTCCTTGAAAATGCCAGAGCAAACCCAGGGAGGAAACTTACTGCTATTTTTTCCAATTCTGAGAAGTTCAGAGCTTAAGAGCCTAAGGAAACATCCAAACGAAGCAAATGGCCCTTGCTTTCTAAACTCCTTTTGGAGCCTAGGTGTAGCTGGATCCAATCTTAGTTTCAGACTTGGTCAACGGTTTATGTCTAATAGAATTATCCATACAATGTTTACAATAATATTAAGTAACTACATGGATTAGTAATGTTTCACAGTATTAATTCAACATGCTATCAGTCATATACCAAGGATCTGTCGTGGGTAAGGAATCTGAAGGATCTCTTAGTCTCAGGATAGCCCAGGGTGGTATGTTTGCCTGTGCTGATATGTATTAACTGCTTTAACAGTAAACCATGTATATAATTTCTCTCACTTTCACTTTACTGCATGCAATGAAAAAAATGTTCTGGGGCCTAAATGAAGTAGTAAAGCAGATGAAATTAGATCAACTACTTGGTGAGAGTTAAAAGTGACTGTAGGAACATTCGCAGGGATTCAACAAACCATTAAATGCTTTTGTTTCTGGCAGCCTGTAATGGCCAATGAAATAGTAGAGAAGTAATTTATTGAGCTACTTTTTCCTCCACGTGCACAGCCAGGACTGGACTAACCTTGAGAGGCATCCCTGCTCAAGGGGATAATCACTTGGAGGGCAGTCCAGCTGCAGTTCAGGGAGAGCTCCAGTTGGGGCCATCCTGATGGTAACATTTATAGACTGAAGTAGCTGGCTGCTAGTCAACAGTACAGACAAGATAGATGTCTTCATTTTAGCTCTGGTATCTTGTTCTGTACTTCAGATATCTTACAGTTTGGGGTTTCCAAACCACCTATCAAAATATTTTTCAAGACATGTTCACTCCCTTGTACGTGAGCCATGGGCTTTCCAGCTTGCAAATTCACCCCAAGGACGTGAGGCCTGTTGCTTCTTAGCCAACCTGAACCAAAGTATGCCTGGTAGTCAGGTGTATTCATCACAGACCTTGTTACACATTCATATAGGATTTACCATGATGGAAATTCAGATTCTTGAAATAAGAGAAAAGTAAGCATATGAACCAAATTGAGGCTTTTGACCTCCTACAAAAATTGTTATTCAGACAGCTGTGCTTCCTAGTCAGTTTTCATCACTATTTTGACCTTTTAAAGCACTTAAGTAGAGCATTTTTCACCCCTGCACATTATTCATTCAACTTTTGTCATTTAGTTGAAACTATTATATTCAGTTTTTAATGATGCAATAAAAAGCTTGGTCCTACCAGGAGTAAAAATGCTATTCTTACACTTATTTTCCTAAAGATTTGATGGGGGAGAGGGCAGTATACTTGCTCTGAAGCTAACAAAGAGGTGAGCCTACAGTTCATTTCTGCAGCTGGGTTATAGAACAATGAAAATCTAAATTGGCAGTGAAGATGTTAACAAAGTATAGATCTAGCACTACTAGAGATAAAAAATTGGTATTTACATTTGCAAATATTCATGCTGCATTCTAGATTATGTTTGCCCTATTTACTTCTTTGGCAGTAATGCATCAAATATCCTACAACATAATCCTTCTCTCAGCACTTACCAATGAACTATGAAATAGTATTAAATAGAATTAATTAGAAGTTTTAATGAATCATGTCTGTCCTCATTTATTATACAATGTAATTTTCAAGGAGTGATTAATTATGAGCTACAGATGAGTGAATGGTTAATGTAGTTTGTTAACCTTACTAAGAAGCTACAGTACACAGTGCAAGTTAGTTCTCTGTTATTAGCACACTTATGTGCTTGCCGTCACTTCAAGTGAATAAGATTTTCATGACTTTTCTATTAAGATGCAGAATCGGCTAGTTGTTGACCTTCCCCCTATATTATTTTTATAGCCTCTGATAGAACAATACCTTTTCCTTCTCCTTCCTTTCCTTTCAAACTTAATTTTAAAAACAGATGGAAGCCATGTGACAAAAATCCTCCCTCCCATCAAAGTGAATTTGTACGCTTAATTCCCAATACAACATTTAGCCCATGTAATATTTTACCTAACAGGATCTGAAATGAGTAGATTCTGCTATGTTCTCAGCATGCAATATTACCATAACTATAATTTCAGCGTGCACTTTTCCTCACAACTGGGGTTGACAACACACCGGTGTTCTAGGTATTGCTGAACAGTTTTTTCACAGCATCAAGGTCTTTTATTTTTCCAGCTCTGCCCCACAATAAGTAGGCTGGGGGTGCACAGGAAGTTGTGTGGGAACACAGCTGGGACAGCAGAACTCAACAGACCAGAGGGATATCCCATGCCGTACGGCATTGTGCTCAGCAATAAAAGCTCAGGGAGAAGAGGAAGAAGAGGAGAATAACCCCTTGGGGGTTATAGCATTTGTCTTCCCAAGTACCTGTCATGTGTGCTGAGGCCCCCTGTTTTCCAGGAAGCAGCTAAACATCTGCCTGCCTGTGGGAAGTAGTTAATGAATTCCTTATTTTTCTTTGCTTGCATGCACAGCTTTCCTTCACTTGATAAACTGTCTTTATCTTGACCCACAAGTTTTTCGTTTGCCCTTCTTATTCTTTCCCCAATCACTCTGTGGGGGAATAAGCAAGCGACTGGGTGGAGGTTTACCTGCCAGCTGGGATCAGCTCACTACAGTTCCCACTTGGACTGCTTTAAAATGAAACAGCACAGGTGACAGTTCTGTGGATATGTTTGAAGCGATTCTCTTTTCCTTTTATTACCTAGGAAGGATGACAGCATTTTCTAATGCCCAAGCTCTCAATAACAATATAACTTAATGAGACCCCATATCTGTCATATAAACAGAAATCAAGGAAAGTCTATTCCACTTAGCCTTTTTTTTTTTTTTCACCATAAAAGTTTCCTCATTATTTTGGAGTCTTAAAGAGGCCCGTACTTCTTTCTATTTACCAAATGGTATTAGCAGTAAGCTCGTGAATTTGCAGAACCATCAAAATACAGGGGTTATCTTTTTAACTCTGCAAGTAGTCATAGACATGACCCTCAGTACAGCAGGTTTCCTTAGTATGCTTGATTCAGAAATGACTGCTTAGAATGTGGCTTGGAAGGACTCTTTCTATACACACCTATTCCCCATGGTAGGATCCAACCCTCCACATGTACCATTTGCCTACAGCAATTCCCTGACCTTTCGCTAGCTCTCAGAAAGCCTCTCCCTACTACAGAGCTTGAGGTCACAAAACAGGACCAGTCCTGAGCAGGACAGCTCAAGGCAGCCAAGACCGTTGGGGCACAATGTAGTCACTGGCATTCTTCATGTCTAGACGTCCTACATTGAGTTCAGGCAGAAAATGAATCCCAGAACTGCTTTTAACCAATAAACTGCAGAAGGCAACAAAAGTTCACCCATTTTTGCAAAACAGGAAGAAGAGAGAAATATATTCTCTCTTCTTCAATATACAAGGACCATGATGTTTCTGAAGGGTCAGAGACATTTTCCATCTGAACACACAAACCAGAAAGCCACTCTGCATGGATTGGCCTTAGATTTACATAAGTAAGCCTTGATACTAAGTTTAAACAAAATGAGTGGAAAGATAAGAGTTTAAGTCCTTGCTTCAAGATAATATGAAGTGGATCTTACACACCTTCATAGTCAACTGCAAATACATTATGGCTCTTGCAAGATAGTCAGCAGCTTAAACTTTAGAAACTTTAGAAAAGCAGACATACAACCTGTTTCTGTTGATGTATAAATGTGTTCAACAGTGTTTTCTTTTCCTTAGCCATGCTAAAAGCATAGCAAGATAGTTGTGATTCAGTGCTTAAATTCTTACACTGAGAACAGCAGACAGAAGAAGTTACTTTTTCTTCTAATTATTTTTCTTCTAATAAATAATTAGGGTTTTATAACAGCTTATGCATTCGAAGAAGTTGAGGCAGACAGGGTTAGCCACATGTTGATATATTTTTGCCCAGGTTGAATGATTTGAGCAGGACCTTAATTAGATGGGAGCTCTGAAAAACTGATTAGATTATTTGCACTGAAGTCAAAAGACTTATTCATAAATAATTTCTTTGTGTTTGTGTGTGTGGTATGCATGTATTATTCTAAAAGCAAAGGGATTCTATCATGAAATTTATCCCAGACACTTCCAACTTTGCCTTCTTATCCTGTTAATATCAAGATAACTTAGTCAGTGACAGTTCCTTTCATTGATTCATAATTCATATCCATACTAAGGGGTATCTGATCAAATGAGGTATGCATATTTCACTGTGTATTTGCTAACATAGTCAGTTTAAAAATCCACCAAAACAAAACAATATTTCATTTCTCAGCATTAGAAAGTCTGAAAAACATGGCTTCTTGAGAAATTAGGTTTCCAAAATGCTCCTGGTGATCACAGATCAATTTGAACTGAATTTTATGGTTATTTGTCACCACTTCTTGCCTGGTCGTGTTAATGTTTAGTGTCACGCCTTTGGCAATCTGTGATATATCTCAGATATTAACTTTGTAGAAGTAATTGTAAACATAGTTCTGAACTTTAGGAGAGTCCATCTGAAAATATATTTCAATAATTAAATAAATGCAACACAGAATAACCTCATGGCATGAACAGGACACATCAATCACAAAACTTAAGTCAGATGGAAGGATTTCATTAAAGCAAAAGAAATATCTGTGGCATGAAGCTCAATTTGTGAAGAGCTCAAACCGCAGGACTCCTGTTAAAGAAAGGCTGCTGCTGAGACACATCAAAAGATCATCTTTATTGAAGAACAATTGCATGACCTAGTTTCCTGGTCAGCAACAAGCTTTTGTAGAAACTTCAGGAGCTGATAAAAAGCTCTGTAAAGTTAGCATGTGTACTTTTATCTTTACTCCAGTAGGAAGGAGGGATTTGAAAAGATCTTACCTTACATTTAATTCTGAAAGTTATGTAAACTTAGGAACAAAGGAAGAAACAAAAGTAGTATAAACTAGACATTCATTCATATTTACTGTATTAGGTGAAGAAGTTTAAGATCTAGCTGGTATGTATGAAAACATTTTTCTGTTTGTGTAAACAGAAACAGTAGAACAGTAAAACATAAGGAAGACATGATTTGACTCAACTGTTAATATTCACAAAGTAGGCTTAAATGATACAAAAATGGTAGACAAGATTCTTTGAAAGGCACCTGTGACATGTGGTGACTGTACCTAAGCTTTATGAAAAGAAGACAGAAGTATGGGATTTTGTCACCTATCTCGGGTGGGGTTTTTTTGTATTCATGCTGTTCTACCTTCCCATTCTAAGATCCAGTTCCTGACACCCGGCTAGTTAAACCTTTAGGTTATGCTGCTTACTTTGTTCTGTCCTGCTTTGCCACACATTCACTTCATCTTCCCATGCAATCCCAGCTTTCTAAGGTACATCTTCTAGACTGACAGACATACACTGTAGAGGATGGGCTCCAGAAACAGGCAGCAGACCAGAGCAGTAACTCTGGATCAGACTTGAGAGGGGTTTCAGTAGGTGATGAGTTTTGCAATTGCTTGTGCCCCATCTAAGGAGAGTAACTGTGGAGGTGGTAGGAGAGGGAGAAGGAAGAAACACTTTGCAGTTCTGAGTTTTTTTCCCTGAGAAAGACTGGATAGGAGAGTGAAAATTTTTAAGTCTAGAGCATGCTTTTAACTAGATACTCAAAAGTTTTAAAGTGCACTCTGTATATGAGTATACATTACAAATCTCCTCCCTACCACTCCACAGAGGACATGAGATAGTACAAATATCCGGCTCTACTATTCCCTGACCCCAGAGTGCTAGTTCAGAAAGGTCATTTGTTTTCTCTAATTCCTCATCTGTTAGCCAAGGCAGTCCACATGGGACATTTGTAAATGGCATGTGTGCTTGCAATGACGTTGGTGATTCCGTCCTCCTGAGCGGCAAAGCTTACATTTTTCAAGGCATTGCAAAAGTCTAGCCCCAGTTGCCTAGCACTGCTGATTTTGGAATCCAGACTCTCCTGAATACCACTGAGTAACTTTATATCATTGTATCTGATGCTTCTCAGATAAACAAGTGGAAAGTCAGTAAAAATAGAAAGCAATTTTTTTTTTTTTAAAAAGCAGAAATTAATAGGAAAAAATCTCAAAATTGTTAAAAAAAAATTCTCTAAAACTGTTTAATCTACTTTTTTTTTGTCAAATGCACCAGTTTTGCATTCACTATGAAGCATGTGGTGCATGATCTCTTCTTTACATTACCTGTTCAAGTATTTTCTTCATGATCCTGTACATTCTTTGGCACTAGAACCATCCAATAGTATTTTTTGTTGTTCCAGATAGACTTTTCCCACCCTGTGTACAGGTAATAGCATACTTCAGAGCAGTGCTCTCAGGCATTTTTGTAGGGAAAAGTATTATATCATCAGATGGATTAATGGTAGAAGCAGTAATAGATTTTGCAAGACTAATACCTTGGGACCAAAGGGGTTTAGTTCATATGAAGAAAACTGTCAGGAGGGAAACATGTGATGTTAAAAGCAAGCAAAGAAAGAGGCTGATGTTTGCACACCTTACCATACTTTTAATGTCATTCAGAACCTCATTTGTTTTGTGGAGATAATTGTAACTGAGAGGCCTGTCCTACAATAAAGTCAGACCAAAGCTTACTTTTATAAAACATTAAGAGTTGTAAAGTATGTCTAGAATGAAAGTCCAAACAGGTTTCAAAATTTCATAAATGCCCCACTGGCACCACCAGGACTGCAACAACAGAGATAGAGACACCACTTTCACATCCTCCTCAATCTTTGTGTAAGTGGAAAGGTAAGCTTGTACCTCGCAGCCATGAAAATAACATTTCCAAAAAACATTAAACTGAATGCATACCAGAAGATCACACCATGTTGTCCTTCATATCCACTCTGTCTGTCATATCCACTCTGTGTCACTGGCTATGCTTCAGGGCAAGACTGAAAGGAAATATAGTCTTGGTAGATACCATAATAAGGTTCATTAGGTTCAGACATACTCTTTCCAAAAGAAAGATTGTGGAAAAATCTACAAGGGAACTGTTTCTCCCTTTATGTGATCACAGAAATGGCCAAACACAGCACCATCAAGAATTAAACTGCTGGTCTGTGACAAGCAGACAGGGTCCACGGATGTTCATCTTTCTTGTACCTGCAGGGAATGTTAAAAGCTATGGCAGAGGACAGAGTGACCACCACCACCACCACCCCTGTTTTAAGAGGCAAACAGCCACTTATTGAAAAAGATACCAAGTTCTTCCTTAGGTAGAAAATTTTTTAGTAAGTTTGGGGTTGTGTGATGGGACAAATCTTGAGTGTCCTTTTCAGCTCTAACAACAACTACCTAGGAACATTCCTATGAAAAACATGCACCACATTGTAATGCTATTCATTCATTTCTTCCAGACTGTAGTACATAGTAAAATATGGAATACATAAAATTTATTCATTCTCCCTCATCAAGTGACAAAAGCCAGTTATTGTCAATCACTGACCAACAAAAAAGTGAAACACTACTTTTGATCTTAATTATAAAACCCCCATACTTGGATGTTACTGCTTCAACCTTGGCAGCTCTACAGTTAAAATTTATAAAACAAAATATCTACAGCACCACGTGTGTCTTATGAACCCTGGCAGTCAGGGGCTGCAGATTACTGAGGATCAAGCAAAAGGCAAGTCCTGCTGGAACTGCATCACTGCAAAATCTTAGCTCTCAGCTCTTGCACACAAACTCACAACCACCAGAATGCTGCATATGTGCTTATTTTATAAGGTAAAACGTTGCTTCAATAACTGGACACCAAACCACTATGAAATTAGAGAGGGAAATCAAATCAATAGCAGGTCCAGGAGGAGACTGTGTTCTATCCTTGGATCTGTTAGCAGGCATGCTGGGTGCATACAGATTAGCTGATAAATGGCTGATTCAATAGACTGGTAGCAAATACATGCTTTGCCAGAGATGACTTTTTAAGTCACCATACATCAAACAGACAGTGTCAGCCTTTGAGGATAAACCAGTGATGGCTTGTTGTGCTCTTTGAACTGCCTCAGAGACCCAGAGACTAAAAAAGTGCCTGAATGTTCCCCTGAATCCACTGGGAGGCTTGAAAGCTTCAAAGAGGAACACTATCACATCCAAGGGGAAATGCATTGATTGAAGGAACCAGTGTGAAATAGTCTTTAATAATTACCAGAATGCTGGAATCGACTGGTGTTTTGCTGAGCTATATTTTATCTTTATTGGATTAACTGTGACACAGTAGGTTATGTCAAAGGGAATCTGCATGAATATTAAAAGTAAATGTGGTGTGAATAATAGATAACTTACATTAGATGCAACAGCATGCAGCAATTTTTATTCACCTATGTAATTAGATTAAAACAAATCTGCTGAATAAAGTATATTGTCTTATTATAATCCAAATTCAGAAGTATCAAGAAGTTATGAAATGGGGATAATTGCTGGTCTTTAGAAGATGCATGTGGTTATACACATATATACATAACAGAGGATAATTCTGAGAAGAGTTCTAGAGAAAACGGTGTGGTAACAATCAGAAAACTGATTTAGTCTCAAATTGTTAATAAGTGTTCCATGTATCTACTTAGAACTTTGGCAGCAGGTATGTGCTGTTTATTTAAAAAAAAAAATCAATTTGGGGGAAAAGTAAGGAACAGAAATTATATAAGGCAGTTGAGCTTAGTGCTAGGACTAAAATCCTAGCATTAAATCCTTCTGGACATTTTAAATTCATATACTGGGCATTGGGTTTTCCAATTTCTTAAATGATCAGTTGTATGTTCTCTAACACAATGAGACTTTTCTTATGTATGCCACAGAAATAAATATTGTTTTGGAATTTTTAAGCAGAGAGTCCAATTTTTGCAAAGCTGAACACTTGAAAATATGAATTTCAGTGATATCTGTAGAATCTGAGAATAATTAACCTGGAAGGGACCTCCAGAGGTCATGAGACAAAGCTCTTGCTCAAAGCAGACCTAATTAGGTCAGGCATCTTGGGTGTGTGTCTACTGGAGTTTTGAACACCTCCAAGGACAGATATTCCACACCCTCTCTGTCTGCCTCTTCCAGGATTTGATCATTCTCATAGAAAAAAAAAAGATCTTAACATACAAAAATCAAAATTTTTCACAGTCCAGCTTGTGTCTGTTGCCTCTCATCCTACTAGCATGCACCTCCAAGAAGAGTCTGGAAGTGCTGAGGATGCACTCCATCTTATCATCCAAGACATTAATGAAGAAATAGAACAGTTTTGTTCACAGTATTGATCCCTGACGGATGCGACTAGTTACTGGCTGTCAACTGGACTTTGTGCCACTGGTATGAACTCTTTGAGTTCAGCAGTCCAGGCAATTTTCCAATCACCTACCATTCATTTAACCAGCTTGTATCTCAGCAAGTTGGTGATAATGACACTGGGAGACTGTCAAAAGTCTTGGTAAAGTCAAAGTATACAACACTCACTGCCTTGTTTACAATGCTAGTCACATCACCACAGAAATCAGTCAGGTTGGTCTAGCATTATTTACCCTTAGTAAACCCATGTTGGCATATGACAATAGCCTTCTTGATCCTCAAGTGTTTAGAAGTGACTTCTAAGAGGATTTGCTCCTTAACCTCTCAGGTTGCCTGTAGATGCATGGATCCCACCTCTTGCCTTTCTTGAAGGTGGTTGCAACATTTGCCTTCATTCAGTCATCAGGCACTTCCCTTCAAAGGATTGCTTTATTCTTTTGAAGATGACAGAGAGCCACCTCACAATGACATCAGCTAGCTCCTTCATCACCTTTGGATGCTTGCCATCTTGTCCCACAGAGTTGTATATCTCTAATTGACTTAAGTGATCCCTAACTTGCTTCACTCTGACAGACTTTGCTAGTAGTCTTAGGGGCTCAGGAGGCAGGTGGGTAAACCTTAGCAGTGAAAACTGAGACTAAAAAGGCATTGGAGCATTACAATGAGGAAAGAAGGGCCCACCTGCTTTGAAAATTCTAGCTTTTTTTAACAAGTATATCTATTTATACATACATACATGTACACATACAGATATGTACTGCTGGTGAAAAAGGCAAGGCAAGGATAGAACAACTTTTAAGAAGTGTCTGCTCTGCATAGTCTTAGCTATGTGCCTAATGCTTTAGATTTTGTAGAAAGCCATCAAATAAGTCAAAGTTCTGTCAGGGTTTTATTTTTAATCTAATCACCCTTCTCCCTACATAGTAGCAGTTAAAGATGAAGTCAGTCTTTATTTACCTTTAAATGTGTCAGTATACGCTGAATAAGTCACCTTCATTTTCAGACTTTATTGATCAAATCAAGCTATTCACCAAGTGCTGAAGAGCTAACATTAAATAGCTGCTGAGGCAAACTCATTTTTGACAAAGGTGCATTTAAAGTCAATGAACACAGTCCACACAGACCAAACATAGCCCATAGCTTCTTTCCAACACAGTTCGCATCACATCACACTTAGAATGATTCAGAGTTTGACGTTTTAGCTGGTAAAGGAACCATGAAAGTGCAGAGTAGGAAACCATTTTTCTTACACAGATTGTAGAAGAAAGAAGAAATATTCCCTATTGTCTTCAAAGCTACCATTGGGAAAAAAAGGAAAACATTTTATGCTATTTCCCCTTCTTCTCAAAGAGTTGACATATGTTTAAAAAGTTTTATTGTAAGATTTGCATTTGGCATGTATGGTGCTATTTTTAAATATACACAGAACTCTCAAGAGGGCACAAAAGAGGCAACAAGCTCCAGAACTGTCTGTAGCAATGCAGAAAGCATACCTAAAGATTATCTTTTCCAGCGCCAAACTCTTAAAGGCCCTTCCAAATAAGATATCTTCCACAGTACACAAAATACATGAATCTCATATGACAACAAAAGGCAATTTTAGTTTGTCAACTAATACTTTGAAGAAGTCCAAACTCTTTATTTAGCAGTGTTATGAGCACAAGCATGCTTGACGGTCCTGAGAAGGGCACTACTAGGACAAATCAATAACTGGCTGCAGAACTGCTGTTGGTGACAGGGGTTTGGGTTCTATGATCATGGGACCCTGTTTGCAGATCCATGTCTACTTGGGAGACATGGGATTCACCTCACTGAGCTGGGGAAAGCTATTGTCACCAGTGAGATGGCTTACCTCATAAAGATGACTTTAAACTAAGAATGGTGGAGGAGGGAGAGAGTAACCAGCAGTTCTGTGAGGGAGAGACCAACAGGATGGCTAAGAAAAGGGCATGAGGTGATGTGAAAGCAAGGGATCACAAAATCAACAAAATGGGGCTTTTTGCATGTAAACAAGGAAGTGCCTACAAAACACCATGTTGTGGTTTAACCCCAGCCAGAAACTAAGCACCACACAGCCGCTTACTCATTTCTCCCCCAGTGGATGGGGGAGAGACTCAGGGAAAAAAAAGTAAAACTCATGGGTTGAAATAAGAAGTTTAATGGGACAAAAAAGAAGAAAATAGTAATGATAATAAAATGACAATAATAATAATAAAAGGATTGGTATATACAAAACAAGTGATGCACAATGCAATTGCTCACCACTCGCTGATCGATGCCCAGTTAGTTCCCAAGCAGCGATCCCCCTCAGGCCAACTCCACCCAGTTTATATACAGTGCATGACGTCCCATGGTATGGAATACCCCTTTGGCCAGTTTGGATCAGCTGTCCTGGCTGTGTCCCTTCCCAACTTCTCGTGCCCCTCCAGCCTTCTTGCTGGCTGGGCATCAGAAGCTGAAAAATCCTTGACTTTGCCTAAACACTACTTAGCAACAACTGAAAACATCAGTGTGTTATCAACATTATTCTCATACTAAATCCAAAACATAACACTATACCAGCTAATAGAAAAAAAAATTAATGCTATCCCAGCTGAAACCAGGACACACCATTATGGAGAAATCACCCAAACCCTTTCCAGACATGTAACATGCTGGGGTGCCTCTCTAAAATGCCAGTATACTAATGCATGCAGAATGGGGAATAAACATGACAAAGAATGTGTGCAGTTGCAGGGCTATGATCTTATTAGCATCACAGAGATGTAGTGGGATGGCGCCCATGACCAGACTCTTGCAATGGAGGGCTGCAGGCTTTTTAGGAAGGACAGGATGGAAGACAAGGAGGACAAGTTGACCTTTATGTGAGAACAACTAGAGTGCATGGAGCTCTGCCTGGGAATGGATAAGGAAACAACTGAGAGTTTATAGGTTAGGATTAAAGAGAGGACAGGTAAAGCTCACATTATAGTGGGTGTCTGCTGTAGGTCTTCTGACTGGGAAAGACAAGTGAATCAGGCCCTCTTCAGACAGATAGGAGTAGCCTCACATTCACGGGCCCTGGTCCTCTTGGGGAACTTCAACCACCGCCCCACTGCTGGGGGGACAACACAGCAGGGCAATATCAATCCAGGAAGTTCCTGGAGTGCATTGATGATAAATTCCTCCTCTAAGTGATAGAGGAGCCAATAAGGAGAGGTGTTCTGCTGGACCTCATACTCACCAACAAGGAGGGGCTTGTTGGGCAGGCGAACGTCAAAGGCAGCCTTGGCTGCAGCGACCATGACGTGGTGGAGTTCAGGATCCCGAGGGCAGGGAGAAGGGTGAAAAGCAGGCTCACAATCCTGCACTTCAATAGAGCAGACTTTGACCTCTTTGGGGATCTGCTCAGAAGGGTCTCCTGGGATAAGGCCATGGAGGGAAGAGGGGCCCAAGAAAGCTGGTTAATATTCAAAACTCACCTGCTCTAAGCTCAAGAGCACTCCATCCCAACAAATACAAAGTCAGGCAAAAATTCCAGGAGACCTGCATGGATGAACAAGGAGCTCCTGGCCAAATTCAAACACAAAAAGGAAGCATACAGAGGGTAGAAGCAATGAAAGGTAACCTGGGAGGAATAGAAAAACTTCACCCAAGGATGAAGTTAGGAAGGATAACGCCCTAATGGAATTGAACTTCCCAGGATGTCAAAGACAAAAGGAAGGGCTTATATAAGTACATAGGTGACAAAAGGAAGATTAGGGAAAAGTAGGGCCATTGCTCTACAAGACAGGAGACCTGGTTACACAGGACATGGAAAGGGCTGAGGTACTGAGTACCTTCTTCACCTTAGTCTTAACCAGCAAGACTGATTTTCAGGATTCCCAGGCCCCAGAGGCCTGGGGAATAGTCTGGAGCAAGGAAGATTTACCCCTAGTGGAATAGGATCAGGTTAGAGAACTTGAGCAGACTGTACACACATGAGTCCCTGGGACCTGATGGGCTGCACTCACGAGTACTGAGGGTGTAGACTGGTGCCAGTTCAAGGTCACTCTCAATAAATTTTGAATGATCATGGCAAATGGGAGAGATGCCTGAAGACAAAAGGAAAGGAAATGTCATTCCTATCTTCAAGAATGGCAAGGAGGACCCAAGGAAATACATGCTAGTCAGCCTCACCTTAATCCCTGGGAAAGTTATGAAACAACTAAACCTGAAAACCATTTCCAGGCATATGAAGGAGAAGGTGTTAATCACATGTATTCACAAAGGAGCTGTCATCCTTGACCAACCTGATAACCTTCTGCAATGCAATGACTGGCTTGGTAGATGGGTAGAGGGGAAAGCAGCGGATATTGTCTACCTTAACTTATTAATGTGTATTAAGGGAGGGTGCAAAGGGGATGGAGATAGGCTCTTTCCAGTGCTGGACCAAAGGCAAAGGGCACAGCCTGAAACATGGAGGGTTCCTCCTGAACATCAGGAAACACTTTTTCACTGTGATGGGGACTTAGCACTGGCACAGGTTGCCCAGGGGTGTTTTGGGGTCTCCATTGCTGGAAATACTTAAAAGCCATCTGGACACCATCCTAGGCAACCTCCTCTAGGTGGTCCTGCTTGAGCAGGGGTTTGGACCAGATGACCTCCAGAGGTCCCTTCTAACCTCAACCATTCTGTGATTCTGTCATAACCTTTTATGATTAAATGATTAGCTTGGTAGACTATCTAGGTTTCCTACCTAGACTTCAGTAAGGCTTGTGACATTGTCTCCCATAAAATCCTCACAGAGAAGCTGATGAAGTATCAGCTGGATGAGCAAACAGTGAGTTGGATTGAAAACTGGCTGAACAACTGGACCCAGAGGGTGGTGATCAGTGGCATGAAGTCTTGATGGAGACCAGTAACTAGTGGAGTACGCAGGAGTCAGTACTGGTTTCAATCCTGTTTAACTTCTTCATTAATTATCTGGATGATGGGACAGAGCGTACCCTTAGCAAGTTCACCTATGACACAAAACCGGAAGGAGTAGCTCATATGCCAGAGGGTCATGCTGTCATCCAGAGGGACCGCAACAGGCTGGAGAAATGTGCTGACAGAAAGCTCATCAAGCTTAACAAAGGAAAGTGCAAAGTCCTGCCCCTAGGGAGGAACAACCCTTGCAGCAGTGTATGTTGGCAGATGATTAGTTGGAAAACAGCACTACAGAAAAGGACACGGAGGGGGTGGCAGACAGCAAGTTGAACAAGAGCCAATATTGTGCCCATGTGGCAAAGCATGCCAGAGGTATGGTGGGCTACATAAGAAGTCTCGACAGCAGGTCCAGGGAAGCAATCCTTCCTCTCTCCTCAGCACTGGTGAGGCACTGCTGGAGCACTGTGTTCAGTTCGGGGCTCCCCACAGCAAGAGAGACATGGAGCTTCTAGACAGAGTCCAACAAAGGACCATGTAGATGATGAAGGGACTGGAGCATCTCCCGTAAGCGGAAAGATTGGGAAAGCAGAGACTGTCTAGCCTAGAGAAGAGAAGACTCAGGGACGGGTCTCATCAAGGTTTCCAAATAGTGGAAGGGAGGCCACAAAGAAGACAGAGCCAGGCTCTTTCCAGTGAGACCCAGTGACAGGGCAGGAGGTAATGGGCACAAACTGAAACAAGGAAGGTTCCTCCTTCAACAAGAGGAGATACTCTTTTACTGTGAGGGTGACTGTGCACAGCAGCAGGTTGCCCAGAGAGCTGGTGGACTCTCTGTCCTTGAAGACCTTCAAAAGCCATACCGATAGGGTCCTGGCCAACCTGCTCTACAGGAACTTGCTTGAACAGGGATCTTGGCCATGGTGACCTCCAGAAGTCCCTTCCAACCTCAGCCATTCTGTCATCTCTGTATGAGGCTTTCCCTCCAGTGACAAGGGGCAGGTCCTTCTTCCCTGAGAGGACCCCTCAGAGAAGCCAAGTCAGCGTGCCTTGGTTGGCACCAAGGAGATCACCAGGGCTCCCCTGCTGCATTGCCTTTGTCCTTGGGGCACCAGCCTCTCATCACAGGACCTGACAGGCCTGAGGTTGAAAACAACTCGCAAGGCCATGAGAGAGTGGCAACCGTCCTGTGGAACAGGCTTTCCCCCTTTGAAAGGGCTTTAGACTTCCTAGCAGGGTGGCTGTCAGGGGACAGCCCCCGACACTCCTGTGGTGTCGCCGGGGAGCAGCTGTAACTGCCCATGACCTCGCTGCTTTTCAGCAGCTGCAGGCACTGTCCCCACACATTTTGGCCAGGGCTCCTGCGGGTGCACGTGCAAGGTGTGCAGGCTCCAGCAGGACCTTTGGCTTTCTCTTTGAGCTTTGGTGTGGGGGAGAGCATTAGCTGTGGGTGCTGAGCAAAGGCAGCCCCTTCCAGCATGCATCTCTTGAGAAAGGGAATTGTACAAGATGACCATCAGAGGTCTCTTCCAGTTTCAACCATTCTGTGATTCTGTGAACTGGGCAGCATATAAAAATCTCAATAGTTATTGAGCGTTCTTATGTACAACTGGATCAACAGTTGTAATCATCAAGTATCAATATTTGCAAAACACAAATTCTAAAACTAACTAGTGAAGGACCTTCAGTTTTTGGATTCCCAGTTCATGGACTCTTTGAAAGGCCTTATTCTCAGGTTTTACTGGGCATACATTTCCTACCTTAGGGGCTTAAGTAAGGGAAGAACAACAGAGCTATAAGGTCTTTTTACAGTACTCTGAATATAAAGTTTAAACAGTCAAATCAATGTGAATAATGCGTAGATTACAAAATAAGGCAAACTCATATTTTTCCCATTCCAAGTGTGAAATTGTGCTAACAAAGCAAGTGAACTAAGATAATTCCATGATTCATTAAAATCAACAGTCAAAAGCTGTATCTCTTTAAAAGTATGAAATACTACAACAAAGATATATTTTCTTCAGCTCTCTCTTACATGTTAACATGGAATTGTCCACAACTACTCACTGAGTAAAGTATCACACTCCGAACTCATTTGTGAAAACTAATAAAATTGCCATTAGTTTCCCAATAATGCTGTTCTCATGGAGGATACAAGTTCATAAATTTAAATGCTGCCAGCCCTGGAGTATTCACATAGATCTTCCTTTTAATGTTTCCCTTTGTCCTAAAAGCTGACATTTAGCTGTGTAAGTGAAAACAGGCTCTATGGTGTAGCTGATCAGAAATTCCTATTAAGAATTTCAAGGGAAATAAAGTTATCCCAAGAAGGAAAGAAGGAAACTGTTGTTAAAAATGGCATTTTAAAGCTAAAATTAAAATAAAAGGAAAAAATAAAATTAAAAAAAAAAAAAAGAAGTAAATAACTGGAAGGTATTTGTTCTAATATTCCCCTTCACCTTGTAAATAAAAGTTCTACATAATCACCAAAACATGGAACATATGACAGTCTTTGTTGCAGTTTTCACATGTTCAGATTCATATTATCTGGTTGCTGGAAACACCTGAGAACTTTCCTGTGTTTAAAAAAGGAAGAATACTTAAGTTACTAGAGGAAGAATTAAAGCTGTAATCACATACTGGCTTCATATCTGATCCTTAACATCTTTAAATTTCTCTTAAGGTTTAACATAATTCTGGATATACAGATAAGATCCTGTCATAAAACTGTTACATATTTTACAAAACATGGTCAACATTAAAAGTTAAGTCTATTCAAGTTTTTCATATGTGTAACAAATTTCGTCACAGACCAACACCCCACAGCACAATCTGCATCATAAATAAAGATATGCAAACAAGCTGCAAGGGGCATAGAATCTTACAACTGCCATGACTCTAAAAATATTAGGCTGAAGTTTACCCTTCATAAAGAAGGAAATCATGAGAATGTAGACATGAGAATAGAATAGAACAGAACAGAACAATTCCAGTTGGAAAGGACCTACTAGTCCAACTGCCTGACCACTTCAGGATGACCAAAAGTAAAGCATATCATGAAGGGCATTGTCCAAATGCCTTTTAAACACTGACAGGCTTGCAGCAGTGACCACCTCTCTAGGAAGTCTGTTCTAGTGTTTGATCACACTCTCATTAAAAAAAAAAAGATTCCTAATATCTAGCCTGAACCTCCCCTGTTGCAGCTTTGAACCATTCCAAAGCATCCTATCGCTGGATCCCAGGGAGAAGAGCTCAGCAGCTCCCTCTCGACATCCCCTCCTCAGGAAGCTGCAGAGAGCAACGAGGTTGCCCCTCAGCCAACTTCTCTCCAAACTAGACAAACCCAGAGTCCTCAGCTGCTCCTCATAGTACATTCCAGCCCTTTCACCAGCTTTGTGGTGAAAAAAAGGTCACATTCCTCTCCAGCCACTCCTCTCCCAGTTTATACTTGTGCCTGGCATTACTCCATCCTAGGTGCAGCATCTGGCATTTAAACTTGTTAAATTTCATCCCATTAATCATTGCCCAGTGCTCCAACCCATCCAGATCCCTCTGCAAGGACTCTTGTCCCTCAAGAGAGTCAACAGCACCTCCCAGTTCGGTCTCACCAGCAAGTTTGGTAATGGTGCATTCAACTCCTGCATCCAGGTTGTTGATAAATATATTGAACAGAGCTGGCCCTAGAACTGAACCTGAGGAACAGTGCTGGTGACCAGTCACCAGCCAGATGTAGCCCCATTCACTACAATGCTTTGAGCCCCGCCACTCAGCCAGTTCTTTACCCAGCGCACCATGAACCCACCCGTCCCACAGATGGACAACTGTCCTGTCCAAAAGGATGCTGTGAGGGACAGTATCAAAAGCCTTACTAAAATCCAGAAAAGCTACATGCACTGCCTTCCTTTCACCCACTGGGTGGGTGACCTTATTGTAGAAGCGTGTCAGATTAGTTAGACAGGACTTTCCCTTTGTGACTGTGCCTGATGATTGCATTGGCCTTTAAATGTCTTTCAACAGTACCCAGTCTGAACTTCTCCATAACCTCTAACTGAGGTTAGACTAACAGGTCTGCAGTTCTCTGGGTCTTCCCTCACACCCGTTCTGTAAATTGGAATAACTTTGGCTAGCTTCCAGTCAGCAGGGACCTCCCCAGACTCCCAAGACCTTTGGTAGATGTTTGAGATGGGTCCTGCTCTAACACCCGCTAGCTCCCTCAGTACCCTGGGATGAATCTCGTCAGGCCCTATGGACTTGAGAACATTCAGCTGATACAGCTGGTCCCTGACAATTCCAGCATCCACAAATGGAAAGGCACTGTTCCCACGCTCGTGGTCTTCCAACTCAGACCTTGGGCTGCCCAGTCCCCTATCAGTATTATTGAAGACTGAGGGGAAAAAAGCACTGAATGCCTCTGCTTTTTCTTCATCCCTATTAGCCAGATGACCATCTTCAACAAGTCCCAGTCCAAAGTTTCCTCTTGCTATTAACGTACTTAAAAAAGCCCTTCTTGTTATCTGAAACAACACTGGCCAGTTTCAAGCCTAGCTGAGCTTAGGCCTTTCGTGTCTTCTCCCTGTGTGTATGAACCACAGCTCTGTGATCTTCCTGCAAAGACTGACTTTGCTCCCAGGGATCATACAATTTTTTTTCCTCCTGCGCTCTGTGAGGAGTTCCCTGTTCAGCCAAGCTGGTCTTCTGCCCTGCTTGCTTGACTTACAACATAGGGGAATTGCCTGCTCCTCTGCTTCTAAAAGGCGGTTCTTGAAGACTGACCAGCACTCATGGACTCCTAAGCCCTCCAAAGTAGATTCCCAGGGGACACTGCTAACTAGCTCCCTCAGTAGCTTAAAATTTACTCTTTTAAAATCCTGGGTAGCAACTCTGCTGTCCTTTTTTCTCATTACACTGAGAGTTTTAAACTTAACCATTTCATGCTCACTGTGGCTAAGACAAACACTTACTATTATATTCCCCATGAGTCCTTCTCTATTCACAGACAGTAAGGCTAGGAGGGCATCTTTCCTACTTGGCTCACTGAGTAGTTGTGACAAGAAATTATCTTCAACATACTTCAGGCATTTCCCAGACTTTCTTGTCACAGCATTATTTTATTCTCAGTTGATGTCTGGGAAGTTGAGAAACCCCTAAAAATGGTGTGTGACATTTTAATGATTAGAACATACAAAGTAGCAGTTTTAACCTTTCTTCATTTTAATTCTAAGGGCTAAAATTAGTACAGGAGTTAATATGGGTACACTGAGCAAGTGAACTGGATCTTCAGTTTATTTGCACTGACAGAACCATACAATGCAGCAGGCAAGCATGCTCTTGGCTGCCCTTTCTCCATAACCATTGCCTTCTCCTGAAAGACCCCTTTGGCACCATCCAGTCTGGTGCAGGTACAACAGACTCTAAATAGCACCAAGTAATTTCTGGTTGCACCAGGCTGCAGTTACTCCCAAAGCTAATGAGCAATGACTCTCAATGATGGCCAGAAAAACCAAGCCCTTTCTGTCAATGAACTCCTTTTCCGGAGGAAAGGATTAAAACAGGGCCTATTTATTCCAGTCTTGTTGGTTAGTGGATGATTCCCCTATGCCACAGGATAGCTAAACAGAGATATCAAACTGACTGACAGTTATGCTTCAAAAGATCAAAGCACCCACATCAGGCTTAGGATCTGGCCAATAATGTAACAAATTTATTTTGCCTGTATAGTGAAGAGCAGTTACTGCATGTTACATTAACTGATGACCTCTAATTATGGAGTTTTCATAAAATTGGTTTATTGGTCAATAATGTGTCCAAAGCACCTGTTTTGATTACACAAAAAAGTAAAGCCCTTCACCCTGTTAGGTTTTGTAGAGAATCATAATCAATTTTGAAGCATGCAGATAATAAAATGCAAATGACTCTTGTTTACATGAATTTAAGATTATAGCAAAGGCCAACAACCAGTGAATTCACTACCAAGGCAGAAGCATCTATTTCTAACTCATTGTGGAGATAAGCTGGAAGGGTTCAAGGCACATATGAAGAATTAGCCATTATTTGAAATTCACTAGATTGCACTGCTTCTATCACCCTGGCAACTTAAATAGCCACTCATACTCAGGAAAACAGTCAAGCACAGCATATTTTCCCAAAAGCTCATTATGCTGCCATTTACTTCTTTCTCACTCTCTCTTTTAATCTATGTTCATTATAGAGGATATTTATGTGTAAAACAGTGCCTGCTTTCCAATCAACCTTCTCCTTCCTGCCTGGTCTATTCAGTGATGACAATAACCCAGTGACATATGCATTCAATGACAGTTTGTGACATCAGAATCACCTCATGGGTAAATCTCACAGAAGCAGTTAAAGTTACATGAGCACTCAGAAACATTTATAATGGTTATTATACAGAAAAGGTGGCCTCTTACTTAGATATTTAAATGGGAGCTGCGCTCTCTGGAGAACCTGGCTGTATAGGCCCATCTCTGCAAGGCACTGAATGTCCTCATTTCCTCCCCACCACAAAAGCAGCATAGAGGAGTCTTTTCCTCAAAAGCAGCATTTGCTGCTCCTCAGCTTAAGTGCCAGGTTTCTGTGCATGGGTACATGTGGGCTCGTACAGCACCTGAGCAGGATCCTCCGCAAATGCAAATTACTATAGCTTCAGTGAAGCTATGCTTATTTAGAACAGACGTGGATCTGGTCCACTTTGTAAAATAAATAAATAAATCACAAAAATTAAATAACAAACTGAAAGGCTTTGCAAGGAAATTTCCAGCTCAAAGCAGATTTTTTTTTCATGAGTTATAAACCCTTGAAAGTAGCAGGTTTATAATGGAAATGCTGACACAAGTTTAACTGTAGCGTTGCAAATGGCGGTGCTATAATTAAGCTTCGATCTTCTTTGGAAAAAAGGAAGAGGGAGGTTATTGTTCAATGAACTGCTCTGTCATTTGCTGCAGCGATTCTTAATTGCGTCTCATTACTGCAAGATGATCATTACTCTACTTGTCTATCTGATTTAGAGACCACTAAAAGTGTCTTGTAACAAGCAGCCGTCTCCTATGCAACAGTCCTTTGGCTCTCACCCTCATTACTCAGAATCTGTCCAATTATTTGTCATTAAAGTAATAAAAAGGACTGCAGCAGAAAATGTGGGAGGTAATTGTTGGAGGCCTGCCGAGGAAAAAATGAAAACTGTTTTTAAGGCACTGGGAAAGTGACATCGTTAATTAAGTGTTAGAGAATATGCAAATCAGTCACAATCTCAAGAGACTGTAATAAAATAGACAAAACATTATTATCATTTGAGGTAAAAGAAGGCAGAGTTACCCAGTCAGTGTTAGGTTTAGTCACTTTTTAAGAATGGAAATTGCAAAAGGGTGCAAGCTCCAAATAAAATGAGCAGATGGGTGTATTTCAGCATAATCTGGCCTTCTAACATTCTGTAGCTCAGAGCTAGGGAAGAAAGCAGTGGCAGTATGGGATCCCAAATGAGGATTTCCCATGAATGCTGTTTATTTAATCACTGGATATACACACTCCATTTCCTTCACAAAATGGCAGAAACAAAACTGAACAAGTGCATTTTGCTTGTTTATTTGTATTATGGAGTTTGTTTTAATTTACACTCCACCTTCATGGGTTCATTTTTTTAAGCAGAAAGAGAGAGAAAGGGAAAGAAAAAGAGGGGGAGGGAGAAACAGCCAGAAAGCAAGAGGAATACAAGGAGCCCTGTGTAACTAATTCAAAAGAAAAAAATTGTGGGAGTCTTTTCAGCTAATTATTTACACCAAAAAAATTGATACAGCAGTTCTGAATCACATACTCCTAAAGGGAAGATTTCTGAGAGCAACTATAATTTGGGTAAATTGTGAGCACACACAAAGGTGTTGCCTATCACTTCAAAACAATCAAGCCCAAAAGACTCGATCTTCCTATATGCTGAGCTTTAGCTAGGAAGAGGATATACAAATTTGGGAGGAAAATGGTTGAAATATTAATTAACTGCCTTAACTGAACTTAGCTCGACTATAAAAGGTTGCTTTCCAGAGCAGAAAGGCACACCCAGGGAGGAGTGATCTGCACTCAGAAAGCCTCTCCGTGGCATCTCATGGGCATCTTGTCTGGGCTGGGGAGGAAATACGGAGCCACCTTTCAAAGCATCATAGATTTATACAATACATCTTATGTAAGGGCCATCAAGGAGCTCTTTGGCCCATGGCCATCCCATATTCAAGCATTTGCAGAGTAAAGTTTCCCTGTTCCTTGTGTATATCTTTGCTTTCCTGAATGCTGATACAAGTCCTGTTTAACATGCAGTTTTGAGTCTGACAGGAAAGAACCACTCCTTTGGAAAGATGTATGTATGGAAGCAAGCTGGTAGACAAACTGTGGATTTGGGCCAGCCTTGGCAAGGTAAATACTGGCAAGCAAAGTGTTGGACCTTGTGCTTTAGGAAAAGAGAAAGGCATATTTAGATTTACATAGACCAGATGTCTTCCTTTTTTACCCACTCAGGCCTAACACAGGATGATCAGGCAGAAAACACAAGATAACCTGACACTCCAGCAATAGTGGAGTAGAGAACTAGGCTGTAGCAGTTTAATCTCCTTTAGCTGGTAAGCAACCAAGGTAAATTATGCTAAGCAGATAAATCTATTTATTTTCAAATAATCAGAATCCATTTCAGAGATTTTGATTAAAAACTTGAAGAAGTGATCATAATTCTTAGTGTGATGTATCAAGCCATACTTCCTGTGTTTGAGAGGTTCCAAGTAATGACACATGATGTCTGTGCCATTAAGTGAAACTGTTTACATGATGAGCATGCTCTCAGGAAAGAAGAAAATTGGGTGAGCAGCTGATCAGCCACTAGCCTTTCATGTTATATGCGCTTCCTTCTGAAATGAGTTTTGAGATGATTAAATGAACATAATATTCTCTCAAGGAAATAAGCCTAGTGATCTCAGTGCAACTTTCTGTGGGTCACAAAATCTGTTTCCCATTGACTGCCTGTGCCGAGGAAAAGATGAAGAGTGACAAGTAAAAAAAAAAAATAACAACATCTGACTCTTTAGGGTTTATGTAAAATACACTATGTCTAGGGACATTTGTCTATTCTATATTTGGCTACTATTAATTTCTTTAGGAACTGAGAAGCATTTTACAACAGTAGCAACAGAATATAGAAAGTGAAGAAAAGTAGAAAGTAAGTTTTAGTGAATTCACAAAGGACCAGAACAGGAATATGAAATAGTCATAGCTACACCTTTGACTTCAGCATTCTGCACCTGAGCATTTAAAACATATATTACAGGTATTGTGAAAAGACTTAGCATTAGTTATTTGAGGGTTAGGAGTTTAAGGAAAAACAGTCTAGAGTAGACATTAACACTCTAAGCTTTGAAGCTGCCTTCCTGGAAAGCAAAATAAAATGTATAAAAGCTGTACATAATTTTAAATTGCCATTGTGGGCACCTGTCCAGATAATTACAACTGGAATACTTCGTCCTCAGACAGAGAGGAAATCTCCATCCTACAATCAGGTAGATGGTGAGTGCAAAATGCACAGAATAACTCACTAACTCCAGAAAATAGCAGCAAGCAGACATCAGGATGTTCTCCCTAGTAGCACAGGAGAAAAACAGATTTTTTTTTTTTTTCCTTAAATTGCTGAGGTGTCTAGAACATGTTTTGTTAGTCTTTTCACAAATTGCAAAACTATCTTGAATGTATTTGGTTAGAATGGAAGTTCATACAGCTAGTGTAAACTTACATGCCCAGTAAACTAATTTTTAAATGGTACACAATGAACAAACCCCCCCTGCACACAGCCAGTATTTTCAGCATCTCACATCTCAGTCAAATCAAAACCAGTTTTCTTGAGTGACAGCATTCACTGTATTTCAGTTTATCCCTTTTACATCCCACACACCACTTTTGAAGTCTTAAATATTTTAGAGATGTTGAAGTAAAGACTGCAAACATAATTCAGAAACAGAGGAAGTGTTTTATCTGTCTGTTCCTGTGCTAACAGATACTGAAATATTTTTCTGCCCTTGTACCACTCCTAAAGACTCACCAGCAGAGCTACACTGGAATACAGACAAGTTCAGGAACACAAAGGAAGTTCCAAAAGTAAGAATAGAAGAATTCTTAATCTATTTTAAGTAGAAAACATTAAAATATAACTATGTGTGTCATGTTTGTAATTACTTGTAAGGAATAAGAACACTTTTTTGTATAGCCAGTGTTCGCTTCTTTCTAGAGTTTATATTGTGCATTTTTTCCATTTTCCCAGTTTTCAAAACCAACTATTAGTTATAAAAATAAAATAAAAAAAATATAATCAAATCATGAAGTTGTAGTGTAGTAAGCTTCTTTTGATTTTTAGGACATGTTAAGTATCCTTTTTTAGGGTATGCTAAATTACAGGAGGTGGGGGTTTTTTTCAGTTTCCAGCTCTCACAGTGTAAGGTTATGATCTCCAGTGTAAATGTAGGCCACTTCAACTTAACACTTGTCTTTCATTTGCCATTCCTCTGCCTCTCATCCTTTGCCTTTCTCCCTTTTGCCATATTATTATTATTATTATTATTATTATTATTATTATTATTATTATTATTATTTTAGGCATGGTGTAAAACGATGCACGTTAAAGGTACTGCTCTCCATCCTCCTTCCATTTTCCCAAGATTATGTTTTTTTAACATTAAGTGGGCATCACACCAGTATTGCAACCAATGTCATTTGCAGATTGATTTTTTTCCTAGTGCTGGGAAACTCTGAAAGGAGGCAATTTTATCAGGCCTGTGAATTCTAACAACCTGAAAAGACTCTCCTCAGTCTCTGTTCTAAGCTTTTCATTAGATCCAAATCCCTGGCTTCCTTCTGAAAATTAAATGAAGAAAATTGGAAATACTGATATCCCATTCTGTCTTCAACAAGTTAAAAAGTGCAAAGTTTGTGTATTCACTCTCCTAGTTCTATAATTTAAACTTGACTATGCTGGGTGGAAGGTTCATTTACTCTTTGTCAGAATACTTTTGATAAGCAGGATAAAAAATGAAAAATATGGAAGCAAGTTTCTATTCATCTAACACATTGCAAACATTTTTCACTACCTGTTGCCCTTTTGTTTTTTCAAATTAAGTATATAATTAGTTTGACTATATTCTTTCCTCAGAGATAGACAGGGAAATCTATGACTTGTGAAGGAGGAAAACAAAGAAATCAATAGGTGTCTGCCTCAGTGGGAACCTGAGGGGATTTGTAAGTGTGTCAGCGGGAGCTGCCTGTTGTGCTATTTAAGGAGCTATTATACATTCTCCCTTAATTTTACTGAGTTTGTCACGGATTATCTGTTGATACTGATTGAAGAATCAGTAAAAAAAATAAAATAAAACAAACTCTGCTCACTTAGAGCAGAGAAAATGTAGTGGGAATCTACTCAACCATTTCTCATCAGTAAGATTTGATTCATTTTCATCTACCCAAACAAATACTCCCAACACCCACACCCAGGCTCAAGGACGCTTACAAAAAAAGCTTATCTGTACAATAGGCTGGAAATGTTAAAGTTATGAAGGTGTTTGGGAAGAAAATGAAGGAAACCTTGGGTAAAAGAAAGGTTCTGTCAAACTATTTGTCAATTTTCATTCTTGGCACGCATCGCTTCTGATTAAGGGGTTTTTTGCCTTTTATTTTTTTCCTAAGTAGTGTGCATCTCAGAATAATTTGTTATACATATAGATCTTTAAGATGAAAATGCTACCTTCCAGTGAGTGTAAGATTTTTCAGCACAACTATGCTTTCCTATAAACTAGTAGCCTAAAGCCAGTAAAGGAAATGAACAATATCACTTATTTCAGTTTCTTTGATTTACTGTAGCAGAGAACTAGCACTCCTGGGTTTTAAGCAGAGGGTCAATTATTTGCTTCTATAGGAAAATACTATTAATTAATGATAGGGTATCATACTTCAAATACAATTTTATAAATTTTCTGTCAGCTTACGTTAGAAATGAGCTCAGCTTTGAGGTCTGAACAGGTCCAAGACCACAGGATACACATATCCAGAGTCAATCTTCATCTGGACAAACATTTTGTTCCAGTTATTTGCTGATCCCAAATACCATGAAAGGGACTCTTTATATTATGCCTGGGAAGTGTAGCCTGGGCTAGTAATCTGCATTCTTGTTTAGTCTCAATTTTATTACATAATTTGAAGACGCAAAAGAATAACTATACTAAAAAGATTAAATAATGCACTAACTTGCTATGGAAAGATACCTTTACTCATCTGGAAGGGAACTTCTGGGTCATATTTACCTGATTATTAATGGATATTAAGCTACATGATTTTAAAAGTAACATAAGACACCTCTTGACTTTTCTGGAAAAAAATAATTTAAAAACCCCAAACAATTAAAGCATGGTCCTGATGACGAACATCAACTGGACCACATGTCTGGATAATAATGAATTTTGTTTAGGGCACATGTGTAACTATCACTGATAACAACACTAAACGAAAAAAAAGAAATAAAGAACAAGATATAGCAAGGAGGAGCAGCTTGATCAATTAAAAGACTTGCTGAGCTGGATAGGAAATCAGCAAGATTAAATGGAACAGGCATATGAGAATTTTAAAACTGGGATTGTGAAACAGAGTTGTGATGAAGGGAAGCAGAATTATTATCACACTCTCACAAGGATGCACTACATCTGGTCCTTTGCTATTAATTTCTAGCATTGCCTCAGTGGGCAATGCACTATGTGTGCACAGAAAGTCATTGCTACTAGTAGCTATAAATAAGTACTTACTCTAAAAAAAACCACCCTGAAAACAGAGCCATTTCCCTCTCTCCTCCACTACTCCACCCCACCCCCAACCCCAAAGTATAGCTAACTTCCCACATCTTCAGTGAAACAGCTGATAGGAGCAAAACTACCAAAATGCACACTGTCTAGTTTTGGACCCCTCCACTGTCACCCCCTACCATTAGTTGTGAGACTTAAACAGTAAGTTTCAGGCACTTACATATGTAATTATTTGCTGAGATCCCTATTCTGTTATTAGGGCTAGATCCCTAGCCTGTTATTAATGCACCTTGTGTAAGTCAATCAGTAGCTTACAGTCTAATTATTATACTCTTATGATCTACTCCCATGAGTTCTGTCAACAGGATTTGGCTCAAGGAGATCCTGTTGTTCACACCATTTTGCAATAAAACAGGATTCATTTAGAAATACCTAAATACTTCTTTTGCACGGTAAAACTGAAGGTAACTGTAAAAGATTGTTAGAAGTACTTTTATGTGGTCAGCGTTCTGAAAATAGGAATCTAAATAACATAACAAAATGTCTTCCATATATCGTGTTGGAACAACTCTGATGCCCTCATGTGGGAAAAAGATATTTTAGCACCTGCCAACTTGGCTGAAAATTTGTGCTAGGAAACAAATGAAATCTTGCACAAAATTCAGGGACAAGATTTTGATATTAAGAACAGAATACATTTTATTTCCATTTCAAATTGAGCAGGACTATGCTCCAAAGACACCAAAAAGAAAGACATAAAAATTATTTGATGCAAAAAGTCTTTCAGAATTTTGAAAAAAATCAGGTAACAAACTCATAAAATATGCATCATTCCTATGAAAGTCTTTACTTCCTGTAATTTCTTATCTAAGTGTCAGGCTCTAAGTGTCCTGAATTTTATCTTAGTTATCTATATAACTAAAACCTACTTTCAGTGAAAGAGTCATTAATCTCTCACTGCTTAATTCAACCACGAGCACTTATAAATATGGTCTTTTTGAGTGGGAAGCCCAAATGCTGTGTTTAGGGGGCAGAAGATTAATTAGAGAGTGAAAAAGTAAAATCTGTTTTTATTTTGTTTAAATTCACTCACATCTACATCCTGGGGTAGAATAAAATTGTAAAAAACTTGCCATTTTACTGATTATCTGTCTGTAGCTTATCTTTCACGTCACACTGAACATGAATAAAAAGCAGATCTGTTGAAATTGATTATGTCTGGATTTGGAAATGTACCATTACCACATATTTTTACTGAAATTGTATCAAGTTGTTGCAGGAATAACCTACATTTCTAGATATACTATAAAGACCCAGCAAAAAGAATACCCCATGCACCAAAGGCTTCAGTATTTGTGTATTCTTATGACCTGACTACATCAGAGCCTGTGAAAAAGAAAGATTTAAGGGCTACATGATTTAAACCAGTGGCAATTCCTTGGGTTTTCTCCCCCAGATTGTCTAGATAAATGTGATTATATTCCCTATGGAACCCCTTTATTTCTTTTTCCATGATAAAATATATATGGCAAAAAATTACTTAAAGAACTCAGGGGTTTTTTTCTGTTAAATGATCTGTGAACAGTCTATTTTCTGAGTGTATTCATTATTTCACCATAAATACTTTATGTGAACATATCTGCCTAAGGGTCTACTGCAAACTATTCACTTTGGTTATTGTATTTCTTTGACTATTTTTTATTCATTATTTGTGCTCTGTGACTAAATCAGATGAGTTACATGACATTGTTTCTTCTTGCCAATTACTTGACTGAAGAAAACCTTTGTAAAACAGGGGGCAGATCATTTCAGCGTGAATGGCATATTCCCAAACAAATGTCTTTGGTTTTATATGTGTATGAATATTCTTCTTCATATAAACAAAAGTCTCTTCAGAGAAAGTGTTTGCAGTAAAAAGCAAAAGGGTAAACAGAAGCCTACATTTTGGCCAGGCCAAAACCAATCAGAATTTTAGGCCATGAACGTACTTTTTTCCCATTACTTATTCAGCTTTGGTCTCTTTGCTTAAAAAAAATGCTAAGGAACCAATAAACACTACAATTTCTAAGTCAGAAAACAGCCAAATACAACACAAGAAAAATACAGAGATGCTGCAACCAGCATGAAGTAAGCTCTTCAACTCTATACACACGTTTTAGACTGATCATTTAAGGTGTCATTTGTAATGAGAAGAAAAGACCGCTAAGGTCCTTTTTTCCTATAGTCTGCATGATTTCCCATTTGAAGAGGTGCTAGAGATATTATTGACAGTAGCTGATCCATCAACAAACTGCCTTAGCCTGGAGCGAACTGCTACCAGTAGAACAGGAAGCAATAGAGTGTACATACTTCAAAATTTTACAATATTTCCCACATGTTTTGATATTTAAGTGCCATTTATCTAATATCATTGGAAGATGCATCTTTCCAAAGGATTATGGTAGAACCCACATGCCAGTGCATCTCAAGAAACAGATAGAAAGAAGTCAGATTCTGCTCCAATAACCAGAAGACCCAGATGTGGCCTGAAAGGCAGCCTTCAAAATATCACACCTCTTGTCTCCGCATTCACAGAAGCTAGTATGTGAGTATCATATGGCCAGGGCTTTATTTCTTTGGAGGATCATTGTCAGACAGTGAAGCAAACTATGGAGGGTAAAAAAAGTCTGAGAAGCAGCAAGCATCTTAGAGCAATGCCATAGGATTGTCACTTTAAGAGTAAATATTGGCACTGTCATAGTTTAATTCCTATAGAGCATTTTCCATGTACCAGGTGGGTTTCCCTGTAAGGCTAAGGGTGATGACACATGGACAGACAGAAACAGCCTCAGAAAAAAATCAATGGACCATGCTCTAGTTTTGAAGGTAGGCTTTCAAATTCACACTGATAATGTCAGAAACTTTTAAGTACTCAAGCTGACTTTTCTTTAGCACATTTTTTTCTGTATAGCTACCTGGCTTTGCCTCCAGTTCCCACATATCCTAAGAAGACAACTGTTTCTTTCTGTTACATCATCAGGAGGTCCTCGCCAGCTTAGGACATACCCTAAGCTCACAACAGGTCTGATCCATAGCATTCCCACATTACTTGCTGTCAAACCAGAACCTACAGTTCCTTGCTTACAAGCAACCTGATGAACGTTAAGCTCCCCATCTGTTAAAACTAGTGCTTCTCTTAATGACCAATACAATTTTATTATATCCCTGGATCTAACACCTTCTATATTTGCACTTCTGTTCTTTGTTGCAAGACCTAACTTTTTGTTCTATCTTTGCACAACACAGATAGTTCAGTGGCATTCTGGACTTTGAATTTTGAGCAGTTTGGCATTATATATTACATTTTAAGAATAAAAGCAAATCTTCACATTTTTGCATGTAAATTACATGATAAAAGGAGAAATTGGGCCAGGGAAGAAGGTATACTCACCAACAGCACTAAATAACTATAAGGAAATTGGATCCAAGTAAGAGGAAATTGCAGGCTTTCAGATATCTGTGAAATCAATCAGTATATTTTGATATTTTGGACAACTGACTTCATATGCTGTGTGGAGATCCATCCCATGCCCATAGAGAGGAAGCATTATAAGCTTGATAAACATCCAAAGGACACATCTATGAGAAAGTTGCATGAAGTATCAAATGCAAGATAATCAGCATATTTAGCAGGAGAGGGACTTAGGGTAGATAAAGAGTAGTTTTGACTGAGAAATATTGTATCCTTAACTAAGAAACTCAAATGTGATGATGGGAGCAGAGGTGTGTCATGAGAATGAGATGTCCAGCTCTCAACACACTTCAGTATTTTCTTTACTAATGGTGCAGATTATATGAATAATGCTAATGGTGTTCCTGAGAAATAAGGTCTGAAGTTGGGTGAGACAGCAAATACTGTAAAAGTCAGTACTGGAGGATACTAAAACATAGAAATTCAGTAAAAGCAATAATATAAAATTTAACAAAGTTGACAAGTAAAGCAATTCATCTAGGAAAGGAGAACCAAAAGCATATAAATTGGGGTACACCAGATAGTTGGCAGCATTACACAGCTGTATGGAGCAATATAAATGGATTAAAATTAAATTAGTATGAATATGCTATTGCAAAAATATCAAATCCTACAGTGCTATGTAGTTCTAAGAATTGTGTAATAGATAAGTTAAGTATTAACTGGTTAGACCTCAGGTAGAGCATTGATTCAACTGTGGGCGGTTCATTTTTTATTGTCAAATGCTCAGGCAAAAATAAGAAATTTGGAGCATTCAAAGTAAAGTAAGAAACAGTGTAAACTATTTGGAAAATATGATACAACAATGAGAACCTTAAGTCTGCAGAAGGTGACACTGGAAGATGCAGTAGCTACCAGTGCATAAAAGAGTGTTCTAAAATGAAGGGCAATCAATTATTCTCATCAGCCAATGATGATTGAACAAACATTATCCTAAATACCCCATAAAGAGCAAACTTATAACTGTCAGTACTACCAGCTTATAGGGCAGCCTAGAGGAGGTGTGAAGGTGGTTCCTGTAGAAATAAGACTGGACAAGGATTGGTCTGTAAATTACTAAATCAGATTGATCAAATGCAAACACATTAGACTGGACTCATTAGTGGTGTTCTGTTTTTTTAATGGCAGTGAGCAACAAGACAGTTACCTATGATGCACAAATGCATTGTTACAGTTGTGAGTATTCTAGTGTTTACACAGTCTGTGTGGAAAATATTAGAGCCACTAGTTTGAATGACATGCCACATTAACACATAGTTCTTTAACACATTCTCTTTTTCTTTTTTTTTTTTTTCAGAAAAATAAAGCTAACCTATTTTAAGTTACATAGTAACAAACATTTTTACTGCAAATGAGCTTAAAGACAACATACCAAAGAGTAGTGGTGAGTTTGGTTTCCAAAAGACATATACAAATAAATTCATTTAGTATAGTGCATCAAGAATTGTTGTCTTTTATTATTAATATGAACTAGTAACTACCTGCCTAACTCCATGTGTGTGTTGTGAAAAAGTATTTCAGAGCTCACAAAGAGCTCAACTTTCAACAGAACAGAAATATGAATCAGTTTTGGCTCAAAAATCACTTGAACTGGTGTCCAATGATTCTGCTTTGAAGTACCAGTCTTTAGACAGAAGTGTGTGCATGAATAAGTTAATGCCTTTCAAAAAACAAACAAATAAAAAGCTTCCTGATCTCTTTAAGTCATTGTTCTGAACTTCTGCATCTACAAGGAGTTTTGGATCATGGTTCACCTAGAAAAAGAAAGGAAAAACAAATATTACTTATGTTTCTTAAGGTCAACATCACCTGCTTGTCCATATGCCCCCTTCAGAGTTTCACTAAGGAGTCTCACTGCACTTCCTCAGAAGCTCATTTAAAATCACTACCAAAAAATATCAGAACCAAAACAAATAAAAAGCTCAGCTCTCCAAAATAATGCAAAAGTTATCCTGTGAGATCCAAACCTCTGGTGTTTTCCTTTAATGGTCTTACAACTTAGAAGGATCTTAAAATTACTTAGAGGTTGCTTGTCAGGAACTCCCCTTCTGTTGTCACTTAAAATCTCCTTAAATTTGGCAGAATTAGGGAAAAAATCCTAGTGTTCATTAAAGATTTGGTGGAATTTAGCTCAGATTTAGTTAAAACTGAAGTTTGGTATTACTGAACATACTCTACTCTTTTTCAGATTCTAATACAAACTACAGACAATATCTCCCCATAGCATTTAAGGTCTTCCAGGTCAGAAAGAAAGCAGGGTTTTTCTTGCTACTCCAAGCCAAGTCTGAGATGAACACTGGAACTAAGAGCAAGTAACCTCTCCTCAACCCAGTGTCTTCCAAACATGCTTTCTTCTGGGACCTCATCACCCCAGAAATGGAAATTGCCTGATTTGAACACACAGGAGATCAAAAATGGTTGTCTGACAGCAAAAAGTGAATGGAGTAGATGGGAATGAACAGTATGCTAAAAATAAGAATGAAGGAGGTGAGAAAAGTTAGGGTTGGCAGTGGGAGGAACAGAGAAGTCTCAAAATGGTGGACAAACTGAGGAAAACTCCAGCCAGAAGACAGCACTGCAAGAGACAGTTTTGGAAAGACTATGAGCTGAGAGGAAAGGATAAGTGTGGCTGGACTTTTCAGAGACACAGAGCATAAAACCAGTAACAAGTAGGTCAGGAAAAAAAACGAACTCATTCTTTCCTATAGTGCTGCATCTGTAAACCTACACCTAGAAACCCAAGTCAGCAACTCTTACAAGTAATAGCAGTTTTGGAGTAATTCCCTTAAAGGCATTCAGTACAGCTGGACACCGAACAGCTGGCTAACAAGCCACCACTGAGTCTAAAACTGCTTGTTTGGAAGATTATTCCAGATCAGCAGTCCTGCTGAAGTTATAGAACTAAGCCTAATTTTAATTTTAATCAATGAACTTGTATTTACAAGTTCAAAGCCAAATATGCCCAAAGCTTGAAACAAGGAAATAAAATACTTTGGTAAAAAACTTATGAATTAAATGCTGGAAAAAAAAAATGTAGACTTAGCATTTTGTTTAAAATTAGCTGCTAAAAATGTGAAGAAAGCCCATAGTGCATTCATTTTTATGCTGTGTACAAGTGACTTGTGCTAGACAGCCTCATTTACAATGTGGATCAGACACTCAGTCTGCCCAGTAGCTGCCCCTGGATCCCAGTCTCCCTAGCTGCCAGCACCCGGACATGAACACAGACAGATCGACACAGACACAGACACAGGCACACACAGACACAGAGTTGGCCAGGACTCCCCTGCTCCATAGCAGACCCCCATGTGCTTTCATCTTTAGAGACACACAGGTACTCTCATACCCAGAGCTGGCTGTTAAGAGACCCACTCACCCTTTGCTCCCAGGTCCCTTCACCTACTCACTAGCTGGTCCAGCTTGATCTTTGTTGGCCATCACACACTCAGTCACACACCCATATTAGCTGCAGTCACTGGCACCATGGAGATGGCGCAGGGTATTATTTGGTATCTCAAATAATACTGACATTGTCTCTCTGTGCTACTTTGTGGGCATGCAGAGGAACTTTTATCGCACAACCTAATAAAATTTATTTCAATTATGAACCATAGTTTGATTCTTTGTATTAGTGTTAGCAACTAAATAGTGGCTAATATTTCCCTGCTCATATTTTCCAGAGAGATTATTTGAGTCTTTTGAAACCTTCAAGTAGTAGTTTAAAATGAAATATAAAGATGTAGAAGGCTTCTTTTAGGCCAATGTCTATTTTATCAGATGGTTTGTAAATTATTTATCCTTGAGAGTTACCCAGACTCATTAGATATAGTTATTCCTTTGAAATGCTTGACTAAATCAAGTTATTGCTCAGCTCAGTACTCAGAGTTTGTCCTGAGTAGATCACACCTGACAAACAGCTTATGCTTCAGAAGTCTTTCCAAGAGACAAGTTATAATGATACTGAACTGTTGCTGAACAGTTGGTGCTGAATGGGCACCAGATATTTCCAGATTTAAAGTTAGGCTGTTTGTGGTAGTACATTCCCCACACACACCTCCCCCCCATCCCACCAGCAGGAAACAAAACTTCTCCAGGCAGGGAGAAGGGGAAGGAAACCCTGGAGGCTGCAGGTTGAAATTTGAACTGGCCAGTCGAGATGAGCCAGGTACACCGAGGTGACCCTGCTGGCCAATACAATTAAATGACCCCAGGTCAGATTCGACAGGGGTATAAACGGGGTCCCGCCAGAGGACACGTTGGAATCAGTCCTCCTGGGAGCAGCGGGTCTGCAGTCGGGGAATCCCCCTCGGGTCGGGGCACCACCCGAGGTAACTCCTCGAGGGAGAGAGCCCTCAGCTTTTAGGGGAGTGATACGTGCCTTTTGAGCCATCACTTTAAATCTTGGGGATTCCTAAGTCGGCCGTGTAGTATTAATTCTCTTTACATCTTAGAGCCTGTGGTTTTATAAAACATTACCGGAATTCTAACTAACTTTTGCTGAAGAATAAATCTGAGTTTTAACACCTGTTGGATTTGGTTAGTCGTGTATCCATAACACTGTTGATTGCAAATGCAGTACTTATTTTTCTTAAAGGTCTACAGTTTGATTTGATGATACCAATGATAGAGCAATTCCACGTTCCAATTTAAGTAAACTCTTTCCAAAAAAGAGTCTACATAAACTTTTCAGTAAAATTAGTGATTTCTCAATCAGTCGGCAATCTTTTTTTCATCAGTTGATTATAATTCTGTTCTAACCCCATGCTCCTTGAAGAACCAAGGTCAAAACTAAAAACTGAGTAGGTGAATTTTTTCCCCTAATGAGGAGGAAGAGCTTCCAGTAATGCTGATACTACTGGTGGCCTTTTTTTGCCTTTTACACTATTTTATGTTTTTATTATAATTATTGTAATAGTTTGTAATATCACATTTTATTAGTTTTTTCAGTGTTTCTGGTATTTACACTCACGTGCTCAGCACAGGCTTTTATGCTTATGTCATTACCCAAAGTAGAGTTGTGTGGTTTAACTTTAAACATCCCACAACAGTAGATCTAATTAAAAAGGAACATGTGGTAGAACTTTTTTTTGGTAAAAATATTGAAATGTTCTAATGACCAGAATGTATGTTAGTTTATGCCAATATATTTTATTGGCCATAACTCAACAATACTCTGCAAAAGACAATGAAGTCTCATACGAGGTAAGAGAGTAAGAGAAAGGCGGAGAAAGGGTTCTGCTCCCATCACACAATATACACAACTCATATTAAAGCTCCTTAGAAGTACTGATAAAGCTCTGCATCAGGTGTCCAGGAGGAAAAAAAAAAGCTACCTCTGAACTACAGACTGGAGTTTCTGGAATTTATAGAAAGGGAGATTCCATAAACGAGATGAAATGAAAACTAAAAGTTGAAAGGGTGCAAGTACAGTTTTCCCCTTTGTAGGGTTCAAAATATTTCCTTCACCTCAAAAATATGAATTGAGTGAATGAAACAAATTTAAAACCCCATAATTATAATAGGGTTTTCATTTTTTCTTCTATATGAGCAACAGAACTTGCATTCTAGCTCGATAAATTCCACTGTGTTCTGACACAATAAAATGCTATACTGATGCTGTCATTGCACTGGATTTCCATTCTGATCTGTTTTGGTTTTACCATGACAGCTTTCACAAGTGAACGCTAACACACTTTCTCATGACTCATTACTAGAAGCTTATATGCTATATCCAGAGGAGATAGCAGGCCTTAAATGTGGAGCAGCATTGCTGATGACACTGTATTTATACAGACCATCTCACACTAGCTATCTCTAAGGTAAAATACAGTACAGGCTTTTGTATTGTAATTTCATATAAGAACAACTGCAGAGATTTAGCAACATTTAGTATGTGATTACATATGGAGTACAACTAAAACCTTGTTGACTGTTAGACCAATACCAGTACTCAGAAAAATCTGCATAGTCCCCAAGTTTTGCCATACTGAAGAAGTAAGAGCCAGGATTTTTTCTCTTTCCTTGTTAAGCTTTGCCTTGGCAGATTTTAGCCTCTTAATCCCCCAAAAGCCTTTTCAGAATCCAACCATAATAAAATTAGTCTTCCTTTAAATATTACAAGTCTTCCTCCACTGTTATTTAAAACATTGTACTCCCTACCAGGTACAGACGAACATTAGCTGTGATTTGCTAGCCATCTAGAGTGGCTTTTGTATGGGAATATTCTACAGAAGGTATGCTTTCAGCTAATACCTTATCAGCACAGTCACAGCAAAAAAAATTTATATTCTTCAATATCATATACAACATCAGTTAACAAACACTGCCAGATGCTTAAATAATTAAGCAGCTGGATGTATGCAGCATCTGCTTGTGCTTGTATACCTCTGTATCAGGCAGAAAACAGTGATCTCCAAGTTGCATAAAAAAATTCTGGTCAAGCACTGCGAAGGAGTGACTATAATCACAGAGTAAGGTATATTGTTCACATTATGTCCTTCACAATAAAAGCAATAAAACATTTAATAACAAATGAAAATCAGGCTTTATTTCAGCAACACTGGAAGATTCCTATGGTAGCCTTTTAGTCTCTTCACGTTGGATTCCCAGTTTAGGCAATAACTAGTTCTCTTTAAAGTCTGTCTATTCTTTACATATAATCTTTTACTGAAAGCTCATATTATTTTAATCTGAATTAAACATACTCCTCAACTAATTGCTCTGCTGTTTGAAAAATTATAGGTTCTTGTTGATACTCCCAGTAAGAAAACCTGCAATTCTTAAATTCTATCCAATAGCCAGTGAGTTTAAGGAAAATCATGGAAAGTTTTAACTTCTAGTGCAGAAAGTTTAAATTCTACTTAATTCATTTCCATTTAGACATTTAAAACTCCAAAGCAGCGGGGGTGTGAGTTATATTAAATTCTGTCTGGCTGTCTTTATGACCAGTACACATATTACTCAAAGTTAAGATGGCTTAAAAAAATACGTGAATAACATACAATCTCAGATATCCAAAATATTCATCATTTAGAATGCATCCATTATCTATCTGCACTTGTATGCAGAATGTCAGCACTGGGCAGAAGCCAGGCATATTAAAAATCATGTGAGAAACCTCTGGTCAAGTGGAAAGAATTTTTTTTTTCTAATGATCTTACTGCTAGGACAGTGCATCCTTGACATGCCACATAGAAAAGACATCACCAAGAATACAGCCAAGCAATAATTTTATAAAAAGGAACTTATTGGTGAAATTATTCACTGCTGAATTAGAAGTCTTACACTGATTTTACACAGTGTTGTTACATACTTGGTAATAGAAAAAGAAAGCCATCCCAGGGGAATCTTGAAAGAATATCTTCCCACTGCTAGTACCTGTCACGGATGAGTTTCCTCTATAAATTTAAGTATTTGAAGAGGTAACAAGTTGACTCAGAGTCCCCCAAATGACATCAAACCTAATACGATGTACTAAAGAGATTATTCTGAAGAGAAAATATTTTGAGCAGAAAAGGACCTCAGCTCTGAATATGTCATAACAGAACAAAAAAAAAAGTCATTTTTTCTAAACCTACATTAGAAAATTTTCCCCAAAATGAACTGTTTGTATTCTAGTCTTTAAAACAGGTTTAGTAATTCAAGAAAAAAAAATAAAATTCTCCCTGTTCTAATGTCCACAAGGCAAAACCAGAAAGGGAACAACTGCAAAAATCTTGTTGGAAAGCATTTGCCATTCCTGCTGCCATCTTTGTTCTGTAATTCTAGATGATGCCAAAAAATGTACATTTGCTATGCTGTAACCACACATGTTATGGTCACGGCATCTGGAAAAACATACAATGCCTCCCAGCAACTTCAAAGCTTCCAAAGTTATTTTTTGCTATTGTTCTTGTTTAATTAAGGAGAGATAAGAAAGAGTTCAAAAGAGCCACACCACAACACATCATCTTAGTAGAAAGCTGGGTAAGAAGTTCACATGCCATCCTTGACAGTAAGTTCAATCACAAAGTTAATTCCTTTGTTTCCCTCATACAATTGGCATCATTGTGTTTTTATGACTGTTCATTAACTTTTTGTAGTGGAACTTTGGGGTTCCCATGCATAGAGATCTGGAAATTCAAATAATTTTCAGCCAACTGACCTCTAGGCTTATGTTGTGTATTTGGTCCACCAGGAACCCAAGATTTGTTTCTCTTCCACAGAAATTAACATTATCAATGTATAAATATAAAATCTCGATATGGATGTTATATAATTCCACAGGCTAGAAAACCAATAAAAGATTTGATATATGTTAAAAATGGTCAAATACATATTTTTTACTTTAAATCATACTGCATAACAAGTGCTATAGATTAAAGGTTAAATATTCTTAACCTCTCCAGTGTGAAGACTTACATAAAAATACTCTTCTATTTTAGACCTACAAACTAGTATGCACACAATTCTGTGTGCAGAACTGATTGCAGCTGGCTGTGTTATTCAGTGTCTGCTTTATAGCTGATGTCAAAGGGGTTGAATTTGTGTTTCATTTTGCAGCCAGTTATGTCTTCACAATTCATTTGAAAACAATGAAATTACAACCAGAAATCACTTTTCAAAGATGCATTGCTTTTGCAGGAAATAAACTTCTCACTCGAATAGTCAGTGATTCCACCTCCTGGAATTCCCAAAGGCTTTGCTTGCCAGTTTAGTAGAGAATTTCAGGAAATCCCCAAATCTCTACAAGTTCTCCAGACATATCAAATCCAGAAACAGGGTTAAACACCACAAGATCCTGAATAACTTTCCATCTTAGAAAAATTGAAGAACTTTTTGTGTATCACTAAAAGTCTGACAAAATTTGGGCTTTGTTCCTCTTCAATACTGCCAAATATGCCAATAACATTTTACTGGTTCTTCTGGAAAAGGCTCGGGAAGGTCAAGGTTTTTCTGTTGTTTTGCTGGGGTTTTTTTAAGAAAATTAACTTATTTATTCATGATCAATTGTATTCTGGTACCAGGAAAAATAAATATGTTTAACAAATACTGATGAGTGTATTCATTGTCTTAAAATACTGCAGCAAATCCTGCAGCTGATTACTTACAAGTACTTATCAGTGAAATTTGAACTGTTCTAACTTAGAACAATACTTTCCTAAGCAAACATTTAGTCTATGCTACCTGTGATGTGAATAAATTTACGTGTCCACTATCTAACACTGTTAAAAACATTTTTTCTAAATACATACAGCTCTTTCCAATTAAGTACTGCAACATATGCAGGAGTATAAGTAAAAAGAATGGAAAAGGCTTCCTGACAGCAAGGAGTTAAGCATATGGAGAAAGATAATCACCTTTTCCCCCCACCATCCTTCCTTCCATTATATTAGGATGTAAAGTCATTTATAAAGTTCTTTTGAAGAGCTCAGAGCTCTGTTATGAATACCATTACAATACTTCCTTCTTTTTTAAAGTACTAGTTTTTCTAAACTGAACAGTACTAGTTACTGTAGAAAATGTCTTAGGACAGGCTTCAAAAGAAAGGCAAAGAACTCCAAGTCACAGTCTCACGGTGGTATGTCCCATACAATTTTTCAGATTTGCTGTCTTAATGTCTTTGCCTCCTTCCTTTCCCCCCTTTCTGGACTTACCCTTTTAACATAGAAGTCATCACTATCTAAAGTTTTCATGAAAATTTTTCCATCAGAACCCAGTTTTTCTTCAGAAAACAGAATTTCCTTTCAAATAACTGGGCCAGAACTTGCCCTTCAAACTTTAGATTTGTCTTTATAATCCATTAAAGGTCTCACTTCCTTTTGAAACTATCACAGTTATGATTTATTTTCAGAAATTGCTGAAAGTAATTCTGAAACAACCAAGATGATGAAATGACCTTACTAGGCTTTTTTCTGTTGCCTTGCTTGAATTCAAGGGCAGTACAAATTCAGAAACAAGAAACTCATTAAGCTGCCTAAATGAAAAGACAGGATACTTAGATAATCACTAGTATTCTGAAAATGAAAAAGATAAATAAAAGTTATCAGACCTCATGCCAGAAGACAAATTTTTTTAACAGTTTGCAACAGGTGATGTATGGAAGTAGAACCAAGAATTTTTTCTGGACTAGCAGAGTATTGTGCAGAGGAACATATAAGTCTTTTTTGCATTACCCAACTGACCTGATCTCTGTATTTTCTTTTATTGTACTCCATCAAATGATATTTGGAGTTCATTTTACTTACCCTCCACTGCCTTTACCCAAGGTAATTCAAGCAGCTGCCCTTGTTCCAGATCACCTGTTGCTGAATCACTACTAAAATTGGCTGTTAGATATTCCTTCAAAGTTCGCCTGTCTAGAGAATCTCATTAGACTTCAGCAGCAGCTCCATACTGACCGGCAATTGTGTTCTCTTTCCCCATTTATTGTATGGCAGTTACCCAACCACAACAGGTCAGACATACAGATTATTTAAGAAGAGATTGTTCATCTTTTGTTGAAATACCAACTCCGAATACTGAACCCTGCTGAGACAGTGATTGGCATTTTGCACCAGTGATCACAGCAACCTGGTGGAGCATGAAAGCCCATATTGCCCTTACTGCTATGCTCATTGATCTGTTTGAATCACACCAACAAGAAATGTATCATGCTTTAGCTCCAGGAGCCCCCGACCTGCACAAATTCTAATTCTTAACCACATTATTTCTTGGTCACATGGTGTTTTAGCAGCCTGCAGAGATGAAACACAGCTCTTATATCACACTTACACAAGTTGCACTTCAATACACATCATGATGTCGTAAACACTTGTGATGAGCATCTGTTTAACCACTTTCTCTCTTGAGAGCCAGATTTGTTTTTTTCCAAAATGACCGTTAAGTCTTTACATCAGCAGTTTTGATATTATATGACTTCCTCAAGCAGTTGCCATTCCCCAAGTGAAAAAAAGTATCTTCTTGGAACAAGCTGATTTTTCTTCTCCTGTAATTTCTCAGTTCCCACCATATAGAAACTAGGCATAATGATTTTACCAACAGGTTTGGGGCTTTTGAAAATGTCAGTTAAGTGTCATTTTGTGGACTATTCCTATCGACAGTGTTTGTTAGGATACTTTACACCAAACCACTTGATGCTAAAATCAGCAGCATTATCTAGTTTCTACTTTTAATATTGTTGCCTCTGGCTCAGAATGTGTACAGAGGGTATTTAATTTCTCATAGCCATATGTTCTCTGGTTTTGCCACCTCCATCTAGCAGATATTTTATCATTTAATGGCCTTATTTTCAATGGAGATGAACACCTGCATCATCCCCCAAAGCAGTCCATAATCAGTAAGTGTGTATAGTATTATTTGGCTACATACCCTCTATTTTCTCTTAATCATATAAGGAATATTAACAGATATTTTAAATAACCTCAGCACCTTATTTTTAGTTACCATTATTATCTCATGTTCTTGTACATAGTTTTGTATTCCTTAGCTTTAAGATTATCAGTGCTATCTAGAATTCTCTTAATTTCTAGTCCCTTAAGTATGTTTCAAGCATGCTTTGTCCTTATTTGCCATCAAGGATATTTTAAATGTATAAAAACAAATATTTGCACTTATTCTTGAAATGATGGTAAAAGGTATTTCTTTTTATTTTGTTACTCACAGCTTCCTTACACAGTAAGAGTAGGAAACACAACCCCAAGCCCAAGAAAGATACTTATTTTTTGTGAAAGTAAGCAATAGAGAAAGTAGATTATTCAAATTTAAAACGTGGGTTATTCAGTAACACCCAAGAAAATATACACAAATCAAAATAAAAATCTCAGCTAAACAGGCGTACATTACAGGACAGCTAAAATCCACAATCACTGCACACCTTCAAGCAAAAAGTCAAAGGACAAAATTCATAATGATGTGGAAGGTTCATACGATGACAATCAGCTCACTTAAACCAAACTCCAAGTCTACTTTCAAACTAGTTTTCTTCATATTAAATTCATTATATGATCCCAGGATCCAATGCTCAAAATATGTGGAAGAGTGACCAGAAGATATCAGCACTTACAAACTCACTAAGCTGGGAAATTAATTTTACTTCTGTAACCTTTCCACAGTTCATTTACACAAAACCAGATAATCTCCATTTTAAACCACTAAAAATAATATTAAGGGAACTGATGGACATACTTTCTGTCCAAGAATTCTGTTAGTAGGTCAGAATAGATAATAATATGATGTATTCAAAGGCTATTAGTTTTCCAAAAATGGCATATTGTTTCATTATTGAATTTTACATCATGTTAATGTGTTACTAATGCAAACATTAACAAGAAACTGAACAATATGGGATTTATAGAATTTTCATAAAAATTAGTGATATTACAGATGAAAAAACTTGTGTTCTTCTGCTGTACCTACGTTCCAAAATGCTAGACTACAAATTATAATTGGCTATGGTTAGCTGAAGTATGAGGCAAACTAACCAGTTCTCAGCTCATTAGCTCTTATTTCACAGAAAATTAATCAAAATTTAAAGCTGTGTATGTAAGCAGTTTAGTAGTCTGATTACAGATCAGCAAATTGTTTTTATTCTAATATATGGGTTTGAGTTTAAATCATATGTTTAATCATCTATTAATTTGCAGATTCATAAAATATTGCAATTAACTCAAGCTAAGAGGTATTTTTTCCATTACACTTGTGTTAAGTGCTTGCACACATATGCATGCATATATATGTAAATTCCTGTTGCCTTTCAAGAGCAAGAGCTTAATTTTTTTATACTTATATTCCCATAATCTGCTTTACAGGTTCCATGTGTCATCTCACATAAACGTTTTACTGCATATTTGACATTATATTTTCCAGTGAAGGGCCATGAAGATGGTTAAGGGACTGGAGCACCTCACACATGAGGAAAGGCTGAGAGCTGGAACTGTTCAGCCTAGAGAAGAGCAGGCTCAGGGGAAATCTTACTAATATATATAAATTCCTGAAGGGTGGGTGGAAAGAGGATGGAGCCAGACTCTTTCCAGTGTTGCCCAGTGACAGGACCAAAGGCAATGAGCACAGACTGAAACATGGGGGGTTCCTCCTGAAGATCAGGAAACACTTTTCTGTGACTGAACACTGGCACAGGTTGTCCAGGGAACTTGTGGACCCTCCATCCACGGAAATATTAAAAAAAAAGTATGGACATGGTCCTGGGCAACCTGTTCTAGGCAGTCCTGAATGAGCAGGGGGTTTGGACCAGATGGCCTCCAGAGGTCCCTTCCAATCTCAACCATTCTCTGAGTCTGTGATTTGGTGATTCTATGACATCTAAGTAATAAAGTAATAAGTCCATTTGCAAGGATCTCTTTTTTAAAGATTCTCCAACCACAAATAAAAGCTATGAGGCATCATATAAACCATAAATAAAACACATATCTGCATAGACATGGAAGAGAAAAGAGACACTCAGGTCTGTATCCAAAGATCCCAGGACAACAGTGAAGAGTCTGATGATGATGCTGTCTAGAAGTCCCTTTTCCACACAACACAAGCCTCCTTTCACTATAAGAAAATGAAATCCCATTGCTGCTATTTCATCCACTGAATGACCTACTGGTTGTTCTGCTATATCTCCATCTTTTTATGGGCCTGGATCAGGAGGTCTACAAAGTACTGTACTATCACTGACTATTAAACACCACACCAATGGGGGGTGGGTGGGGAGACAGGCCCTAGTGCACTGCAGTGGAAGTGACAACAAAAAATTCCACCTTCCTTGATCTTATAGCAAACACAGAAGAAGATACCATCAGCTCAACTGAGAAATGCACTTGTAAATTACTTAGTTTCACCACTAAAAGTTTGAGTTTTATTTCAAGTCTGACTTTTTCCATCAGTCACTGGATCTCATTAAACCACAGAATGATAGGCCAGAAAATGCTCTGTTCACACGTATCTTTTCTTCACACACATTCTTCCACACTGCAGTTGTAGGAAGCAGACCAAAAGGTCTGCCTAGCTCTGTCTCTGACAGTGACCCTACAGCAGATGCCTGGGGAAAAACATAAGCATGGCATGCTCTCCCAGACCTCAGTAGTTTGCAGCTCAAGACTTTCCTGATTCTGAGGTGATTATGTTTTGTTTTGTTTTAGCTTGAGTTTTCAATGCATTTTTTTCATAAGTTCATTCAGGTGCTCTTTCAACCCACATTACCTTTCTGCATCTACATCTTAGAGTGAGTTCTACGGCTTAATTCTACATACTGTAAAGAAACCTCATTTGGTTTTAAGTAGTCATTTGTTAATTTTGCTTGAAATTCTCTAGGTTTTAAATGAGACTAGACAGCCCACGGTCATTCCTTATTTTCCCTTCCACTTTCCTGTATTTTCTAGGTACCTACCATATCTATTCTTGCTCATGTCTCTTCCAGTCTGAAAGATCCCACAGGCTTTAATTCTCAGCTGCATACACAGTGCCTGTACCTTTGTTGACGCCACCTTTCTACAAAGGCAGAACCTTTTCCAGTTTGACTTCCAGCTTGGCTTCTCCTCCTTGCTGAGATGCTAGAGGAGTGAGGATTATGCACACAATTTAAGGTGCACGCTTATTACCTGCTGTGCCAGATGTTGGGATACCTGAGACTTCTTTTACAGCTTTTGGCCATTCCCACAGTTCTTTAAAGCCTCTTAAAGTCTTCAGTGTCCATACTGAGTTGTTGGTACCCGGCCATGATGCACTAGTCCAGTAATAATCACATGTGTGTCAACCAAGCACAGAAATAATGGGAAACTATTCCCAACTGTATTTCTTTGGCTAAAGCACTATCCTCACGTTCAGTCGATGATCTGCAATGAGTTGCGAGTCCTTCTCAGAGCTACAGCTTTCTGTCACAGGAAGCTCTGACATACAGTAGGTGACTGGGCCATATGCACTCAGGAGGATCCTGATGCCAGAACACTAGGCATGCAAAAGCAGTGTACAGTATTTGTTTCTCCCTGTAGGATACATGTATCGCTGGTTATACACAGCTTACAGGGGGCTCTAGACTGTTTGGTATCAGTGCTCTGCCTTCTTTTTTTATTGATCCTCCAACTTTCACAACATTAGTGAATTGATCAGTAATGATTTTGTGCCATAGATAAAAATGTTAAACTCTGGGTCCACAGAACTCAGTCCAGCAAAACATCCACTCAGCAATGTTTCCCAGCAATTGTTTCTCAGAGAACATAATTTACATAATGTTTTCACCTGACTGATACATATTGATTTAGTATTGTTTTTGGTCCTTAGTCAAAATGCTTTGTGATACCAAGTTAAAATACCTTACAGATCCTTAACTGTATTACATCAACACTTTTAGCAACCAAGCTTACAGTGACAATTTCTTTTTCTAAGTTAGCTTAACAAGATCAGTTTTCAATAAATCTATGCCTATTGACATTAATTAAATTTTCTGTAACTCTTAAAAAAAGTCATAGCTATTATCCACCATTCCAATTGTCCACAATCTACACAAGACAGACAAGCTTATAATTACTTGAGTCACCCTATTTCCTCTCTTTAAATATTGTCACAGCATTAGTTTTCTTTTGGTCCCCCAGAACTGTCCCAGTATTCCACAACACATAGAAGTCCAGAAAATTTAGCAGCTCAGATAGGTTACAAAATTCAGAAGCTAAAATGCCCAACTTTAAGAAACTCTTTGAGTTTATTATCTAATGTCTTTCTGAAAGTATTTGATCATCATCTTCGCATTGTGCAAATACATTTTCTGGCTTTTTCTCAAATGTATAACAGAAACATTTATTCCACCATTTTCATGTACTAGTGCATATGAACACTGTTGCCAGGATTCCCTTTGATACCCAAACACTCAAACACTCATTTTTATAAATTTTGCTTGTCATTTGCCTCTCCTTAAAAACAGGGAAGAGCCCCACAGGGTCAGATGAAAGGCCCATCTTGCCCAGTAGATGTAGTGACAAAAGGAAATGCTCTTTATGGACGGTGCTCAAACCTGGTCATTTTGAGGTCCACCTCCTAGAATTTCTCTGGCATCTGCAGTTGCTATATTAACAGTTCTGGAGGGTATGTTCCTTTCTAGGAATTAGGCCTTTTTTTTTTTTTTTTTTTTTTCTCCTGCAGTTCAGAAACAGATATAAAAAGCTATCAACTCTCCACTTTTTCTTTTATTATGTTTTTTGGCAATTTAGATTTTTATTTTTATGGATGCTTTCAACTTATATCCCTTCCAATTAAATGAATAACAAAATCATCTTTTTCTTTCTGACTGTGGCCTTTTGGGTATCTCTTCAACACCTCTCTATTACTCTTATTTTTCATGGCCAGGTGATCTTGTTTCTGTTTGAAAGAGGTTCTGTAAGGCTACCATCCTTTACATTCATACTTCCACTGAAACAGACCTGTATCTTATTTTGAAGCATTGTCATGGTTTAACCCCAGCCAGCAACTAAGCACCACGCAGCCGCTCACTCACTCCCCCCCCATCCAGTGGGATGGGGGAGAAAATCGGGAAAAGAAGTAAAACTCGTGGGTTGAGATAAGAATGGTTTAATAGAACAGAAAAGAAGAAACTAATAATGATAATGATAACACTAATAAAATGACAACAGTAGTAATAAAAGGATTGGAATGTCCAAATGATGCGCAGCGCAATTGCCCACCACCTGCCAACCAACACCCAGCCAGTCCCCCAGCGGCGATTCCCTGCCCCCCCCTTCCCAGTTCCTAAACTAGATGGGACGTCCCATGGTGTGGAATACACCGTTGGCCAGTTTGGGTCAGGTGCCCTGGCTGGGCATGAGAAGCTGAAAAATCCTTGACTTTAGTCTAAACACTACTGAGCAACAACTGAAAACATCAGTGTTATCAACATTCTTCACATACTGAACTCAAAACATAGCACGGTACCAGCTACTAGGAAGACAGTTAACTCTATCCCAGCTGAAACCAAGACAAGCATGAAGCAAGTCATCATTTCTTGTTAGTTCCTGGATTTTTAGATGTATGTTTTTAACGATCAGTGTAAAATATGTCCAGAAATTTCTCATTAAATCACTCACACATAGAAAAAAAAACTTAAAAGTCCTTAATTCTATTTACTTAAAGAAATTAATGTGTTTCATCACAAGGATTTAAACACAAAAATGTTTAGACAGAACTTCCCCTAAACTAATTTATTTTCTCCAGGCACTCTGCGCAGTGTTCAAAAGGCTTACCATCAAAACAGCTAGAACTCCTTTTCTATGATGGGTCTATAAAACATGTTGATCCACACATGTTGAAGATTGTAATGCATCATGCAATTTTCATTATTTAAAATAAAAGAGAAAGCTTTTTAATCCATAACCATTTAAAAATAGAATGTAAAGAAAGCATAGCTGGAGTTGTAATAGGGTAATAGGGTTGTCCAAACTCTAAGCCTAACATTGACACAAAAAAAAAAAACTTCAAAAAGCTTGCCAAAACACTATTGAGGATGATCATTTGATGATCAGCTGTGGTTAAAAACCTGTGTCATAAGGAACACATTCTGAAAGCTGCTTTACAAGTACTTGGATATCATCCACATCAGTTCTGATACTACCCAGCAGAGACTAACCTCTAGAAGGTGACTCTAAATTTATGTGTCATTTTCATAGCCCAGTGAGACACATATGAGAACCACAGGGTCTGAGATACAGAGATGTTGAAGTTATTGTTCCCTTCTCCAGCCATGCAAGTTGTACCATAAGTCAGGAAAGATGCTGCAACAAGAATAAACATTTCAGACACCCACCAGCCAAAGCTCCACTTACAGATAGAGTTCATGTGTTTCATAACCTACTTCCTAGGGCAGCCAGTAATGTTACATATTCCAATGAGTGCATTCTTCCTTATAAGAGAATTACTTTTGTCTTTGCTGAACAGAATTCTCAGCCTTAGCAGTAAAATTTGTTTTAGAAAGGTTCATTGAGGCACTCTTGAAGCAATACTCTTCCTTGAATAAAATTCATGTGACCTTGTAACAAATACATGCAGATAAACTAATTTCCTGTTTCAGTGATTATGAAGCAATACCAAGATTTGCAGTTGTGTGCACACCATCAGCTGTATGTACAGTACAGTACAGGACACATTTTTTCCTAGATTGATAGATGTTCTTTTTGGTCATTATCTTCTGTGTGTTTCCTTCTGCTTGATGTGTTCTGACAGTTTTTCTTGATTGCACTATAGATAAAACAGGTTGGTTTTTTTCTGGAAGTACAACAATATGGCCACTCAAAATCACCTCAGCAGCAAGTTATTCTTGAGTGTTTTCCACACAGTAGTTTTCAGATAGGCTAGACAAGACCACAGCAGACAGCTACCTTAACATAGCTCTAACCCTCCCTTAACTCTGTGATCCTGCCTAGTAAGCCTTTCAGAGTCTATTTTTTCTATCTGAAAATTACAGACAATAGCTACAGGCATTTAACAGCTAGTTGTTCTTATGCATACTTGGGATGCTAATAGTTTTTAAATACCACATGTGGTAGCATATACTAGTCCTGCAAGATACTCTGCTACAAAGCAAAATCAAAAATCTGGCATATTGAATTTTATAAATCAACTCATTCCAATTCAAGTTTTTATCTGAAAGAGGTTAAAGACAGTACTCTTAATTCTGCTTTTACCCACAAAAATAAAGCAATGTGGTAACAAGCTTTGGAGGATGAACACCACATAAAACGATGGATTTTGCATGAGTGAAGTGTGGAATGGACACAAAGCCATGGCTCCACACTCGCCAATGCTGAAAATACCCACTACTTGCTTTCCGCCAAATTACTTAGAGTACACACTAGACTTACTCCTTCACAACAGCTTCATGGCAAGTGCAGGAAACAGAAAGTACGCATAGTAAAAATTTCAAGGCTTAATCTGTTAAACCATAAATATTTTTTAACAAATTTGAACCAACAGAATGAGTTTATGCTTTAGCAGTGCTTTGCATTACATGTCCAAAGTGCCCTGTTCCTGCAGTGCTGTTCAAGTTGGAAAAAAAAAGCATCAAGGTTTCTGGCTCTGCCTGGAAGCTGGTGCTTGCCAGGGTTTGCACCTTCTCTAGGCTTCCCCTTATGGCTCTCAAACCTATACCATAGCAGATATGCATAGGTAATATTTCTATTACTTTTCCCAAAAAGTAAATCTCCACTCAAAAAACAAACAAACAAACAAAAACACCCAAAAAAACCCCTGACATCATTAAAATGGAGATTTTTTTATACTACCTCCCTTTCCATCCACGTTATGGTAACCCTGTATTACAAGAGCTCATATGAGCTCTCCTGAGGATCTTGGCAGGCATATAAACAAATTCAGCTAATGATACTAAATACAGCAAGACAGATTTAGAAGAGAGGAGAAATCATGAACAGGAACTAACTTGGGGCTAAGAGCATGAACAGCCTCGTCAATGTAGGCATAGATCTTATTCTAAGGCAGATAAAGTACAATTTTATTTTATTTCCAGATTTCTAGGGATTTTATGTTTGGATCAATACACACGTTCTCCTTTGTTCCTACATCTGCCAACCCCAATATCATGATACCCTGCCAATTAAACTCTACACTCATTTGAACAGTTCATATGCTGTGTTCACACAGGGCTGATAATACATGCTTGGTTGAGACAACTTAGACCTCCATTTCCAGTGTATTGAAGTTCATGATACTGTAGGGTTCCATGCCAAAGACCAAAGTCTTGCTTGTTTTTTTCCACTTATCTTTCAACATACCATTTGAATGTTTGTCTACTTAAATAAGCTGTTTACTTGTCTGGACACAGCCATAACATATTTCAGTAATAGCCGCATGTCCCAAAATTATTTTAAAGGATCTTTGCCTTACACGGCTTTAACAGAATAGGAAGTTATTCTCATTTTGAAAGAGGCAATGATTGAAATAAGCTAACTGTTAAAGAACTGAGTGACGGTCTCCAGCTAGACCTGTGCCTCCCAAGTTTCATTGTGCTGTCTAATATACCATTTTTCTGCCCTAGCCTCTAGATCGATGTCATACTTTTTTTCCCCCTTCACTGTACTCCGTAGCCTAAAGAAGGCTAATGATATCATAGGAAAATGAGATATGTAGCTATGTTCGTCTTCTGTGTTCAAGTTATTGAAAAATGTAAGACCATATTTCTCAATGCCACCAGCCTATGCCAATAGTTTCCTGATGAAATATACCCATAAGCACAGCAGTATACTTTGAGTCCCAAAGAAACCTGGACTTGAATGAACAGAAGGTGGTAAATATACACTGAAATTTCATGAAAATTATTGATTCCATGCAGTAGCACATAGAAATCTACTATAAAGTGTTTTGTTTGTATGGTTGCAAATTATACACGTTGCATTGAACTGAATAAAATCATGTTTGAGTGAACTGTAATAAAGTGAAGTGTCACTTCATACATTTGAATCCAGTTACTTAAATGAATCAGGCCATGTAAATTGCAAATTTAATAATAATAAACCTTTAATTAGTGATGTTAACGCTGTGAGGGAAAGACTGTTGAAATGAACATACACATGACAGTCCTGTCTTTGATTGCTAAGTTAATGAATGCTGCTTAAAACTGTCCCCTCTCATTTTTACACCTTAGAGACATCTTAAAAGTTACACCAGCTTTGTGCACTATGGAAAACATCAGTAATACACTTGTTTGTAGGCACCATATAAGAAATATGACAATATGATTATAAATATGAAAAAAAAAATAAAATTAGACAGCAAATTTATTCTAAGAATATCACTTTGTAATGTTTTACATATTTTAGTTTGAAGGTTTTGGGGGGGGGGTCCCATTTGTTTTTTTTCCCATGTCAGGAGAGACATTATTTTACCAGTGCCAGTTTGTGCCTTTAAAAACTTGAAAAGATCTTACACAGCTTGGACTAGTTCAACTACAATGAATAGATCATGACTGTATTTGGTTTAAACTGTCCATAACTGACCAACATCTTGAGGAAACTCAGAGACTTGAAATATTTTTATTGATCTGGAAAGGGTCTGGATATTTCACCACCCCCCTCCCTAATCTAAAAAGAGTCAACAGGGTTTAGACAAGATACTCACTGACCTGGAAAGACTCCTATTTAAGCCTTGCTTGCTACAGAATGATTGTAAAAGACTTTTAGCAACTTTTCTCTTACTAACAGAAATTGTATTTTCCTGAACAATTGTGGCTGTTACCCATATCACCTTCATTTCTAAAAGTACATTAAAGGACCATGCCTTAATTAAGAGAACACTACATTGCATGCATAACTTCTATTGGGTGAATTATTTGGCACAGAATATTTCTAGTGCTTTAACATAGTTTTGTTCAGTCTCTGTTACTGAAATACAATCTGTTATCTGAGACCACTTCACTAGTGCTAGGTCTTTTCAAGAAACTATTTATTCTTAGCCAGAAAAGGCCAGTTCAGCAAAATTTATTGGGAACATAAGACAAAGCCATTATCCAGAAAGGTTTCTTGATTTAAAATGGTATTGCTGAATAGAATTAGCTGTAGCAAGAGATCAGGGATGTGGCATCTGCTTTTAATGCTGTAAGTGAATGACTGGTGTAAAGAACCTAAAAACATTTTGTAATATTTTACATTGAGAGTGCATACTCTTGTTCCACACCTTTCAGTACACTGTTAATAGAGGAAGAGATACTTAAACTTTTTTCATGGATGAAAAGAAGACTTGAGCTCGTAGGTTGCTACCTGAGACATTATTTATGAGGTGAAAATACCAGGGCCATTAACTAAGCATCAGTCACCAATCAAGTTTTAAGCAGCAAAGTTGCTTGTTTTTTTCTTAAACTCCTATTATCAGAGGTGTTTTAAGTAGGTGTGCACATTAATTTACTAAAAAACAGACAATTCCTTGGCAGAAAAGAATCAAAGGACAATGACAGTCCTGCTGTTAAAAAAAACCTGGGCTTGTGCCCTGTATGTTTTGTTTTTACAGCAAATGACCAGTATATGTCTTTTATTTTAGAAAAGCCATCTTTGCAAGCTACTTACACCTTCCTATCTAAGGTGCTCCCTGTTTAAAATGAACTTAAGTTCAAGAACAGATGTAATTCATTCTTGCAGGGTAAGAGGTTTAAATAATGGCGCTGTGACTTTCTTGAAGTCAGAAGAGTAAGTACAAGGGGCTTTCAGGATTCCAAGGGAAATTATGGAAGCTCATGGCCTAGAGCAAAAAATATATTCATCATCCTTGACCTTAAGTCTATCAGTTACTCTAGATATTCTGTCCCCCAAAACTACAAAAGAACCTAATTTCACCATGACATGAGCAGTATTGTTCCTATTAAAACCTGTTTAGAACACCATAAACTGAGTTAAAAATAACTAATCATGCAGAATGGTAGATAGCATCCAAGTCCTACCTGCATCCTGTAGTTCCAGTTTTCAGTTGTGAGTGCCCATATCACATCAGAAAGGACTACAAAAATAATTTTCTCACAGTCAGTTCCTGTATATTTAAAATATATAGAGGGAATTAATTGCATTAATATATAAAGAGCATGAATTGTAACTAGGCAGGGAAGGCTGCTTCATGGTACAACTTCAGGATCATGGCCTATATGTTTCTCTTGATGGGAAGCAAAGACTGTCACCAGCACAAGGAAATGTATGGGTTACCAATAAGAACAGTGCAGGTGCATCATGTAAGCAGACCATAAATATCTGATCTAGCTTCTGAAGTAGCAGTTTTGTCTTATTTGAGGTGAAAGGAGAGAGAAGAAACACAATTCAGTCTCTGTGTTAATAACTTAGTTTTAAATTCCAAGTTTCTCCTCAGACTTTTTGTCTCAGAACCGATAGATTTGTGGTCATTTTTACTCAGAGAAATGAACATACATCAGTTAAGTTATTCCCCTCAGCAAACAGCTATCACAGGGATTAAACCTTTTTTTGTATTATATTCTGTGATGAGGGAAAGGTAAGTGCAGCAGGATTATTCCAAAGGAAAAAAGGCAAAGGTTCCTGAACAATCAGATGACCATACCTTCCAGAGAAAAACAGCCTGGCCTGGTGTGATGGTTCAGCAGTCTTTCCTGCATGGTGGAAGACAAGCCAGATCTCCACACTCTGAGCAAGTGTCTGAACCAAAGCAAGTACAGTGTGGGTGAAAGGCATGGGCAATTCTCTCTCTCCTCTTGTTTTTCCAAATATTATCTAATTGATTGCTTTTTCTTCTCTTAAAAGGGCCTGATACAGAAATGAAACTTTGTTATAGGCCAAAGCTTTCAAAAATATATCATCCCATCCAAATATCCATCTTAGCATTTCATCAAGAGCAAAACAAGAGCAAAGATTTTTCCTCTCTGCTTAGGTCAAAATGTAAAAAAAAATAAAATAAAATAAAATAAAATAAAATCACAATTCCATTTTTCCTTCCATCAATGATTTTTGAAGGTTCCTGAATTCCACTATATCACACAAGTGAGAATGTGCAAAAGCAATAGACCAAGGAAATACATTCACTATGGTAAGGAAATCTTTTCTTTCAGACTGTCAATTTAAAAACTTGAATGACTGCTAAAATCACTTTAATTTCCTTTTAAATTAGAAATTGAAATCCTTATCAGAAATAAAGACAAGTGAAAGAGCAGAGAACAGAAATTATCTATTAATCACATGTATTTTTATTTTCTCCAAAAGACCTGTTTTTTATTAATTTCTTTAGTCAAAAGAGATAATTTTTTTATAGTAGTAGAAAAGAAAGCTAAAGTAGATATAATATATAGCATGTGGTTAAAATAATTGATAGTTTATACATGGTAATTGCTTGGTATCCAGCATGATCACTGTTAAACTATTTGTGAAGAAAAGTAGGACTCCCTAGAGAGAATGCTATTCCTGAACTTTTTTATGGGACCTTTACTTTTTACCAAGGAATACAATAAAGCAGCTTATTATCAGAAGTTCATGGTCTTGCTGCTTTGAAATAGTCTAAGATCATTACAACTGTCTGGTTATACTGGGCCAAATCCTTGCATAAGTCATTTTAAGTGTACCTACCTCAATTTACAAGAACTATGGATGTGACCCGGACATTTTTTCTTTAATGAGATATAGGTTGCAAGCTAAACCAGGCTAGCTATAGCAAGCTTTTTTATTGAACTTGTAAGTTTTAATGCAATTAGAGCAGGGATGCCTGGAGGGGAATAAGTTACATATTGGATTAAAAGTTGAAGAAAGAGAACATTAAAACAAAACTTGCTTTTGAATTCAGCAGAATATTTATAGAAAATCTGTTTCCAATGTCTGATTGTATTGTTGTTCGGAAGGGGAAAAAAAAAAAAAAAAGGATGCTTTAGAAGGGTACATAGAAACAACTGGGAGGCAATAGATTGATTATGTTTGTGATGAGAAGTCCAGACTCAAAAGCCAATTGGAATTGTTTTTACTGCATGATAGAGAAAGAACCAGTAATCCTCCTTGCACCAGTAAAGGCTGCAAAATCACACTATGCTTTGACAAGGTGTGAAGTTCACTAACATGATTAGTTACTGAAGAAGGTCATCCAGAAAACTTTGTCAAACTATGGAATAATTTAGATGGAAAGGGCCTCTGGATGTCATTTAGTCCAACTTGGTTTGCACCCTCATCTAAAGTAGGGACAACTTACAGCAATTTTCTTGGGACCTTCTTCAGTTAAGTTTTGGTTGTCTCCATAGATGGAGGTTCATGGTACAGATCCTGATGACTAAATTAAAGGTTGCAAGCTGTGCAGTTAGCTGATTTTTTTTCTTAATTAGCAATTTTCCCTTCTTGTTAACCACAGTGCTAATAGTTACAAAGATAAAAAAATGCTGTAAAATAACTCAGTGACTCACTTTTACCCAAAACTAATTATTTTTATATGGGACTGCACTGAGGACTCACTTGTATTTTTATATACATATACATCTGTTGGAATCTATTTTCAACAACTTTTAAAACAAAGACAGGGAAGCTGTAAATTCAAGAAACAAACAACAACAATAAAAAAGGGAAAACAGAAGGTCTAACTCAACATTCTATTTTAATTTCAGCAAATTGTCCAAAAAAAGATCTATTTAATTTATAACTTGCTTCAAGTCATTACTCTCTGGACAGACTGATTTTTTTTTTTTTTTTTTTTTTTTTATTCTTTCACCCTTTCAATGGGTGTTTTATTTAATGTTCCCTCTGTTTTCATGAAGTTCCCCCTCCTCCAAGAGAATCTAAAATAGCTTTATTTCTTGGAGATGTTGTCTGTTACAACTGATAAAATAAAAGAAAAAAAAAAACCAAAATGAAAGAAAAGAAACATCCCCATTAGTGACAAACAAACTTAATCTTCAAAAGTTACATTAAAATTTCCCAAAGATTCAACATCTCATACATGTAGTTTAAGTCGTTCATAGGATCCTGGTATTATTCTTTTTCTGTGAAACACCACTCATGTCACATCAAGCCACCCTTTACACTCTGTTAAAGAGTGGTTATGGTGGTGAGTGTCCATAGTCTCGCTGAGACAGTCTTTGGGAAGTACTCAAGATAGTCACTTGCTTAATTCAACAACCCTGTCTCTGTTTTGATTTTTTGGAACTGGTGCGCAGCTCAGTCACTGTCCATTACTATATAGCAAGGCCCTCGCCAATAAATAAAAGTTCTCTCATTTATTTAACAAGTGTTATTAGGAGTGTCTTAGGTATTGAATGACCCTTTTTCCATTAACTTCAGCACTAAAAATACACACAGGCAACACAGCACAGACAAAAATACTGTGCATTGCTCAGTTAAAAAGAAAATGCTGCTATATTATGCAATTGTTCCCCCATCGAAATAATCTTGGTTTCTTTCTTTCCCCTCCATTTGATCACATTATAAAAACATTTTTCCAGTTTAGACAGACCTTTTTTTTTTTTTTTGCTTCATTACATTAGCTTTTCCTTTCCCTCAATTCTGCAGTGAGCAGACCGCGTGCACACACACATGCATACACACACACCCCTTTCTCAGTCTCTCTGCTTTTAGCAATAATTTGCACATAATGGAACAGCCAGAGGGGGGTTTGATCAATGACCTCTGTCTCAGAGATGCTGTTCCAAGGGAAACACATCTGCCAACATAAAGTATTGGAGCAATCATAGCTCAGTGAGCGCCGTAATAAGCAACTGTTACACTGGAGCCATCAGTCATGTTCAGTTACAGACCTGAAAGGATATGGCACCTCAGGGAGCAATGTCCTTCCATAAATTTGGGCAGCAATGAAGAATGATTTGCAATCAAGTAATAAAAGACCTAAAAAAGGTCCACCATGCATACTAACATCCAATACAGCTGACAAAGAAAATAAAAAACCTTGGCATTGTTTGCTCGTTATGTAAACTACACAGCTGTCCAAGCAATTAAGATATGATTTTGGGAATTCTCTCGTAAAAATTTGCTAACAGCGCTTCCACTTGTGAAAGTGACATTCTTCTTTATCAGTAAAGTGCATTTCATTAAGGTAATGCAATTTCATCTAGCTTAATAGTAGGAATTGCTTAACCTTATGGCAAGAGTACGTAAACAACATAAAATTAATGACATTCCGTGCATTGTGGGAATAGATTTGCATTAGTGACAGCATTGATCAAGTAATAGAGAAACTAACATGCACTTCCAATTGTTGGTACTCTAGGGATTTCTGTTCACTATCTGCAAAGTCATATTTCTGGTCTTCTGGTTGCAAAACTGCTAGAAAAAAATAAAATTCACAGTAAGCTTTGCAATTTTTCAGTACTAAGACTAATGAAATAAGCATGATAAAAAGGGCATAGGTCTGAGAAGATCCATCTTCACAGGCAAGCTAAAAATATAAATGAAACAGAAGAGACGTGCAAGGGTCTTTCAGAAGTGGTGATTCACTTTAAATGTGCAACACCCCCATAATTCAAGAGGGGTTTTTTTCCCATTCCGTCAGATGAGAAAATGTGTAAGTGCTACAGCCACCACTTCATGTTCTGAAACTTTTATGGATCCAGCTACAAGAACGCTTATTCTGCTTCATGTGCTGTACTTCTACCACTAGTGGTATGGCTCTGTGTTGTTACACAGCGTTATGGGCAGGATGATTCTCTGGTATGTGAGATTTTTCACAGGCCAAAGTCAAGAAAAAATACCAAGGTCATCTAAAGTCACGTCTGCTCACAGCAGGATCTTCAGTGTTTTGTACTTCCTTTCTCTAGTGATGAGACTTTACAGACACATACAACTGTGTGAGCATATCAGCAAAGCCTGTTGTGGGTAGTCCGACCCCTTTCTTATCAGGAGGTGCTTTTCTCTGGCCCTTCTTGATGCCCAATATTAAGAAATCTATGACTTCTTAGGAGGTTTGGTGGCTTCCTGAAAAGTCTTTCTTAGGCCAGCACAAACATGTGCAACCATAGGAGTAGCCCCTGTTAATGCAGTTAAATCTTTATACACAACACTAAAGATCTGCTTTCAGCTCCTCTTTTTTCCAAAGGAGCTACTTAATAAAACTCATCTGAAATGCTTTCATTTTATTAGTTTTAGTGCTAGGAGTATGAGCAAGAAACCCATCATAGAGTTGGTGGGAAGTAGGGAGATTGAGAATGCTTTAGCAGAGATCAGTAAGTCACCTCCATTAAAAAACACTACTTCCACTGGGGCTTTTATTTTGGTTTCTTTTGCCCTTTTTCAGTTTATTGCTTATTTTAAAGCTTTTAATTTAAAGGCAAAAACTAATTCTTCCTCTTTCTTCCAGATGAAGGATGTAAATGGAAATATTAACTGTAAATTCCCTTCACTTAAATAACTTCATGACAGAAAAAATGCCTCAGGCTGCAGAGATTCCTACTAAAACAATGTACACATAGTAGACAAGCTGAGGAAAAAAGTAGTATTGGTCTCAAATGTCCTTAAGCAATAGCAATCCAAGGTGTTATTTGAAACAATAGTGGGTGACACTTTTGGGTAATATTGGGTTAGAGTGTTCAAAGTGTCCTTTTCATATCAAAGTCATTCCTCAACAGGAAAAAGATTCAAAGTTATGAAAACAAGAGCCATGCAACTAGAAAGGACATTTTACCAGCAATCGGCAGGCTCCTTGATTATACAGACGTAGAGTGGAAAATCCAACAGAGGGCAAATTCTTCTTACTTAAGAAGTGCCAGGATGTCATTCCAGATGGCAGGCCAGACACATTGCTGGGTTAATGAGAGCAGGGTAGAATGAACATTACAAATCTCAAGCCTAAAAAGCCTAAATCAGTATAATTCCTAAACCCATCAACAGGACAATTTCTAGGTGGAAAACAAGCAGGTCTCTGCATGGATGATCTCTAAACCAAGTAAGAAGGCGATTAAGAGGATGCAATATGCAAGTCCCTAAAGGCATTTTAGTCTTAACCAGTTTACTGCACATCATGGTAGTACTCCAGCATACTGTAAGTAGTTAACAGGGTTAACTTATGACAGGGGAACTGACCCCAAGCAATGCTAAACAACTCCTGTAGGGTTTTAGAAGTCTCAGACTCAGACTTACAAAATAAGCCTTTCTACAATTATTCAAAGATTTTTTTTTTTTCTTTTTTGCAAGTCAGCCTACAGCAAGTCTAGGAAAGCTAGGCAAAGATCTCATTATCTTTATTTGCTATTATCCATCATGAAGTGCTTTTTAGAGGGGAGAAATACACTTCAGAATAAATCCGGACAAGAGATTACTGCCTTTTTCACAAATTAGTTGCCCATTCTTAGAGGAAGGAAATAAGCCTGACAGTAGGTATTACAAGTAGTGCTAAATGGCTCTCCAGAAACTGTTAGTTTATAGGGGAAGTCTTGCAGTAATTGCTCATTTATAAATATGAAACCATTATATTGTTTTATAGTTTTTCCAGTTATAGCTCCCAGGGCTTACAAAAAACACTGATATACCAAAGACAACATCAGGGGAAAAAACCCCATGGATTTAAACAGAGATCTATTCCGCTGCACCGAGACAGAATAAAATTTCTGAAGTTCTCCTGGAAAGGATTATTAAATCAGAGGAGGACCACCATGTCTTAATTCCTCTAACACTTTGATTTCATTGATCCCATTCTCCTATGATTTGGACTCAAGAAGCTCTACTGTCCACCTGTGGTTCTCCAGTTTCCACAGGATTGTTTACTGCTCTTTACACAGCAAAGCATATTTTTCTGAGAAGATGATCTATCAATACTGACCTCAGTCATGAATGGAAACCTACTAATCATTGAACGAACACAGTGTATCTGAGGAACTGGGAAGCAGATTTGAATGCACTGCTTTCTTCTCAATTTTTTAGAAGACTTATTTGAAGCAGGTAATTGTGTCCATCATATCATGCTTTTTAATCTATAATTTTTCTGTGTCCCCTACACAGGGTTCTGATTTCTGTGAATAGTTAGAACTTATTATTTCCTCCTCATCGTTTCCCCCTCAAACACCTTTCAGTAACAGTCACTACTGTTATCATTTTGTAAGTGAGGACACATGGTTTCCTTTGCACTGGGTAAGACTTTTTGCAGCCCAGAGGACTCTATAGCTAATACAATAGAAATGATGACATGTTCTGAATAATAGCACAGTGGCCAAAACTAAGGTACCTCTTCTCTTTTAGGTTTGACAAAATATAAACACTTAATAAGAGAATTTCATCCATGAGTAGAGGGCCAACATATAACCCTCTTGGACCTTCAGGCGCTCATGGTAAATTGCACCATTTGAAAATAAGGCTGAGATTTTTAAAGTGTTCGTGACAACAACCATGTATTTTATGTCATAATTAAAGTGTTCAATTTAGTTGAAAGCCACCTGTATCACATATAACTTGTCCTGATTAGACTCTCAATTACCTCAGTGACAAATCAGCCTCAACACTAGCTTCAAACTCAAGAAAGCAAATATTGGACTCCTTAACGTCCAGTACTTTGCACCAGAACTATGAAGATGTTGCCTCACCTGATACAACATAACTATCATGAAATGGAAATCAATTAACAAAGATACTCCTTTTATTCCTCTTTCCCCACCCTCCAGCTCTCATCACACAAATCCAACATATTCTGCATGTTTAAGGTAGAAAAGCACATGAAAAACATCCAGTTCACAGATGCTTGTATCACCAGACAGACAATAATCTCAACTGTATTCTCCTGACGGATAAGATTAAGGGGACCTGTCCTGTAGTGGAAGATGCTCAAATTTCCTGAATGCTGGAGATCTCCTTTACATGAGGCAGTGATTAAGCAAGGTTTTGTTATTTTAAAATGTTTGATAGAATAGTTCCTAGACTCACCGAAGACCTAGTCCTTCTGCTTTGTCCAGGAGAACCTATAAATTCTCTAATGTCATGCCCTAAACTTGTAGAACCTTATCTTTGACATTCATATCATTTCAATATAAGACCAATAAGGACCTAAAGATACTCTAAAGATCTGTCTTTTATAATTCTGATACTTTGATGTAATTCAAAACAGAAAATAGTCTCCATTCAATCTTGTCTCCCCACTATCACAACCACAAACCTGGTCTGCTCTAAAATATTTTATGAGAAAATATAAAGATAAAATGTGTTTATACTAGCCATTGGTCATCTAGTAAAGCTATTGTTCATTCCAAATGACTACATAACTGGATATGCATTGACAGCCAATACCTATTCTTTCATAAGCATACCCTGCCTATTTAATTACTTTGAGCTGCAATTAAAAGCTTTCTCTCTCTTTCCCTAAACATTTGTTATTTGCTACATAATTTGGGCCAGACTCATACAAACTTGAAGGTTTCAGTGGAAAAAAAAAAAAGGCAAGCAATGTTTTGGCTTTCAAATAGCAAGGTTGAGTGAAAAAAGCCACAATTAATACATCAGAGAGCTCTGCCAGGCTTTTATAGCATTACAGGATTTTTCAGCTATAAAGAAACATATTGAATCTTTAGAGCACAGCCCATTCTTCACTGCTTCAGTTGTCTTCTTTTGTTTACAAGTCCCTGCCATCCTTCTCTGTGAATTGAATGCTAAACTGTCTCTGGAGAGACGTTATATTGCTTACAGAATGCCTCAGCAGATGGTGCTTCCTGTTGCAACAGAAGGCTGTGATTACACCTGAACTCTTCAAGAACTCTAACTTAAACAGAAAAACAAGATAAATGCAAGTCTTAAAACTCTATCTTTTTCCTCTTCTCTTCTCCCACATTCAGGGAAAAAAAAAAATATATCTAGATTTGGAAACTGCTAACATTTTACCAGGATAGTTTGTCCCTACATCCATTTCTCATATTTGGTCACTCCATGCCTTGTTATAGCACCACTCATTACAGTTATAAAATAGAATAAACCTCCACCAGGAGGAGTCCATAAACACAAAATGAAGCACCACGAACACCATCTGGATTCAAAAGTTCAATGTTCTATAGCAGTTTGCCACTGAATGTGAAATGGACCCTTTTACAGAAGATCTATGAAGTCTTTGCAGCAGCATTCATTCCATCTATTCCCCTGCTGTATTAGTTTCTGTAAAATGTAAGAAACCCTTAGAGCTAATAATAGGACCATAATGGTTTAAAACCAAGAACCATAACAGTATCATAAGCAGTTGAGTATGTATTTATTCTCTCAATAATTAGCAGATAAATAATTATCATTGAAAGGCAGCCATCTGGAATAAAGAATTCCTGTAAATTACTTTCCATTGTCTTTATATCAAAAAAGCTGTTCTACACTGTTTCTACAGAGAGCCTATAGAGCTCATGTGGACAGGGCAGGACAGAAAGGGATCAATATTACTCTCTGCGTGTATTAGTCCTACAAATAAATGTCTTTTATCTGGCAGAGAATGTACGTTGTCAGTTGCATGGCTGCATTGGGCTCTGCCTGTCTCTACCTATCTTTATTTTGAGCTTTTGCCGTCTGAGATCTTTCAGCCCTCACCTAGGTTCAAATCCAAACCCATGCTCAATTAGTTTGTAGAGTTCCAGGTGGCCAGAGACCTCCTGAGACCTTGCAAAATAGAGACAGATGAGAATAGGTCCAGGTCCTTCTCTTAAGGGAGATTAATTGCTTCCTTCACTAAGTCATTTCTACCAGAGTTCATGCTACAGAAACTAAGTAGCCACATTTTTCACAAAGGGTATAGGGTGCTACTGTTATATGGATCTGCCCCCATCTTAGCGGCTGTTCACTGAAGCTGAAAAGGCTCCCTTCATCCAGTTCTTGTAGCCATGTCACAATATTTCCACTATAAATGGTTCCCCACCACAGAAGGCATTCCCAGATTGAAGTAAATAGGAAATTAAACTTTTATCTGGGCTCAGCAACTTTTATCAGCCTCTCACCTTTCATGCAGAGGATTCACCTGTTTCATTGTAAGCAGAATTAAGTCATTGTTGTTTTCGGTGAGATTTCAAAAGTCTCAGTATATAAAATCATTTATAAAAGCTACTAGTTTAAAAAAAAATCTCTTCAGAATCTTACAGGTTTCAAAGCTTAATAATATCTTACCATTTAATAAATTATTTGTGTAGGCATGTTTTCCCCAAAAAGTACAGATATTCAGATGCCTTTTGAATAGCAGAAGGCAATTATCAAGTTCATTTCTTGAAAGGGGGGCAAAAAACCTTACCTTATCCGGAGATTGTCAGTGAAAAATTCCTCTCTGGACCTTCCCTTGCATTCTCAGAATACATCTATACAGTGTAACAGAGAGGCATGTGAAGGTAGCCCAGTAATTGTGTTACTGCAGTGGTTCACACCAGTTTGCCAAGCTCTAACCAGACTAATCCACATGGGATCTGTCTTGGTTCTCTTGCTTCCACACTGTGCCTTTCTCCTGGTCCCTGCATCCGTGTTCCCTCCCGCCCCTCTATCCCAACCTGCCAAGTTCAGCTGCGGACCAGTACAGCCTGAGGGAGAAGGGTCTTTTCAGGCCTTTCTGTTCAGTGTCATATTTCTTACTAATTCAAGTATCTGGCTGGTGCATCCCTTCCTATGGCTCACAAATAAAAAGAATTGATGTGTACTGACTGATCATTTAGTAATTAGGATAACACTCAGACATCAATTAGCATGAACCTAGTGGGCAATCTAATAAGAGGCGTCTAAAGAAGGTGTGGGGGAATAATTAAAACTCAGTTCAAATAACATTTTATTTTAAAAGCAATACTAATTCTGGTTTTAGTTAGCTAGATGAACTTCTTTTAGGTGTCAGTGTTGATACAGACCTGCCTAGCTATATGAGTACATAAGCATGATAGACAAATACAGGAACTGGATAGGGCTAGCATTTTTGTTGGAACACAGAAATGAGAAATTAACTCACAATTATTAGGTCAAGTGTCACTATGGTGAGCTTTGCACATTTAAACACATGGCAACAGATGGCAACATTTTCACCTATACTAATTATACAGCAGTCAAAACCTGGTGGTCCTCTCAGATACCTTCACTTCTTTTTCTTTTTGCTGTACATCTGTAACAATGGTGTTAGACACTGTATACAGATGGGTTAAAAGATGGGATTTTGGTCCGTGGATGACCACTGGGGGAGAGGTAGATAGCCAAGGAAAATGCAGTCAGCACAGAAAACGGATGGTTTGTTGCCTGTTGCTTGGAATGCTGACCACAGAGATAAGAGAGCTGAGCAGTACTGGGGGAGGACGGGCAGCAGGCTGTTGCACAGCACAGCTGTGTGCATGATGGGTGCGTGAGTGCTGGATGATGACAAGATGCCGCATGTACAAAGCCCATGAACCAACAGACAGGGCGGCTATGGCTCGTGCAGCGCGCCTGGCCAGCGAGCGCATGCGTCATAGGCTCCCTATGTTACAACCGAGGCGTGCTTTGGCACCCACTGGCCATGTGTGCTGAAACCCATTACTCTGCAAATGTATAAATACTGGGATTTTTCTGAAGACCATCGGGCTGGTGTATGGCGAGGCCACCGTTGCCTCCGTGGGGACGCCCACATAAAGCTGAAACCTAGAGATTGCTGGGCTGAGCTCACAGCGCAAGATGGCACAAGAATGTACGGATGGTCCATCTTCCTCACAGTCCTCGAGTCGGTATGTTAATTTGCTTTACAAGATACCCTTAGCATAACACACATCGGTAGTTAATAAATGCTTGCTTTTTCCCCTTATAGTCAGTGTGTGTGTGTGTGTTCGCCTTCTCAGGAATCCTCAAAAGCACCCTAAAACAGAGACTGAAAGAGTTAATGTCTCAAACATTGTGGCAGGGCAAGTTCTGCATAATAACGAACACTGCATAACAAGGAACCACAGCTGAGAAGCCGATCAGCACAGATCAGCACAGGACATCAGCAACACGACAGGGAGGTTGTGCGGAGGGTACAAAGCTCCCTGTTCTGACTCGCTGAGTAGGGCAGCTCACCACACATGGCCAAAGATCAAACAATGGTTATGTCTGCAAGGAAGGGGAAGTTACTCCCCCAAACGACCTCCAAGCCTATGGACCCATTTCCCGAAGGCTCACAAACCACGCATGACACATAATTAGCATAATGAGTTCGAGTGCCCACCCAAAGGAGGGGCGAGGACATGATAAAAGGACACAGACTGAAGCCCTATGTGCACCTGCCCTCCAGAACTGGACCCTTAGGCTGGTGGACCAATGCTGGACCCAGGACTGATGAAATCTTTCTCTTTTCTCTCCCTTTTTTTCCATAATCCCTACACCTCATCCCTTTAAGACATAAAACCATTGACCAAGTCTGGGACTAGGAGTGGATCCAGCCACCCCTGGGTTCCTCTCTGAGAAGGAGTCCAGAAAGCAAGGAGTTCTGCTCTGAACCCCATGACTCAACGGGAGGGAGCTCCTTATTGTCTTCCCTAAATCAATATATAAGTGGTTACCACATGTTACACAGTTTACTGACGTAGTTTTGTGGCAATTGCTGTTGTGAGAAACCCCATCACCTACTCTTACACTTTCCAAGTTCAGGTTGCTTCTACCATAAATAAAATATTCAACTGATCTTTTGGTGTCTCTTCACCTTAATTTAGCCCACGGGAATTCCAAACTCACCGCAACTCCTCCCTGGTCTGTCCAACTTGGGTTGTGACAAATGGCAAATCTTGTCACCTCTCAGCTATGATGTTTGAAAAACCTCTTCACCAGTCATCCTCCCATTGTGGTGGAATGAAAAAAGAAATACCTCAGTTAAGTTTCTTCTATTATCATTAAGATAATACATTGCACAATTCTGTAAATATCCTACCCCATGCAATTTATGTCCTTCTATACTTCCTTCAGTCCCCCTCAGTCTTGATGTCTGCTCATCTGCTGATACCAGTTATATAATTTCATCTTTCTCATATTTGCCTATTGTTTTCCTACGGTTGCTCATCTGTCGATGCCAGTTAAGCAATTTCTTCTCTCATATATGCCTACAGTTTTTCTCTCTTGTGTCTCTCCTCAGAATAAAAGCTCTGTTCCTAAGCTATCAATCCAGGTAGACTTCTATATTAAATTTTCTATTTAAAAAATAATAAAAAAACCAAAACCAAAACCCCTACTTCTCATGTAATGGGAGAAAAAGAACAAACAGATAGAAAAATTAACCACTGCTTAGTCACTGTCACCTATGTCTTTACCCTTCTTATTTACTGATGAAGATAGGTGGTTCAGTGAATGCAGAAAACAAAAGTGTTGCCTTTTTTAAATTGGAAAGGTAAGTCTCAAACTCAGGCACATTAAAAAAGGCCCTATGTTCTCAGCCACCACTCCAAATACAAGGTAGGTTCTTTTTGCACAGTTAAAGTTGTTGCAAATTGGGCAGGACAGCTTCATCAAGCCAAAAATCTACACCTAGGGCAATACTATTTTTTTCACCCTGGCGACAGTGCATAGTCACAGCTTACTTGTCTTGAATATCAGACAAGTGCATTTCCTTCTTTCTCCTAAGACAAGTTCAGAAATGTCCTCTATTATTTGAAGTCCACTGAGCGTTTTCACACATTTTTCTTAGTACTGTGGAAAATAATGATTCCTGAGGCTCTCCCTAGCTTTTGGGCAGAAATCTGAGCCTCCCGCACCCTCCCCCCAAGAAAGATACCAGTTCCACTGTCACCATTACCTTTTTTTCTGAATGGATTTTTTTTTTTTTTTTTTTTTTTTAAGAACAGAGCTTTGTGTTTCTCAGAAAATCGGCTTAAATCTTCCCTTCATATAAACACCTTCATATGTTTGCCAAATTTACAAACTGGTACTTACTGGAATCTCTGAAGGGCAGTAATCCTCTGTACTTTTGTGAGGTACTTAACAAACAATGAGTCATCCCAGATATTGCCAAAACATTTCCAAACTTACCAGGTACAACTTTTCATGGTTTTTTGTTTGGAATGAGCATATTAGGTGGGCAATAATACAAAGGAACTGGACTAAGCAGCTGCTGAAGGAGCAGTCCTTTGTGGTGATACATGGAATAAGTGATAGGTTCAAGCATTAAAGCTCACTTGCTGGATACATGCAAAGATGGATCAAACGCCAGTAGTTTTTCCTAAAGCAGTTTAGGAGCACATTTTTAGAGATAGGCAAAAAGGGTTTCACAAATGGTACATTCCAACAGTACTAGAAATAACATATTTCACTGAATCCTCAAAACACAGCACATCAACTGCTGTCTATCTTGTTCCTCATCTGAGGACTAATTACATGACAACCATTAGAGAAGCAGCCGATGATCTTCAAGACCTCTGTATCTTCAACCTCACACCTACCTTCTCGTGTACATTGACACTGTAGATACACTCCTCAGATGGAGTAGTGAAGGGAATAAAGGCAGAGGCCCTGTATTTTCAAAGGAATTACATACATAAATATTACTAAGAAACTGGTTAAAAAACGCTTACATAAAATTGACGGAAAGTCAATGGTAGAGTACAAAACTGAATCCAAGGCTTACTAAAGACATTAGATAAATGCCCTCAGTTCCAGATCTCCCTTCCAATGCAAAGTTGTTTCTTACCTTTGATTTTACTGCGACACTGTGCATGATCATCAGGAAAGAGACGAGTCAACCTTTAGTATCAGACATGTCAAAGGAGTTGTCTTTCCCTACATTGTAAATATCCCCAGGTTTCCAGAGTCAAAGTTTAGTGTTGCATGTACTTCAGCGTGAACACTAACCAGAATGAAGATGATAACCTGAAAAAGTCTAAAATCTCCCTTTTTACTCCATTCAGAAGACTTCTGAAGAGTTTCTGGCATCGGCCATTCTCAGGAAGGTCCACTGTCACTATCTGAATGAAATCATATATTCTGCTTCTGTCCAGGACATCACCAAACTTGAGATACTCAAGATGCTTATCAAATTTCATAGCATGTTTACCAGGCTACAACAATGGTGCTGAACAAAAAGTCTCATGTAATAAAAATTCATACTGTTACCAGTTCAAGCCCATTTAAACCTACAAAATCGTACTCATAAAATAAACTTTATGGCTGAAGTTTCACAAGAAAAATTCTAATATGAAATACTAAGGTTTTGCACTTTTTCCCCTCCAATTAATGCTTAAGTTGAGAAAACAATATGCAATGCACACTGACAAGAAAGAAATGCGGTTTATAACAGGATACACATACTAATAGTAGAAAGTTTGCTGAAATTTCAATTATTTTTAAATCGAATTTGCTTTTAAAGTGCTTCTTCCCAAGACACTGCAACTTCAGCAGGAAAACATACGTGCAACAGTGACCCACGTTCTCAAAAACTGTGTGTACTTAAAGCATCTTTAGGATGGTGGCTGTCTTCTAAGCTGACTTTATTACTGTTTTGAAGAAATAAACTCACTTAACAGAATTCAAGTGCTGGAACAAAGAAGCAGAGGTCTTAGGGACGTTACCAGATTGAGAAATGACAGGCTGCTAAATCATTGTTATTCTGTCCATGTAACATGACATTTGAGTATCGAGATATAGGAGATGCAGAGGAAGGATGAGATTTTAAAACATCTAACTGATCTTCCATCTTTTTTTCCAACTGTATTATTATACTAGCAGATTTGACCTAATATGTAAAGCTGTACAGTATACTTATTTGCAACTGTTTCAGGAGCAGTGTAACAACTGTCAGTCAGGTCTTCACAAGAAGAGGAATTTATCCCCATAAACTAAGCTCTACTTATGCAAATATCAAAGTTAATTTTAAAAACAGTACACACATACAGTACTTAAGCATGGGAAAACATTTTTAAAATATATTTAAACAGTATTGATAGGGAGTGTTTCTCTAGCATGAAGTAAGAGAGCAAGGTTTTCATCTATGAGGCAAGAGTTCCAGAACTGATAAACATTCTCTGTATTTCCCCTCTAAAGTCAAGAGAAGTTATAGAGGACATTGTGTGCTTCAAGTTACCAAAAGATCTGCAGAAAATTGCCCTGGGTTCCTAAGCAGTGGTCAAAGAGCCTTCCTTTAGCGGTATGTATTTTAAAACCATTTAAAAGTTTTCACAAACTTCATTGTACAGCTCCTTCTCTACACCCAAAAAACTTGCAGCCAAGAATTATGGATCAGTCATGATGACCAACCAACTCTCTCTCTGTTTGGAATTGGGTCAGAACACTAGTAGCACTATGTAAATAACAACTTAGTTGCACAGCTAGACACTAAAATGCATTAAGCTACATCAGTATTGTTTACAGTTCAAATGCTGGGGGTTGCAATGAATGTAATTCAGGCTTACTGTGGATATCAGCACGTGCTCAAATTTTGCGTGCTTTTCTGTCATACAGGGAGGTTTATATTTGACTCAAGAACAATAAAAATTCTATATAGATTTAACAAGGATGAAATAAAGTCTCTATTGATATGTAATAGAACTCTTTATGAATTTATAATACCCTACAAGATTTAGTAGAGAATAATAGCCTTTCTGTAGATTTTCAACCATCATATAGAATTTAGTCATGTATGAATTTTGTCAGTGAATAAATCAAACTTAAGTGTGTGTCTGAATTACACCTATGGATCACAGCAATGTGAAAAATGTTCAAAAATACTCATCAGTCAGATGACAGGCATAATCATTGCCAGACCTAACAAAAAGGACATTTCCTTTTTGAAAATAAAAGATTACTTCAGCTGAGCTTCTTTGAGTTACCACTTTTAAATATGGACCAATTTCAAATTGGAATCCCGACCCATATTTTGTAATATGAACTTACATCTATTGGAGCTACCCATCAATATACTTGCATTTGACCAAGGATGTCGGGTGGCATCTCAGTTAAAGGTAAATAAAGTCACATTCTTTCCAAAGGGTCATGCTAGATGTTGCCCTTTCGATGATACCCCGCAGGTTTCTTTCACTTTGTCAGAAACAGTATTTTCTTAAGCATTTGACAGATGAAGGTATATAAAATTAAAAAAAAAAAAATAAAAATCAAGTCCGTTCAGATATGTCACCAGTACTTGTACAAAGATACAAGCTGTCCAGAAATCCATGCCCCACCCTTCCTCCTCAGCCCGATCCAGGGGATCAAAAGTGCAGAAGCACACCACAGTAATTTTGCAACATTCCTGAATTAATGTCATGGTCCTACTTTCTCCTTCATGGAATTGTTACCAATTTGTAAGGAGGAAACTCTTTGGGAAAGAAGCACTGATCCTCTTCAGACACATTATTCATTTCTTATCTCACATTTGTGCATGCATTAAGAATCAGTGCAGTTTGCTGATACCCAAGAAAAATAGAATGTTGTGAAGTTCAACCACACAGGAGCTTTTCAAAGCTCTCTCCTCTATCAGCTCCGAGACTGACACCTAGTGCCCAAGCCGAGGGTACTGCTCAACTACTAGTCAAAACACCCGTCCAAATTAACGTTACGTTGATTTCCAATAAAATGAACTGAATCAACAGGGCTGAAAGACTCCCATTCCTTTTAGCCCTCAATCTGCATACATATTCTAATTCTCATTCGAATCTATTAAAAGAGTAGCAAGCTTATGGACCATGATTTCATCATTGTTCATCCTTTAACAGTTAGAGTTGCTGGATCATTAATATCAATAATGAGCTAGAACTGCAATTAGCGTCTAAATGAAATATGCCACGAATTACTGATTTATTATTATGTTTGTCAGTAAAAATATACTATGGCACAGCCGTGTAAGCACAGCAATTATATCATTCCAGAGACTTCAAAACCGCTAGTTTTTCTAGAATGTATTTGAGAACAATATTCAGAAACACTGCCATTTTATTGCCAGACAAGTTGTGTGAAAGGCAGAGTACATAATACAACAGGAAAATCCAGCAATTTTTGAAAAACTGCAAACTCTTAAATACTGTCCACTAAAGAATTATTTGCTTGCTTGCTCATCTGACCTGCTTGCCTTCTTCCTCAGATATTCCTCTTTTCACCAGCTTTGAACTCTGTATACTCTTCTTGAACTAAATTTCAGACACTTTCTTTCACTAAACTGACCCAAACAAAAACAGCCAGGCTCCTTAACCACCCCATTCTCTTTTCTCTTGTGCTTATTTTTCAAAATATGTGGCAGAGCAAGGTCCTAAAGCCATGTATGATCATCATACATCATTCATACATTTCCTAATGAAGTCATTGAAATAGTGACCTCACAGAGATAAGCTGCTTGTAGTGCTTAAAAAGTCTTTGTAGTCCCAGCTCCTGTAGATACCATCTCTACCATTCAAGCTTCTCAAACATTTCACTGTACCAAGAAGAATCAAGCTGATTTGATTTGATTTGATTTGATTTTAAGAGCATGCCATGGGTTACTTCAACATGAGTTTCAACAAATCCTCCCTTCTCTGAATTCATCTTTTGTCCTACCTCTTTTAGGATATAGACAGCTCACGTCAGTCTTGTATAGTGGTAGGCATTTTATTATTTTCTTATGTACTTACATAGGTAGAAATGTATAAAATAACTTAAAGGCCTAGTACTATATGTGGACTATTGGTAGCAAAAACCATCCAAAAACAACATTTAATGTTAGTTTAGTTTTCATTTATTATAACACTTTCAAAGTATGCCCATTGATTAGAATGTGACATTACAGCAGTAGGAAAGATCCCTTTGCTTGAATCTTTTTGTCAGTAAAGAAAGACCATCATTTGTGGATGATAATCAGTGAAATACAAAGTAGCCAAATGGTGACAAACTCATTCCAGTTACAAACTGCAAATCAGCAGTTGTTTATATAAAAGTTTGTATCAGATATTAAAACAGCATGAATCCTAGTGCTCAGCTGTGTGGAAGAAATTTACACTGCAGATTGCATGCTACTCAGCTAGATTCCTTCCAGTATTCCTTTAGAATTTTCCAAAAGTTCTCTGAGAAGATGCCTGCAGCAGCTTATGAACTCTAACAGTCACAGAAGACAACACAAACTTGCCTGTTCTAATAAAAATGACACTCAAAATATGAACAATGAACAAAAAGGCCATAAAAACTGCTATGTGGAAAAGCCACACATTTGGAGTTACAGCTTATTTGCAGTCTCCCCGTGACCAGTTTCCCAAATGAAGTTTCACACCACATAGTCCCAATTTCACAAGATGCTTGAAAGTCACTGTAGTCCACTGAGAAGGAAACTAAATATTCCTAAATCCTACTTTTCATCAAAAAAACCACCAAACCCCACCAAAAAAACAAACCCAAAACAAAACCCCACAACCCATTTTAAACACAAACAAACAATACTTAGATTTGCAGTGTATCTCACACTTCCTTACAGGGGCTCTACCAAGAACCCTATTGTGGGATGGGAGAATGAATTTGTCATTCAGTAAAATCACCGTAGGAAGAACAAGGACATTCTCACCGTCACTATCTATCAGCCAGGCAGGGCATTCACAATTGTCTGGCATACACTTCTTCTCAATACAATCCCTTGAAGAGCCTCCCCTGTCCTGAATTCCTCCTTCATGAACCTCAGCCCCTGAACTAGTGGGGCAGAAAGATGCTTGCTGTGGAGTAGAAATGTTAACTAAGACTGTGAGGAAGTCTTGGAAGCAAGCAAGAGGTGAAAGTTATTGAAGTAATGTGACACAATTACTCTACAAGCCTAATGACACAGGCTTTGAGGGCTGTCTTTGCAAAGAGAAACACTGTTGTCAATCTAGCTTACTTTTTCAGGTAAAAGCTTTTATTTTAAAAAAATAAATAACAAAACAAACAAACAAAAAAAAAGCCAAAGAAAGCATTTACCAGGCCTTTGGTTTAAGTTAGAAATTATCAGCTTGTAATAAACCTAAGGTGGAAAGGAGAATATATCCTTATGCTTCTTAACAGTTGGTTTAAAGGGCTCTACCAAGAAGAGAAAGTGACCTGGGGGACCCAGCTGAATGGTTGCTCATGTTTAACAACTTCAGTTCCAAATATCCAGTGTGACACAAGCCTCTTACTCTGAGAAACCAAAGCTTTTCCCAATTAAAAAACAAAAAAAAAAAAAAAAGAGAGACCCATTCTGGGAAGATTTAAGTTTGAATCTCTATGTTGTAAAAGCAAAGGCTAGATAGTATATGTCACATATTCTTAACAGTTTAAAACGGGGTCTTCCTGAATGTGTATGATAACTACGGGGGGGGGGGGGGGGGAATTGGAAATTATTAAGCAGGAAACTCACACTGTTAACCCATTTCTCACAAGTAGAGTGCCAAAACTCAAACTTCTCACTCTACCATAACCACTTTTGCCCCTGTAGAACTTTTTTCCAAATCAGATTTCATGTCTGAAGGAGTATTTTAAGGAGAGAGAATACTAGCACAGTAAGAGACAAAAACCATGGAATGCAACATGGATACCACCTCATAAAAAGGATAAATTTTATGTCATTATTGTCTTGAAGTACAAGCATATATCCCTGATGTTGATCTCCTTGATCTGACATTAGACACCCTTTAAAAAATTCTGTGCATCAGTCTTATTGCACTTATGCAGAAAAAACACTTGGATTTGTATTCTGTAAGTCAGGTCCCTCTTTGCATAAAGTGTAGAGCACAATCTGCATGCCTGTAATAACTCCAACTTGTTAGACTTACTTTCTATATAGGCTTATGGCACCTCAGATTCTTCAGCTGTCCCTTCTTTATCTTCTGTTAGATAAGTCATGCTATGGGAAGAAATATTGGTCAGTCACTCCTGAGATGAAAGGCAAAAGGCAGACCTGGCATTTTGTCATTTACTTCTAGACATGTCCTCATCAAAAAGGTCAAATTTTCTATAAAAAAATATGATAGTGTCACTTTGTTGCCATAGGGTAATTTGTGCTCAAAGGCCTCCTTTTATCTTAGGCTCTTGTCTTCACTATTTAACGTTCAGCATCAACATCATACACCACCCCTCATCATCATCAACATCAGAGACACTAGTTCAGCATTAGTAACAGGGAAGTCCCTAAAGGCTTGGAGGCTCAGTTCAAATAAGCATTCAAAAGTTCAACTGTTTATCAAAATAATTTCCATTTCTAGAGCACACTGGAAATCATATAAAAATAAACTGTGTGGTGGGCTTAGGCCATGACATGCAGAGGACACTAAAAAGGAGATATGAATACATTAAGCAAATATTCTCAGTAAGCCTAGAAGGCTTTTTTTTTTTTTTTAATGGGCAATTTCTAATTAGTAGTAGCTTATCTTAAAAAGAAAAATGTTGATGTTTAGAGGAGAAATTGAGAACAGAAGGAGGAAGAGCAGACAGAATTCAAAGCCCAAACTGATGCATCACTTAGGAGAACACCGAAAAACAGTTTAGCCGGGATCAATCTGCATGATCATTCTCACACAGCTGCCCCTCACCTTTCCTATTACAGGACTACCGAAGTAAGAATAGACTAGTATCAGCTCCCTGCAGCTCAACCCTGACTCCCTTCCCAATGTACTATACAAGTCAGCCATTTCCCATTCCGTCTGGTCTAAGAAGTCTGCATTTTGAGGAGAAACCATAACATAAGTTAATTTGAAGGATGAATGGCCAAGAAACAAAAACGGGTGCAAATTTGAGTAGAACCATGGGAGACCGTTAACGTGAGGTCCTTCAGCATGCTCTCTTATAGACAGCCTGCTATGAAGATAAGCATAAAAACGAGCAAGGTGTACATATAACTCTGCAGATTACTAAAAAGGAAAACACACACGGCCGTTAGCAACATCTTTACATGCTGGCAACTACACAGTCAAAAAGTATGTTTTCCCACCTCCTGATGACTCCAGCTGATTGAAGGGATTGGGTTTCAACTTCTCTCCCAAAAATGTATCCTCAGGGAAAGTCTAAGGATGAAAAATATCAGCTCAAATAAGGAACATTTGTGACAACAGTTCTAATGAAAACTGCTGAGCAACCTTCCCAGAATTTCAGTGTGAAAAAGTGTCAGAGACTTTTGCTTAATTTTTTAATTATTACAAGACTGATTAATGTACAAGGACAAAGGCCTGACAGGAAATCACCAAATTGGACTAAAAGATGAAAAACAGAGGATAATGTGTTGTGGAGAAGTGTTCATGTATTTGATGAAGGTGGGTTGAAGATATTTAAGTGAAATGTGCAGGTTTTTATTCATGAATCCTAAAGGACTGACAATGCAAAAGTTGTTGGCTTTGGTTTTGCACAGCAGCACTAACACAATATTCATAATGCACAATCTCATTGCATTATCCAGCTAGTGAGTGTCACTGCTTCTGAAAAGGAAAAGTCTGGTTGTATGAAATCATTCTGAATCAGAGCAAGCAAAAGAGTGGCCTTTTCCTCCCCCTTCTTCAAGGAGCTGCCAAGCATGTCAGATCATTCACATTAAATTATGCTGGATGGCATTGAGATGTGCACTACTGTCATCTAATGGTTGAGTTGCAGCTGTCAAATCCTTTGCACTGTGAGCTGAGCTTCCTGTAGCAATCCAACAGTAGTCCAAAACAGGCAAACAGGCCTTTATCTGCTAATTTATGGCTAGTTCAAACCTGACAAAATAAACAACGCGTATGACAGTCAGAGAAGAAAAATAATCTTATCAACTCTAACACCTTTTTGCTGACCTGCAGACAAAGTAGCTCATTAAAATGCCATGGCAAAATTCAGTTCTGGCACAAAGTGCAATAATCTGGTTGATTTAGTCAGCAGCTTATTTGGCTATATATTTTAAACCCTCACAGCAGGCAGAAAGAAGGAAAACAACTGAAAATTAAAAAGAGTATTCATACAAGCAAAATGTTTGTCTGCATATCTATACCTTGAATTGTGCTGTGGCTTTAACAATTTAACTCAAATTAAATTAGAATTACTGTCTGAGGCTCAGTAATAATTAAGCTTGTACCTTTTCATATTTATTGCCCTTACTGACCACTCTATTTACTTAGTAAACAACCTTTCTTCAGCTTTCCTGCAGTTCAGTCCGTGCTAGGAAAACACTAATCTCTCCCAGGTTTTAGCTTTCTCAGTTCCCCTGCACCACGGTTTGACCTGCAGGCAAATGAAGCCATTCAAATATTTGCTTATCTTGTCATCTGTTCTCATCAGACCTTGCAATTCCTGTCATGCCCCACATGTCAGTTTAAAGCATAACGTCATTAATACCTCCAGTGCACTAATGGATGCTTCACACATGAATGCATTAATGAAATGTGTTATTGTTTTCCCTCACAGGACATTAACAATCTCGCTCACGCTGAGCCCCTGAAGCCCTGCAGTGCTGCTGAAAACCACTAGCTATCAAATGAACCCTCAGTTACGCCTCAGTAACTTTAAGTTCAAGTTTATCACTGAAGTGTCACTCATGTGAGGAGAAGATACAAGCCTCTAAGGTCTTTTGGGCCCAGCTTCAATTACCATAAAGAGTAACAGGAGGCAATAGCTGCAAGGGAAAAATACACCATCGTATAAATGAAACCCTGTCAAGATAAAATAGGAAAGATCTGGGTGTCAATGTAGTCATTTGTTTCTTGTTTCTCCCCTTTGTCTGTGGACTGATGGCTTGGATAATGAAGACAGGATTGGTTTTCTAGAGCATAGAAACACAAATAGTCTAGTTTCCTGATAGAGACATTAAATATAAGAGGCAATAAAGATTCCTTATACAAACCATATTTAAAATCACTTTTCTGTATCTTTAAGAATTATTTCCAGAGGAGTTGTGAAATGGCCACAGCAAGTTATGCAGCTTTTACACACAGGTTAGCTAAATAAGGTTGCTTGTCTTCTGTTAGGCTATGATTGCAAAAGCACTTTGGCAGGCAGAAATAGGGTAGTAGCTTTTTCACATCATGAATAATGTCACTACCTTTTCTATAGGTCAAAGAAGACCACAAATCAAGAATTTCCCTGCATTCACATCCACTGTAAGAATCAGCCTCTGAGCTGATTTTAAGTTTTTATTTAACAAAGCCAGTGGATGAAGCTGCCTACTGTATGCTTAGCCTTAAAAATCAGAGTTCAGAGTAGCTGGTAACTTTGAATTTTCTACAGAGTGTAATACATATTACTATGCAAAGTTCTGAACAAGAAAAATAAAGCAAAACACTGGAATTTCACTTAGTCTTTCAGGTATGAAATCAGGAAGTTCTCTTATACTACAGTCATCCTTTGGCTCTCACTTTGCCCTCAAGCAGTGACACTCCTGTATGGGGCCTACGGACACAGCTAGCAGTGATGCCATGCTACGAACAGGCAATAGGGTTCCCTAGCTGTAGAGGAAATGAGTCAGCAAATCCTGAAAAGGCCATTCCTGGCTTATTCAGGGAACCACTAGCAACCCCCTCCTTTGAACTACCCTGAAAAGCCTCATTTTTCTTCATCAGTCCAAGACATCAGATGAATCTCAGAGCTCTCCAGCACAGGAAGGTTCTGATGAGCAGCCCACAAGGTCAGGAAGGTCAGCCACCCCTGTTTCAGTTTATTGCCTATTAACCTCTGAAGACAAGTCCCTGAATGCCTTCATGATGATATAGCGTAAGTCCCATATACATTCTGCATATTGTGCCAGATAAGTCTCACAGAAATAAAACATAAATGGGGAGAATGAATCTTGTAATCAAAATTAACAAACTAGCCCAGGAAACTGGAACTTCCACTGCCACGAATGCACAGCTGTCTTCTATAGGATAAAGTGGAATGACATGAAATATTTCACTCTGCCCAGGGCACCCAAGAGTAGTTGCTGTTTCTTGTTTCTAAATTTTAGACAAGTGGAAATATTATTTCAGAATTTCTAACATTTACAATGCAGAACCATTTCTGAGACTTATCCCCTTGTTCACACAGCTAGTCTTCTTGTGCAAAACATTTCGTTTTCTCCAGCATATATTTCCACAAAGAAAGAGTGGTAAAATCAGTGTCAGCACATGAGAGGTTTTTTTCTCCCTGTGGATTTATTAGCATATCATGTCCTCCTTCTCAGGATCTCACAAATCAGTGATGGATCACACTATCTCTGGCTCAGATATCACAGACTGTCTGCAACATCCTGATCTTTTCTTTTCATTGCCATTAGCTAATCAATACGTCCCATAAACCTATGACCACCTAATGCTATTACATGTGTAACTGAACTTCATTTCTGAACATTTCCAGCCAAGCATTTTTCATTACCTACCCATTTCTTCCTCTTAATTTGCTAATGGGAAGGCTTATGCAGGAGTGAAGAATTTTTATCCCATTTGCTGCTGAACAAGCTAAAATAAGGCATGCACCACAGCCAGCAAGGATTTCTTAATGACTTCCTCCTCCTTTTTTAAATGTGTATTCATATATACACAGAAGAGAAGTGTGTTCTAGCACCAGAAATGTTGATTGTTAACTAATTGAAAGGATGAATTGCCTGCTATTCAGAGATGCCATACAGCATAGTGTTAAGCACATAGTCACATGCTTCCCACATGACTGTGACTACACTCAAGTTGAGCAACTCAACAGTTTCTTTGGCAACATCAGCAGTAGTAAATTAAAGTGCCAGGGAATGTTCCTAGACACTGAAATCCAGTCATTTCTAGTACTAGGTTTTCATAATGGCCCCTATTGCTGTCCAAAACAACTTCCAGGTGCAGCTCAGGAGTTGGGAAAGGTCTTTTGACCCTGCAAATTGCCAGTTCAGGAGCAAACTTTGAGGTTTAGATGTCAGCAGTTTAAAGGAATTTGGACACGGGCTGGTCTGTGCCAGGTGATTGCAGTATCAGAAAGGTACTAATCTCATTTAGCCTACTAGGGTAGATTACAGCCTTTAATATCACTCCAGATATATATGTGTGTGTATATATGTAATGATATGTGTACACACACACATGTTTCCACATTAAGTTGTACTGGTTTCCTATTTAATCTCTGCACATTTGTGTACAGGAGAATAAATACATGAAACATTATGGTATGTTCAGATACTAGTATGCTACTTGGCATATCAAATGGAGGAGAAAGTAACTACCTATGCCTACATTAACAAGCAATTCAATGCATTTAGAGTGGATCTGTACATTGAAAGAACGGGTGCAGAGGCCCCTTCATCTATACATCTATACGGCATGCAACAGAAGCGGGTGCTATTTCAGTTCAGTGTGCAACCCAGGACCGAGCATTCCCAACACACAGGTAGTTTAAAGCTATCCTATTCTCTAACGTATACAGAAACGAACTTCTTGAAAAGCTGGGCACTGACACGTTATTTTTCTTTATCTGTTTTACTACTGTGGATTCTTGCAAGTTCCTCTTGCCCAAGGAAAGAGTCCCAAGAGCAGCAACAAGGCCTGCCTAACCAATAATGAGAAAGGGATTGCAAAGGCAGACCCCTCTGTTTATTGAGGTGCATTTCAAAAGCAATTTAAATATATATATATGTTTAAGAGTCTTAAGAAATTGTAGATTAAGTCCAGCTTTGGTAAAAAAGTGACTTGATCACAGTTGTTGCTGTATTAATTAGTTTCTCTTTATACACATTTTCTTAGTGCCACTTCGATTGAAATGAAATCTAGTGCAAGGCATAAAATTTGGACAACACTATCATGCATACGTGGAACTAAATCTAAAATTTGTTTAATTAGCAGATATCTTTTCTCTTTGTTTAGGATTTTCTTTCCATGACCTGGGAGTGGTTGCTGTTTCTACTCCTTCCTTCCCCATCAAAGCATGCACAAAGTATCTCCTCAGCTGAGAAGAAGCTCTACCAGTTGGTACCACCTGCCTGAAGCTGTTCGTTCTCCATAGCCAGAGTAGCATCTAGCCAACATTTTCACTGGAACAATGCCCAGATATGCTACATTAATTCAGAAAGCTACCTTTTTTGAGTGAGCATTACGGATTATTACTATAAGAACTATATATGTATGTATGTGTGTATATATATATATACGCCGAAAAGTAGCCAACTTTCTGTTACAAGTGCCCAAGGGCCAGATTTTTAGAGGTATTCAGGTGTCTAAAGATTCAGTGCCAGCTGGGCCTGTAGGTTGTTTTGAAACCCTTCCCTTTGATATCTTAAGATCAAATTTTTAAATGTTTGCAGATGCCCAAAGATCTTCATAGCTATAGGTAATGGGAGAAGACAGGGGGAGGGAAACCTAGCCCATAGGGAGAAAAAAACTTTTGCTACAGCAAAGAGCAATGCCAACTCTTACCGGTCATGCCTGCACTTCTTCTAGTGAGCAATCCTCAGAGCAGCTGTGATCACAGCGTGCCTCTTGTCCACGTGGCAGCCTGATCTGAAGTGTCTCCCTGTATGCTACACCACCAGACAGGCACATGCAGCTTCGTGCACTTTATAGGATGCCCTCTGGCTATATTCCAGGCCATGTTTGCTGGCTTATTTTCTGTATGAGCAGCAAGTTCAGTCTTAATGTCACAATGTAAACAGTCACCAGCAACAGAGAGAAAAAGCCTACATGTGTGTAACTAGTGATGACCAGATACCTCAGAGTGTGGCTTGTATTTATCTGATACAATAAGATGCAGTGAGTTGCAAGACTTCATTTTCACTGGGTAATTTTGCTGGGAAAGTTAGGCTTAGAAATAGAAAATAATACAGCTAGCAAACAGTGACAGCAAGGAAGGACAGCAGATGGAGATCTCAGAGTAACCATGTGCAGCAAATAGGTTTACTCTTCCTATGAACCTCTAAGCAAGACCCATGCTGTTATAGTATCCCATACTCTGCTGCTTCCCTCTGATCCCTAATCCAGGTTACATTGCTGAAAATGTGCCAGTGTGACAGGACTTCTGGGATGTAGCACAGAAGCGCAACAGGAAGCAAGTCACATGACATGATCTAGCCTATGTTTTTATTGCAATGAGTAAGTCCATTGAACTTTATAACCATTGGAAGGTGATGATTTTTCTTTTGAAACTGGACTATCCACATCATTTCAGATTTTTTAATGCATTTTCATTACCTCTCCAATTTCAACTCTCCAAAATACATAAGGGGTATTAAAGAAATTTATTGCTAAGAACACAGGGCAAATCTATCATTTACAGTGTTAGTACACTATGCTTTAAATTTCTAGTGCCTCTACAAGCAGCATTTGTGGAGGCATCAAATACTGCCTAGGCAAGAATGATACAGCTGATGCATATGAAAGCACAGCTTACTATTTTCAAGGACAACAATCAGATTAACACAATACTTCTAACTAAAGTTACTTGAACCTTTTCAGGAATAAGTATCAGTTGTAGGATATTATCTAAAAAGTTTCATGTTCCCTGAATGTTGATAGACATTTCACAGGAAGTCCTCTGTCCAGTCTAATATCATTAATGCAAGAAAACAAGATTAATAACTTAGTTGCCAAAATACATTAAAAACTTTCATAGGTGTCATCTCGCTGACAAATCATACATAAATCCTACACTGGTTCTCTGATATAATTAGAAATCTAAAGTACTTTGCACTACTGAAACTAACTTTGGAAAACAGCTTTCAGGAGTGGTTTAATCTGTCCAGGAATGTATCAATGAAATCTTTTTGTGAATAAAAGTCTTTTGATTCCATTGTATTCATCTTTCACTTTCTGCAGCTGTTTGTACTGAATTAGATTCTGATCCTAAGACAAGGAGTTAATAAAACAAAACAGCTCTCTTTCTTGTAATAATAATTTCACCAGAATCATCTGCCTCAGAAGCCCCAGTCATGCAGTTAGGATGAGGAGTCATACCACACTACCTGGGAAAGCAAAGAGTACAAGTATGCAGTGAACCATAACCAAGAATTTCATACACTGTAATTCTAAATACCGTAGTTGCATAGCTTCAGATTTTGAAAAGCACTATCAAAAAGTTATGACTGAACATCACAATGAATAAAACATTTCCTTATTAAGACCAGTGTTTTTTGATTGGAGAAATTCTTGCATTTAGATTTTGCATAGGTTCTGGAGCAGCTGCAATTCACATTTTTCAGTCTGTGACAATATGCTGCTGCATAGACATCTGAGAACACAACCATTATTCAGATAGGTGCAATCTAAGTCAATATAAATTACCATCTTTGCTCATGATAGTGGAAAAGAATGGACAAATAATATCACCCAAACCTTAACAAAACACATCCTGCATTTGCCCCTCCACAGATTATGCATCACTAATGCATGTTGGATCAGAGACCAGCTGACTTTATTACTATTGCCCTCATCATGGTAATACTTAATCATATCTCCAAACCTAAAATTCAGTTAGAAAGACTGGAACATTGAATGTTTATCATCCAAGAAATCAAGAGTAACATTTTCAAGGAAAATGGAAAACAAGAAAATCTGTAACATCCACATGTCTACCCTTATTCAGAAGTGAATTTGTTTGAATAGTCATAGTGGTCCTCAGAAAAAAAATCAACAGCATGAGAGAAATATTTTAGATTACTTTCATTGGTTCCTCATGCACTTAAGTTGTTACAGGTACTTTGTTATAGAATAAGTACACACTAGTGAATGGAATATTAAATTGTAAGAACATGGTAGCACATTGAAAGACTTAAATTAGATTTCTTAACATTCACTGGCTTTACACCTATAAAAATAAATGCCTTAGTCTCAATAAAGCTACCTAGGCTTCTGGAAAATCTAACTTTTGTTAGCCTGTCTACATCTAGTTCTACTTCAGTTTAAGTAGGCTGCAGCATTGCCCTTCCTTTGGCCTCTGAGGCAAAACAGGCAGTTCATTATACCTTTGTGAAGATGAAACATTTCAGCCAAACACAATAGGCATCAATTCTGACCAATCCCACACCTCTCTGAACTTGAAAAAATCCCTTCCCTAAATATCCCATATATCAGTGTCAGGGATTTAAACTAAATAGTTTGGTGCACTTTGTAGGCCTTGAATACAACACACAGAAAAAGATCTTTATAGGATACAGAACTGTGTTAAAGAAAAATCAGAAAAAACAGGAAGTACAATGTGTCCAAAACAACATCTGATTTTCCCAGATATATCATTTGGTCTGACATATTACTTCTACCTACAGCCTCCTGTCAAAAAATAGGACAACTTGTATACATTAGGTCATCTTCTAATTTCATGTAAGACTTTGGAAACTAAGTGTGGGGAATTCACAAGACCCCTCTTGGTGACATGATCTGGATAGTAACAGCTGGTATGATATTTGAGTGTGAAGAGTGTATACAAATGGCCTACCCAAAACTGTCACAAAGCATTTGCCGAAAACCTGATAACAGTATGAGACATTGAACAAAGACAAAGCTTGCACGAGACTACCATCAGCCAGATCAAACACTAACCAAGAGATTGCCAAAAGATTTTGAGAAAGAGGAATCAGCTTGAAGAGATTTTTTTTTTTTTAAATTGTGATTATGGGAAAAGACCTTGGCAACAGAGCAGCAGTCAAAGTGGGTTTGACACAGACAAAAGTCACCTCACTGGTGTCATGACTTCTGCCTAGACCTGATGAAGTATCCTCCTTGTCAAGGAGGTAGCCTGCACCACTGAGTGGGGTGATGCTGCAAGGTGCAGCAAGGAGGGCCCCCCCACCTCAAGTAGGCCTGTGTGACCTTGTACGGGGGGTTCTCACCAGCATGTGGTCAGCAAGTTGTGGAGGGTTAGATGGATGCAGACAGAGTTGGACCCCCTGCACCTATCCCAGAAGCAGTGGGGAAATAGGGAAAGCTGCCCAGCCAGGAGTTGGGATGCGCTTGTGATCCACAGGGCCTGTGATGGTGGGATTAGGACTTTGGAGAATGGCTGTTTTTGAGGATTAAAGTAGCATGTTTAGGAATTTGTAGGTGCTTATGAACATGTTGTAAGTGTCTAGTGCTGTGGTTTCTGTTGTATTGCTGATACTGACCTTGAATATGTAGTTCACAGGTTACCAGATAATTACATGTCGTTAATAAATCAATAAACAATTATCATCTGATTTAAACTATGTGAGTTGAGCATTTTTTACCCAGTGACACTAACTATGACAGTATTTATTGCCCTCAGCCAGTATCTGCAACTGTTCCCTGCCAAACATTCAAAAAGATTCAAGACAGTTCAGAGCTTCTTGGATTCCTTTTGAAAGGATGTTTCTCTCTCCCACCCCTCTTTTGCTCTAGGCCAGTTAACTCTGAAATGGAAGTAGTCCCACAGCTAAACAACTGCTTCTCCTATTCCAAAGAGCATGCTTCATACCACTGTCCTTCCACAAACTGTTCTAAAAACTGAGATTTTCAGGAGTGCTGCCCCACTACCTAACCAGCTAAGCTACTGTCTGTTTTTCTGGGACCCATGTTCACCTTCTGTTTAAGCCACTTTCCTACAAAGAAGCTCAGTAAACCTGACCATTCAGACATTACCCACAGGCTTGACAGAGCTACAAACCAGTGAAATTATGACACTGAGGAGTCTACAGTCACTATCCCAAAGAGCGACTTCACTTAATTACACAGCATAAGCCAGATTTCAGGCATGGTGCATCTTTCTTAAAATCACCACAGAATATAAATAGGCTAATTAGCCCCCAAGTTATTCAATCCTAAACTTGTACGGTAAAAGCAAAATGTTTATGTTAATTAGCAATTTCTTTATAAATATAAAGCCCAAAACAGTCCTCCATTACACTTGATTTAATAAGAATATTGCTTATCACTGAGTCTATCAGAACAGCATAGCCCTGTGAGTACTTGCCTTATCTGTTTACTAAAATTGCATCCATCAGTTCCTTTCAGTCTGTTCGCCCCAGTTAAACAGGGTTCAAGCAGAAAACCATCTTATCTGTATTTTACCCCATAAATTCTGGGACAATGATTCTGCTATAATCATCTTTTCTGGTTTCCATGTATGTCATATCCCACCTCATTCATCACTTAACTTTAGATCACCATTATTCAGTGTATTACCTTCTTGCATAATTTTCCCAGAAAGTTTTATAATTAAAGGCTTCTTAATTATAGGTTAATCATAGTTTTCTTCAGGTAGAACAATTAAAAAATAATTATGATGCACATTGGACAGCATTCCAGGGTCCAGGAAATAAAATGGTAGAGCACTACCTTTCCTTTTTTTATTGAAAGAGCAATGAAGAACAGCCTTGATTGTTCACACTATCAATGTATGAGGAATATCCATTCCTTATATTTTGTTGTTTAAAAATCGCCCTATTTAGACCAGGCCAACAATTCTCCAAAAACATGCCTACCGCCTCTCCAGTAAGCTTTTTTGTAGCCTAAGAATTTCTGAGTGCATAAATTCAGAAACAGCTAAATATTAACATAAAGCTGGACATGGTGATAAGTAATACCAGAATTTGGAAGCTGAATATTTATTTTCATAGAAAAGACAATATGAAGCACAAAGCAAGGTAGCAACAAGCATTTAAGACAACATCTAGTTGGTGACCCAGAACAAGTGGTCCTTAATATAAAGGCCTCAGGTAAACGAAAGTTGCTCATTCAGCTCAGTAGGCAAAACTTCCAGGAGAATCATCAGTATCAATGCTGTAAAAGAACTTCAAGAAATGACAGTTTTATAGCTGAAATGAAAGAAAGATAACCTTTTACTTCAGAAGATTTGGGTTAGCTTCTCATTGCAATCTAAGGAAACACCTCATAGGTGTTTTATTGTTTGATAGAATAATAAAAAATTCAGTTCCAGAAATCTCCACAAGGAGTAACAACTGTTTCAGTTCTGATGATGAGGCAGAGCTATAAAGCACTGGTTTTCACTTTAAAAAACCTCTCAGTTATGTGTAACCAATAAACAAAAGTTCCTATGTTTTTTAAAAATGCAAAAGAGCCGGTGCCTTATCTTTACAGACTTCAAGTCTACAGGTTCATTAAAGCAAGCTAACTGCTACAAAGTAACAAAACATGTGAAAAAAAATAAAACAGGGAAAAAAAAAAATCAACTCTTCCCACACCGCTGGGGAAGATAGAAAAAAACCCAAAGACAAAAAGACCAGTCAATTATCATTTCTCATCATCAGTGTAAACAATATTTTATAGACGAACACCTTGCAAAGCAGATGAAAAATAATGGATCTAATTTAATCTAGATTAGGTAAATACAGCTAGATAGGAATTGCAAAACTCTTTGAACTCAAGACCAAAGTTAAGCAATCAACTTGCATAGTCTTTGAGAATTCAGTGTCAATATACCCATGTGGAACAGCCTCAGAAAACTTAAAGCAACATGAGTTCTCTACATGCAGTGTGTAACAAATGCGCCTGCAAGACAATGTCAGAGATGTTTATGCAAACATCCAGCACAGCCATTAGTTTTCCCCATATTAATGCAATGAGTTAGTGGAGTGTCATTTACTCATACCTTGTCTGTTACCTTAAGTACAAATTCGTGCTTTAGACAGCACTGCTGTAACTGTGCATATGTTGGGAACGGGGAGAATACCAAGTACGCACCAAGCACAGATGCATCTTTCTGTAATAAACTAATTGGAGTGAAGGCAAACAGCGACCAGACTCCTTCTAGTCTTGGAAATCACACAGCCTCTATAAGAAGTTAAGTCTCTGGAGGATGAAAAACACCTGTTCACTTTTAACAGTATTCATAATATTATAACTGACCAGAGATAGTGATTCTCATGTAGATTTAAAACACTAATAAATGCTTATGAGTTGAGACAGCTGTCAATCATATGAAAGGAATTCTTGTTCTGAAGGACACCAAACAGTCCCTACAGAAAAGGCAAAAAAAGCCCATTGCTATACTTTGTGGATCCCCAAGAAATCCAAATGCAAGGCATGTGTATCTGCATTTCAGCTCCATCCCTTTTGCCAGCGGGATGGCGCAAGCAATGCCCTTCTCTGGAGCCAGCCACAAAATCCTAAGGGAAAACATGGTCTTGCCATGTCCCATCATTTGGGCCTGCAATAGATATATGACACTTGACTTACTGAATTTTAAAACAAGTTACTTTTATTTCTCGCTAATATACTAGGTAATTAGAAGTCATATTTATGATGCAAACTGTAAACTTCATAATACTTTTATTAATATTTCCACACTCTGAAGTTGTAAAGTTGAAGGGGGAATTAATTGTATGTATTTATTTACATTGCTGAAGCTATCGTCATCTATTTGTTTATTTAGTACTAATTTTTGTATACAACAACCTCTCAATGAATCAGCAGTGCTAAATCTAGTACCCACCGAAAATGTTTCAGATAAATTTATGGTCAGTTTACTAGCATCTGATGCACAGTCAAATGCAGTAAACTAAATGTTCTATAGGTTTATGGTTTATGCTCAGTGATGAGTGTGCATTAAAACATACACTGAAGAATCACGTGATGCTTATACATAACCACCAAATGAAAGTATGAAAAAGAGAGTGAGGCAGTATTACCTAAAATAGAAAATTAGAGTATGGTAGAAAATAACAGTAATGGGTGGAGAGGCGAATGGTGGAACAGACGGGGAGGATAGCAAGGTGTTGAAAAATTAATTAATGATTGAAGCATCTTGAAGTGGAAAACTACTTTATAATTGGTAAGTACCATCATTAATCAATTTAAGTGTTTGTTGGGGTTTTTTTTCAAACAGCCTGTTATAGTGAAAGATTCCCCTACATATTCTGGAAGGATGTAATATCTTCAGCATTTCTTTGAGCTGAAGGTCTTGTCAAATTATTGACTATCAGGGACATGAAGTTCAAATGCAGAAGTTCTGTAATAGCTCTGACATTGAAACAAGAAGGTCACAGCAAAGCCATTATGAAAAAGAAGGCAGTCTAGTGAGAGATGAATGGATTTTTGTGCACGCTTGTGCATACATGCACAAAAAAATCCTATACAAAGGAGTCTCAAAGTGTACGAGTACAAGTCTAACTGCTAGATCAAATAGAAGAACAGTAATTACTGGTCTCTACTGTTGTGTCAAATATGAAAAGACATAGAGGCTATGGAGGGGCAGCAGTCAAGGTTTTGGCCATGCAAGTATTTGTACATACAACTTACAATCTGACAAGGAGAATGGTGTTGCAAACAACCCACGTTTCCCAAATTATGACCACAAATCATTTGCTGATCTGTTAAGATCTGACTGTTACATATTCCGTTATTTTCCTGTAGTTGTCATCAGCTATCATCACATTACACATTCTCTGAAAGATTACTCTTCTCTGTAATGGAAGAAATGAGAGTAAAGAGAGAGGCAGTAATGAGCTAGTCTCAATTAAATGTGCATCAATGCAACAGAGGCTACAGTCTAGCATTATTTAGCACACCAAAGATACAGTTCATACTTGTAAGCAAATCAATGCTTTGACATGCAGTCAGTTTCTCAAGAAGCAAAAATTACTATTTTCAAACACTGCTTAATTCCTCCTTTCACATTTGCAGGAGAGAATCCACCAATATGGAATTTCTGCTCCAGTGACTGCCCCAGCACCTATTCTGCTGCCACTGATAGCAACAGTGCCCTATTTGCTAAAACATGAATCAGAAGATTTACTTCATGCTCAGCTGATATTATAGGACCTTTCCTCTTTCATTCATTTATTTATTTATTGGGGTTTGTCTTTTAACACAAATCTGGACTGCTTTATACTCACACCATTGTCTGTGTGATTTTAAGGTATGATACTCTAGGCCTTAGTTATCAGATATTTGTAAATCCAGGTCAACAGACATGCTTAAACTTCATCCAAAAGGCTAAATCCCCTCTCTTCAGCCAACAGATTTGAGAAAAAAAGCCACAAAGAAGGATTATCTTGACAAGAGTACATAAAGGTTATTCTTTTAGCTGCTGTAGTAGAACACAACTACTTAAAAGCCCTGCCAGTTAGCAACTTCCTTTTCAAAAAAAACCCCTGAAAATTCAACTCAGACCCACAATTTTCATACCTTAGTAGAAAAGAGTTGCACACATCAGCCTAAGCTTTGTCTGTCAAAGAACTTAGGTGCCAGACACATTTCAACCTATGCCACAAAATAATCTTTTGTCATGAAAACAAAAGAAAAAGAGGCAGAGAAATGAAATAAAATTTGATCGCAAGTCAGTGGTTACATAACTGTTTGGCTAGACCCTTGTATATCTCTTTTTGGGGAAAAAAAAAATAAGAATAGATGTAGAATCAGACACTGGGATTAAATGACAAAGCCATATTCTTCCCAGGAAAAAAATTACTTACCACCATATGCATCATAGCCTTCTCTGGTCTGAAGGATACTCTGTATGTGTCAGTTATAAGCATACTTCAAGAGTGGCTAAAGTCCTTACCATATGCAGAGTAAACTGAAGAATTATTTACTCTGAACCAAAGGGGAAAAGAAAGATAACATGATTTAACTTTCATTGACTCCTCATCCCTTTCTGTACATTCCTTAGTATTATACCTAGCTTAATTTTAAATGTGTTAGTTATCTTGTTCCATTTTGGTCCTTTCTAATCTATAAGATAGGAAAAGATGCATAGTTCTAATCAGATGTTCCATAAAATGATACAACTCTGACTGCAGTGTTCTCAACAATTCTTTTCAAGTTCTCATTCCACAATCATAGCAAAGCCCATTTACAAACATAAGCTATTTCTTTTTGACAGTGTTTTTACCCTTTGATTAATTGCAAATTAATGCATATCAAGACAAAATTGCAGTCTTCACATAAGCATACACCACCCATTTATAAGTTTGAGTGATTCCTCAATCTATACTATAAATCTGATACTATAAATCTCAAGTATTAATTTAAGTTTTAACTCAACTTGTCTTCCTGCTAAGAGGATACCAGAACCAAGTAATATGACTGAATCAGGGTGAGGGAGATTGAGAAGGATGTTTCATTATCAATAACAGAAAAAACCCTAGTGGATCACATGAAAGTCCTTCTGGGCTAAGTTCCTGTCTCAAATAACATCTAGTAGTTAGTTTCTTCCCAGCTTCCTTTTCTTTAGTCTCTGCTGATCAGGGAGAACTCTAAGGTTTTGAAAGGGAGAGGTGATATCCATATCCAGGGAGAAGAATTTTTTTTAAATGTATCTTGTAACAGATGAGTAAGTGTGGTGGATTGAACCCAGCCAACAGCCAAACACACAGACAACTTCTTGCTCACTCACCTCTCCTGTAGGATAGGGAGAAAATAGGAGAAAGGCGAGAAGACCATGAAAGTCCATTGAGTTTGTTCAGTCCACAGCTTGGGCTCCATCTGTTACAATGGTTGCTGAGAACAGAAGAATGTTTTGTTGTGTTGTCAAGAAGCAAAGCCAGCTCAGGCTGAGTCACCACTGCAGTTGCCCAGTTTCTTATGAGGTTCATCCTCCATTTGTTTCAGTGGTTCCTTCTATAGCACTTCTTATACAACTCAGACCATGGGTAACAACAGGTTAAATGTACATCCATTACAATGTCCACCCCTTGTCCTTTTGGACCAGGCTATAGCGTTACTACTGCAAAAACATCCACCCATTGCACCTGTACCTGCATGGATTCTCCATGGGCTGCAGTCCTTCTGAGGGTGTACGTGCTCCAGTATGGGCTTTTTCATGGGCCAGAGGCCCTTCAGGGATGTTCCTGCTCCAGTTCATATTTGACTTCGTGCATGTCTGGTACAGCAGTACAAGTGTGGCAGCAATACCAGGGTCATATGACCAGCCACATGGGCACATACTGTTATCAAAAAGTTACCAGGCATGACTAAGTAAGATGATAAGCAGTATAGCAAACAGCAAAAACCAAAAACAGCCACTAACAAACCATAGATTTTAATATACAACAAAGTAAATGAGCCCCGTGGCAAGCATGGGAGCCTGGCAATTAAGAGTTAAGCAGTTATAACAGCTATAAATTCAGTCTAGCACACTACAATCAAATCTGATGTTATGACAAACCCCTTAAGCCCCATGACGTGCAACAAAAAGGCCTGTGGTGGCTTGACCCAAGCCAATAGTCAATTACATGCACAGCCACTCCATCACCCCCCTATCCCTCGGGAAGGAGAGAAAAGAGAAGGGAGGCAAGAAGACTCATGGATCGAAACAGACAGTTTAACAAGTGAAGCAAAAGCTGCATGTGCAGGCAAAACAAAGGAGGAATTTATTCACTGTTTCCCACGGGCCAGCAGATGTTTAGACACTTCCTGAAAAGCAGGGCCTTAGCATGCGTAATGGTTACTTGGGAAGACACAAACCTTAACCACAAATGTCCCTACTCTCTCCTCCTTTCCTTCAGCTTTTATTGCTGACCCTGTTGTTATACAGCATACAATATCCATTTGGTCAATTTGGGTCAGCTGTCCTGGCTGTGTCCCTCCCCAGCTTCTGGCCCATCACAACCCTAGTCGCTGACAGGGGAAGGAGAGGGAGGAGAGTGAGAAAAAAAGAAAACCTTGATGCTGGGCAAGCACTAGTTAGCAATAGCCAAAACACTGGTGTGTTGTCAACACTGTTTCAGTTATGAATTCAAAACATAGCACCATACAGCCTGCTATTAAAAAAAATAATTTACTCTGTCTCAAATAGATGAGTACAGTAGGGAAGAAAAGACTGATGAATTAAGGATAGTTATACTTCTCTGGTGAACTTTCTTAACTTTCAGTAGTCTGCAGCTTAGGGTCTTCCTGAGGTGGTGGCATTGAGCATTTGATTGGATATCTTGTGCTACTGCTGGATTTTTAGCTAGAATTTAGAAAACTCACCAAATAAAAACATACTAATCTCTTTTCAGTATATGTAGAGTACTGGCATACAAATTCTGTATGACAGACAGTGTTACTCTAACTCCAATTCACAAGTGAAAAACATGTTTCATCTCTACAGGAATGGTTCTGTCCAGGTATCCTGGTTTCAGCTGGGATAGAGTTAACTGTCTTCCTAGTAGCTGGTACAGTGCTATGTTTTGAGTTCAGTATGCGAAGAATGTTGATAACACTGATGTTTTCAGTTGTTGCTAAGTAGTGTTTAGATTAAAGTCAAGGATTTTTCAGCTTCTTGTGCCCAGTCAGCAGGAAGGCTGGAGGGACACAAGAAGTTGGCACAGGACACAGCCAGGGCACCTGACCCAAAGTGGCCAACAGGGTATTCCATACCATTTGACATCGTAGCTAGTATAGAAACTGGGGGGAGTGGGGCTGGGGCGATCGCCGCTCGGGGACTAACGGGGCATCAGTCAGCAGGTGGTGAGCAATTGCATTATGCATAATTTGTATATTCCAATCCTTTCATTATTACTGTTGTCAATTTATTAGTGTTATCATTATCATTATTAGTTTCTTCTTTTCTGTTCTATTAAATCCATTTCTGTTTTTATCTCAACCCACAAGTTTTACTTCTTTTTTCCCGATTTTCTCCCCCATCCCACTGAGGGGAGGGGGAAAGTGAGTGAGCAGCTGCATGGTGCTTAGCTGCTGGCTGGGGTTAAACCACGACACCAGGGAATTACACATGGAAACATGTGCCACATAGTGCATGCCTAGGAAAAAAAAAAAAAATATTTGCACTGCACAGACAGTCTGTACGTGTGCCACTAGGTCAGGTCATCGAAGTAGGTTATCACACCCCAGGTTATCAGACCTTATCAGACCTTTGGAAATCTTGGAGGGGTGGTCGGAAGCCTCATATTCTACAAAAAAGAGTTCAAGGAGGACTCAGAAAAATAAATACACAAACCCCACAAACCTGACCAAGCATCCAGATTTTCCTAAATACTTGGCAATCAGAACCACTGTCCTTAGGTCTTTTCTGGCCACATGCTTCTATCTCCCCATTAAATACTTGTGTGACTACTTATTTCTTTTCCATTTGATCTTTTATCATAATCTGGGAAAGTCATCTTTTCTGCATTGATTTGTTCTATCATATGTCTTACTGTTTTCTCTGTCCTCATGCATCCTACCAGTTTAGCAAAGCCTGTGTATTCTGCCTCTTGCACACTCAGCATGAAAGCGCACAGTCATATCATCAGTGCCAACACGACTTTAGGTACCCCTCAAAAAATCAATGCACAGATCAATCCCCCCAATCACACTCTAAGATCTGTGTTCACAGCAATTTGAATGGAAAAGTTCACAGAATACTCTCAAATCATTCCATAAAAGCCATTTTGTATATCCCATGTCAGATATTGATGCAATAAAAGATCACATGAGAGTGTGATTTTACATATCTTTCACCATTTATAGAAGCAATGATTTTGATATATATTTTTCTTCACTCCCTCTACAACAACTTGCACTTCAGTTCTACTGACATTTACTTTCATTTGTGTTGCAAGAAAAATGAAGGTTGCGTTACGCTTGTTATAATTCTATCCCTTGCTTATAACTTCAGCAAATTTTACTACGTAAGAGGGAAATTTTCATGCTTCTCTCTGCTTAAGGCTATATTAAATTTATTTGAATGTATCAGCAGAAACAGCTCAACCATTTCCCAGAATGAGGTCAGTGGAAAACAAAGAAAATTGGTGAAACTACCTGTTTAAGTCAGATGGTTTGTTTAATACTACTAGCCACTTCATGACTTGCATTCTGCAGATGATGAGCAAACAATCAAAAAGTTACATGTGCTATCTTGATAAACATATGCAGAGTTGAAAAAGCATTTGGAAAACAGTGAAATCTTCTTTTGTCCAAGCTTTAAGTGAGATTTGTATCTTAATTCTTTGAAAGGTCTAGCTTTCCTTCACATTCCCAAATCACTTCAGGCAGGCACCTTGGCAGTCTGTTACTTACCGGTATGGGAGTCTTATGAAAAGCACACTTTTATTTCCCAGGAATAATACTATCTGTTTTGCAATATCTTCTGGTACAACCAGAACAGAAGTAAGTGTTCTGCCACACCGAGCTATACCATCTAGGATAAGCAGACCAAGTTTACGCTTGATTGTTCTATCTGCTGTGGGAGTTTTCCCGGAAATGTTATACTCTTATGCCAGAGTCAAGGGTCAATCACAGGAACTTCAGGTATCAGCATGCCTATGGTTTCCAGCTTACACACACTAGCAATTCAAGTAACACTGTATCTCTAGTCACTTTTGTTAAAAACACAAGCAATTAAATGTAGGAATATCTTCTTGGATAAGGCAAATCCAAGGCTGAGATGCAAACAGTGAGTATTACAATGGCTTTGTCCCTTTTGAGTTCCCTTGTTCCCCTGAAACAAGGGAAGAGAAATGATTAGCCAAATCATTCAAACTACAAAACCCGGACCACTGCTCCAGTAATCTAAATGGCTCACAACATATACTTGCACTCTGACAAGATTTAACCAATTTTTTTTTTTCCAGACAGATGGTGTTCACCATGGAGGAGAGGTTACCATTCAGAATAATTTATTTTAGGCAAATTATTTTAGGCCTCATGCTTCTCTATTTTACATTTTACATATTTTCAGTAGATAGTAGAGACCAGCTCCACAACCCACATCCTTTCCCTCCTCACTGCTGGGGATACAGCTGTCTCTCACTGAAGGTAATCATGCTATAATTAAGAAACCCCTAGTTGGGGCAGCCGTTCGATGAGCTTGCTTGTTGTGAACTCGGCCTGACCAACACCTGGCTTACCCAGACAACAGGAAAAACAGCTTGGACAAAGATTACCACAAGTTCATAGCCTAGTGTTTTCTCAGAATAAACTTGAACTTTATAATACAGACAGTGATCGTACTCTATCCTACACTCAGCAATGTAGTCTTATGCTGAATCTGTAAAGGACTTGGGGGGGGGAACTGAAAAAATGATCAGATAAAAGTAAGTTATACATGGAGTTTAGACTTTCAACATTCCAGTTAAAGCTGTCTTGCAGCAACTTTTGATGGGCTAGTATAGCTTTACCTTGTTGCACATGTTTAAAAAGAAAATCCGCAACACCAAATGAAGAAAAATATTTTGTCTCCAGAGTTGTGACAGAACAGGAAGTTCTCTTTTCCAACTGTTTAAAGTTCTTGCTCTGAGGTCAGAGGTGGTTTACCTTCTCATGGTAAAAAGGCAACAGATTCATATCCATAGCTCAAGTCGATTCTGCATGCACTTCTTGTGGAGAATTTCCTGAACCATGAAGAGAAGAGTCCTTGAAACTGTGGTCCCAAGATAACCACTAAAGAAGGAATAGTAAGCATCTGACATCAACATTTCCTGCTACTTAAAAAAGGATGAAGCAAATCTTCAATCTAGATTTCCAGCCATTTTTGGCAGACAGCTACATCTTATAGGCTGGACTCTGGAGAGTACTCTGGAGACATTATGATAACCCCTATTTGTCCTGTTTCTCCTGATAGCCTCTCTAACTGGTAGTCATTTACTTGCTAGGGAGAAGCCCTCTTAGACACTACTAGTGTCTTATTTGCTAAATTTTGAGGGGGTAAACTGAGTGAACATAACAAGCCTGTAGACGTTATCTAATAGATACTACTAACTTCAGCAGTCACAAATAGTCCATGAGTAGTGAGTTGCCAAAATACCTGTCACATCCTTGCTTCCCTAGGTGCAATCAGTTGCTTTCAAGCCTCAGTTGAATTTCAGGTTTGGGGTTTAAGCTATTAGGCTTCATATGTACGGAACTCACTTGAAAGGCAACCATTCTCCTTTGTCATACTTGTAGAATTACTAATACCAGAGTCTGAGCTGGAACTTCAGTGACATCTGAGAAGGCACAGCTGGTAAGACTTTCAGCTTCAAAAAGCTACTTTCTTACTTGTTCCAGAGCAACCCTTATCTGTCTCTGGGGCACACTGAAAGTAACTGCTGAACTGGAGCTGCAAGAAAGTGGCTGGAGATGCATAAGACTACTGACTTAGTTGAGATGTGAAGACCATATCTATCTTCTGTATCTACCACTCCTGCATTAGTTTTTATCTGATTGAGTTTCACTCATCTGCTAGGACAGCCAATTTAACTCAGTGAGATTAATTAATTTGGAATACCAGTAATATAATGGTTAAGCCTGCTCTTGTAGGCTAATCTAGATTAGCATCACATGTGCCCTGTAATGATTGTTCCACTATCACATGTGAAGACTCTGTTGAGGTCACATAGATATTTGCCTGCCTGAAACAACTTTCATAATCAATGCCTAAAATACACTGCCAATTAGGATTTCTTATTTACACAAGGAATTAAGATCTCTTCATTTATGAGAACTATATTTGCCAATAATTCACATTTCAGTTCTACCACAACACACAGCAACATTTACACCAATTAATAAGGCAGTTGTTTATTCACATATTTTAATATATATGTTGAAACTTAATTAGCCTCTTAAGTCAACCTGATTATGTCCTTTTAAATTTCTGCTTTTCTTATTTGCTGTAAGTAAGCTTTTAAACACAAAAATACACTAAGCAGCATTTCATCTGAATCCTATCAAACAAAGCTATTGAAGCATGAGGTCTATATAACCAGTGAAGCAGAAGACCATGCTATTACATGGATAAATGCTCCAGAGTTACCGAAGCAACACAAAAACAATCATAGAAACATGGCTTTTGAAACCTCATAAGCAACTCGTTTTGGAAGAAAGTTTTTGTGTGTATATATGTGAATATACACATACACACATGAATATAAGCCATTTGACATCAAAATTCCAGGACAGATATACGTGGCTTTGATTAAAAAAAAATTTATTACTTCCCACTCATCTTCTCCCCAAAACAACAGAAAACAAGCCAGAAATCAAAGCTATCTATGAGACTTAAAAAAAAAAAAAAGAAAAAGAAAATAAAAAAAAGGAAAGAATCCTTATTTCCTTATTTCTTATTAATCTTCTTCACATGTTCAGACAAAGGGGAAATAACAGTTCCCAACCCATTTTGTCTCAGGAAACACCATCAACTCACAGTAGCTTCAGCACCCACCATCTTACAAACTCCTCCAGGGCTCCAAGAGGGCTCTGCTTGGGCTCTAATACAACTTACACTCAGTTGCCATTAGACCCTACCTCCTGGCCTACCTTTTAGACAGTCAAACTTATATCCATGTACACATGTAGGGTGTTAGGGCATTTGCTCCCCAGGGTGACTGGAGAGGGCTATTAGGTACATAGGCCCAGAGGCCTGGGCTCCCAAACCCTCAGCAGCCGCAGCCACCAATAAGTCCATCAGGGAGGTAGATGATGCCAGGGATGGGGCTTTTCCAGGTAGTGGATGTGACTGACTGATCTTGAAATTCTCTGTTTAAAAAAAAAAAAAAACAGAAAGAAAAAACCTTATGTAAAACAATGTAAGTTATAAATAAAGCCAAGTACAGCCAAGTCCCATGGAGGGCTGTGCCCTGCTCCCAGCATGGCGCGTGGGAGCACGAGGCAGCACCAGCACCCAGAGCGGGGCAAGGCCGACCCTCACAGAGATGGCTGGCTGAGCATGAAATTTTGCTCTTCTTTATGCAATTCACCCGGCGATGCAAAAGAGCATGCTTAGCAGCTTGCTGCCATGACATCCTCCCAAAAATAGGTGCTGTTACAGGCTGCCCATATAAATAGCACTCTCCTAAGGCCTCCATTTACCCGCTTTGTGCTTTCTGTCCCCAACTCTCCCCATCCCTCTGAGTTTATTCCCCTTCATAAACACTAATTTCCTCACCACCCTCACCGCAGCCTTGCTAGCCTGCAGCAGGACAATGTTTGCTCTCTCTCCTCCCCCACACAGGGACTCCACACACAATGTGGTAGGAGTTTGGCTCAAAAAAAACCACCCTGGGGCCTACCCACAACAGTAGACGTCAGCACCCACCACCTCACCACACCATGCACCCTGAGGGATGCCATTTCACACCACCATCTCTGGCAGAGGGGACAGCCCCACAGCTCCACCCTCACGCCCTCCCACTCCCACTCAGCAGCCCCACTGCTACAGGGGGAAACCCGCAGGCCAACTCCCAGGGCCAGCGTCCCGCTTCACCCTCACTCAGCAGCTGCCAGGGAGCCCCAGCCTCCTTCGCCGTGCCCTCACCAGCGCCCACCGGCCGGGGCCTTGCAGGGTTGGGACCTCACAGGAGACTGGCGGCAGCTGGTCGGGGCAGATCCCTTTTCTCTTGTGTTTGTGCAGCACCTGGAAATCTTCAGTTCAAGCCTCCCGTGATCCTGGGGGCAGCAAACTCTCCACAGCCACAGACAGCTAACCCAGGCCTCAGTGACAGGGGCACTGGGCTCTGGGGGTGATGGCAGGACAGGTCTCACCTCAGCCCACAGCCTCCACAGTGAAGGCAAAGGAGTAGAGCCAGGCCAGCATCTTTGATCCAGGGTTAGAGGCTCGCCACTTAATGAGTAGTTTTTTCCACGTTTGCAAGTGTTTTTCACACGCAGTAAGGCTAGCATGGAGCTCACTTGTTTCCAACAGCAAACATTTGTTCATTACCCTAGCCTGATCAGCAGGGTAAAGAACAAACATTTGCTGCATTGATGAAATGGGGCAATGAATAAATACCTTGGGACTAGCCAGTGTTAACATTTACAGTTGTTTTAGTTAACTTGAGTTAATTGCCAATTAATGCATGCCACTACACAACCAAAAATTCTAATCAGGATAGTCCCAAAGTGAAGGCCTTCTATTTCTTATAGTTTAATTATTTACTTACTCAAAATTAACAAATTCAGACTATCAAGATACACGTGTAAAGGGATTCTTAAAAGAAGTAATCTCTTCAGCCCACAAGATAATCCAGGACACAAAACATGGCACACATTCCTCTGTGCAACATTGTCAGCCAGAGGAGCTAGAATGGGGTTTTTTTCCTTCATTCAAAGACCTTAATGAAATGCTTTTCATTACAGAAAACTACCCTAAGCAATTTGTTTTCATAATAATAATAACCTAAAAGACAAATGAAAGCAATCAAAGAATGAAACTGATCCAAGCATTTTTGCAAGACAGCAGCTGGCACCCATAGCCACAGACATATCTGCTGCACCACTAACTGCAACATGAGAACAGCTAAACCAATGCATGGCAAAAAAAATGTGCTTGAGGGAGTTAGAATTTTTGAATGTGAAGTTTAGCCTTGGGGTAATTTTCACAACCAAGTAATAAACCACTCAGAAGGATTGTTTTACTGAAAACAGTACTGAATTTAGCTAACATCGTACAAGTGTTCTGCTATACTAACCTACTTTTTGGCTGTTTGTATTTCTAATGTGGGGGGGTTGTGTGTTTGGTTGTTTTTGCAACAGAAGCCTAACCTGAGGGATTAATAGTGATAATGAAGAGTGTTATATTGAACATTGCTGCCCTCTAGTGACTACAAAGAACAAACAACTGGAAGAGAGAGTTTGCTGCAAAAGGTTTCTTTGCTCTCAAGATAGAAGTGTTCAGTTCGGTATCACTGAAGTACGACATAATTTTTTGAGAGTGAAATCTGTGTTAATCTTAGCCTTAAACTATCATTTGAATATACAAAGTACTTGAATGTAAAAAAAAATAAACAAACGTTTCTGCAAATGGAATGTGTAGTGCAATAAATGATCACATTCTAATCAGTGATACTTTTGTGTTGCATTAAAATACTGCATGACAAGTAACTCAGAAAAGCTGCAGCTGCAAACAAGAAATCTATATTACGTGACAACTAGTTCAATGAACAAATTAGTCTAATTTATCCAGGAAACGTTTTACGTATGTGACTGTTTACACTACTGGGGATTTTCACGATAAACAGTGTCAGACATTTCAACAAAAAAAAACGTAAATCATAAATGTGCATCATTGTCTTCATTCCATAACTTGCGCATATGCACAATTGTCCGTCATTTCAGTAGGAGTAAATGAGTACTATAAGGTTTGTTAAAAATTCAAAGGTGTTTTTTTACAAAATCTGTATTTTATGGTAGACAAGTTGTTTCATAGTCCTTCATACTGTAGTTCCAAATTTCCAATATTTTGTGACTGTGTTTTTTTGTTTAGCTTATAGATGTTAACTCTAATGGGACCTTGTCCATATTACAAATGCTGAAAATCATACCCTTTGATGCAGTTTCTTGATGCAAAATCTTAAAACTATTTGTTTCACCAACATAAATACCAGTTAACAGAAGTAGATTATAACAAACTGAAACACCATAGTAAACGTCCACAGTGAAAACACTTGTTTTCACCTTTACATGCAGCAAGGTGTTGGAGATGGTCTGAATCCTTCAGACTTAAACCTCCAGTTAGACTTCACAGTCATTTGTAACAATGTAATCAAGTTACAGCAGCTAGCTACATAATCATACAACTAGTGTAGCGGGTGTGGTGGAAAAGGGTTTGGAAAGGGTTAATGCACCCTCAATGTTTGCTAGTTAACCATTCTTGAGTAAATTAACCATTATTTTTCAAAAGTTCTGGAGTATGAGATGGTTGCTTTATGAAATTAATGCTGATTTCTCAAATTTAACTTCCTTAAACTGGTATTTCTTCCTAATAAAGCAAGCTATTGCCACTCAAGTACAGTTACAAATTGGGAAAAGGAATAGTCTGTTCAAAGGTTACAGTGTTGTTGTCTGTATTAAGGCATTACCTAGGCCTATGTCTAGCACTATCAGGACATTGACAGTCAGTCTCTGATCCAATGCGATCATAAACTAAGTAAATGGTGCATTTATGTAAGCCAGACTATTGCCTTTTCCAAGTTCTCAGGCTGTATCTAAACAGCATGCACCACAGATGCTCCTTGGATGCTCCAGGGAAGCTTCTTCTGGACCTCGCTCCCATTTCCTTTCTGCTAAAAAACAAGATGAATGTGCAAAGTGAGGAGGAATGGAAACAAACATGTTGTGAACGGGGAACACAACCAGAGCATGTACCCAGGCCTAAAAGACCAAAGTCAGTCCTGAGTTCATAATGTTTTTTTGATGGTGCAAACTTGTCTTCTGTAACTAGCTTCAGTAAAATTCTCTCTTGAATCAGACTAACACTGGGAAAAAAGCCCAACTTGTTCATGCCACCTTTACAGTCTTTCAGTTTGCCAACACCTTTCAGGTTCTCATGCACTTGTGCTCTGACTAGCAGAACATGTTCCAGGTTTTGGTAAACCCAGGACTACAATGCCCCAGATAAATGCAGCAAAACTATTAATTCTGTTATTAGCAACCTTTTATCTCTGTAATGAACCTGGCAGAAATGAGGGCACTAAACACTAAACAGCTATCTAACTAATAATCAACCCCTGGGACACACGTGCACTCTTTTAGATACCTGCACTGGACTATGCTACTCCACCCATAAGACCTTATCTGAAAAGAATCAGTGACAAAAACAGCTACCCACATTTTTCTATCTGAAATCAGACCAATGCCAACCACTCTCAGAGAAAGTGTTCTACCACCTGGGCTCTTCTTTAGTAAGTTGGTGATGAAATGATAACATAATTATCTGAGAAAGTTTTCCCTGAGACAGAGCAGACACAGGCCCAGGAGTGTCAGAAGACACAGCGCTTGCACTGGGATCACAGTGAAGAGGAAGGGATGGAAGTTTGCAAAGGAATAGCTATGGGTGAAAAAAAACCTGGAAAAGACATGAATAATTTGAAGTGGATGAATGAGAGGGGTATGAAAAAACATGGAAGGAGGATAGTGAGAGTATGGGATGGATAAACAGGTAGAGACACAGGAAGAAGTTAAAAATAAAAAGACTAAAACAAGAACTAGAAAACTCCAGGACTTGGGTGCAGAACAGTAAGCCTTTCTGGGTGTGCCATGCAGGTTGATTTTTGGCTTTCAAATATTTGGTCACATTTTTTGGATATACAACTTTCCTTCAAGAAGAAAATATTTTAAATATTGACATATGAATTACTCAATTGCCTAAATCATAAATCTCAAATTTAAGATAAAAGTAAGAAAAAGATGGGATTGAATAAAATATTACGGCTTAACAAAATGTTTACAGAACTTGTCTTTAAAGAAAAAGACCCAGGTTAAACCTGCTTATACCTCTTTCATTCAAAGCTATATAGGCACTTGTGTGCTTTGCTGGTTGGATTTTAAAGCTCCCCATCTAGCTTCAAATGTATTCTTTGGAAGTATAATTTTACCACTTTTATTCAACAAAATCCTATCAGTAGCTAATCACCAAAGATATTTCACACTCCACATCACCAATTTGTTCCATTCACTGAAAGTGTTGTGTTCTATTTTGAACTCACTTAAAAGCTTGATTTGTCATCGCACTTGGGGAAAGCCACTACAGACAGGCTTCATGACTCCTATCCTTCCCTGTACTTCATTACTTGTAAATACACTTAAAAAAAAAAAAAAAAAAAAAGAGACAAGTCTTTCTTTAACAGGCAGAAAAAACTATCTCTCCATTACACACATGAAATGATCCGTGTATGTTCCCCATTTAAGAAGGACAGATTTTATGCCCATCACAGCACTTCACTGCTCCAATTATTCACGTTCCTCTTCAAAAAGCACAGCTATTCTGTGAGAACCGTAGTGCTCAAATGGTCCATGAAGTCTTTAGCAAAGACACTATTTATTCCTTGGGACCACCTTGCAAGCTAAATCGTTCATGCAAATCTTGAAAAAGGATCATTCTGAGGCACTTCTATACTCAAATGTTGATGCATATTCCCAAGTAGTTACAGAATAGAATGTAAAACCTGTTGTAGTACCTTGGCCCTGAGAAGTGGTTGAGTCACCATCCATGGAGGTATTTAAAAGACATGTAGATGTGGTGCTTAGGGACATGGTTTAGTGGTGGACTTGGCGGTGCTAGGTTTACAGTTGGACTCAATGATCTTAAGGGTCTTTTCCAACCTAAATGATTCTGTGATTCTATGATTCTATGTACATGGTGTGAGAGACTGAAAGAGTTAATGTCTCAGACGTTGTGGTGGGGCAAGTTCACAAACCACTCATGACACCTAATTAGCACAATCAGTTCAAGTGCCCGCCCGAGGGAGGGACAAGGATGATAAAAGGACACACACTGAAGCCCCCATGCATGTGCCTTCCAGAACTGGACCCCTTGGCTGGTGGGATCAACACTGGACCCAGGACTGGTGAAATCTTTCTGTTTTCCTTTTTCTCTCTCTGTCTTGTTATCTCTTTCTCTTTCCTTTTCCACAATCCCTACACCTCATCCCTTTAAGACATAAAACTGTTGACCAATTCTGGGACTAAGAGTGGATCCAGCTGCCCCTGGGCTCCTCTCTGAGAAGGATTCTAGAAAGCAAGGGGGTCCACTCTGAACCTTGTGACCCAATGGGAGGGAGCTCCTTTTTCCCTGAACTGATGTGTACGGTTACCATGGGTTACACGGGTTACTGAGGCAGTTCCATGCCAATTCCTGTTGTGAGAAACCCCCGCACCTACCGTTATGCCTCACAAGTTCAGGTTGCTTCTGCCATGAATAAAATGTTTAACTGATCATTTGGTGTCTCATTATTTTAATTCAGCCCAAGGGAATTCCAAATTCAACACAACTCCCTGGTCTGTCTAGTCCAGGTCATGACGCATGGTAGCCCAAAGCACTTTGCAATAAAACACTGAAAATACTCTGTGGGTTTCAAAGGCAAAAGTAGTTGCCAGTATGTGCTTAGTAAGATACAACCTTGGATTCAGAGCAGACTTACACTAATAGGAAAAGATGACAAGGACACTGATGTCACTATTCCTTTTATAAAAAACACTATGGGAAAGCTCCTGTGATCTAGAATTTTAATTTTTTAAAGTAAAGAGAGTAGTCATTGTTTCATATACGTGTATGCATGCATAATACATAAATATATACATGCATGTGTGTGTATAAAAGAAAAATAAGACTATATATATTCTGAAGTGTATGTAGGCATATATATGTGTATACCTCCCTAAACCTGATTTTCCATAATCGGAATATTGCTGTACAAAAAGGGGTTACTAGTCACTGCTTAGCCTTATACTATCACTCACATTTGGTCACTTCAGATGACTTGAAAATAAATGTGCAAAAAGCACATGCATTTTAGTGTATTTGCTAAAATCTCTTAGAGTAGAATTTATTTCATCTATACAGCTTTGTTCAGATTTCCACCAGTTTGACCAAGGATAATGGTTAAGAATGGGAAGAGTTACAGCGTTCACAAAGGTTGTGCTTGTGACCCACAACTGTGGTTACAGGCAAGTTTAATGTTACAGCTCTGATAGTGCCAGAACAATGTCTTCAGTTTGGGGTAAAATGAAGTCTAGCAGGAATATTTTAGAAAATAGCAACTAACTGCTTCACAAAGTGTTACTGTAATTCACAGTTTGGGGGTTAATTTAGATTTATCTAAAATATTTTACCAAACAGATAACTTGATTTTTATTTGCATCACTTATACACAGTTTAAATACAGCACCGTCTGCTCTCACAGGCCTAGTTTTAGTTTGACATCTTTCACACAGTTAATTTGCTCCATTATTTTATCTTAGAATGTGCATCTATTCGGTATATAGAGGTTAAGTAAGTTTGTTCAGTGGAATCAATCCAAATCTCAGGCACTTTGACTTACTCAACTGATAAAGGGAACTTTTGTCACAAATTTACTGCAAAATGCCTGAAGATTTTCTCTGACAACTCCAATAACAATTACCTCTGTAAAGATATGTTTGTGACATGAATAGAACAATTCCCTAAGAACTACAAAGGAAACACTCTACATGAATGGATACAGACTAAAGCGGAAAGCTACTTTCAGAAAAAAAAAGCCATGAGGCAACCTGTATTGTTCTAAATATAGTAGCTTTGGCCTTTTTTTTCTGTTTCCCTCTATCTTAAATGTTTCCATTGCTCTTTTATTCTGGTGCTAACACTTTTAACATTTTTCCTCATGGAAATTCATGGTTGGAGGTGGGGAGCAGAAGAAATAAGCAGCTCACAAGGAGGATTTTCTCCATTCTTTTAAGGATTCTATCCTTGATTCTGTCTTTGATTTTTTTTCCCCCCTATTTTTAAATAAGATCAAAAAAAGACCTTTTCCAAAAGGAAAATAGCAAGTTCTTAGCAAAGTGATTATTTGCACAAAGTAATAGAATAGTGTAAATAGAAAACTAACAGGTGAGTATTTTTAGTTGCAGTAAGATCAACTTTCATTGCTGCACATCTCATTTTCCTTGGATTACAACACTAGCTTATGAACTAGAATTCCCCACTGACCATGATACCAGTAAGAAGATATAGACCCTTAATGTAGGACTATAAAAAATGTTTCTGATTATATGCTGATAGTATCAGGTATTAAATATGGCTAAATGTTTCAGTTTCAACAATAATTTTTAATTTGTGCAAATTATAAAAAAGGCAAACCTACACACTAATTCTTACTACTTTTATAGCCATGGGAAGAATAGGCTACAGAAATAAGGGAGGAAAATACCTAAAGAGGAAAATTAATATGAAAATTAAATATGCTGTCTTACTTATTACCTTTGTGATCTAAAAGAAAGGAATTCAGGCTTTGAAAAGAGCATTTTGGTAGTGACACACACCCCAGCTCATCCTTTCAGGGCTTATTGCTTTGTGGCAGAAAGAAGCACACATTCATGCTTTAGCTCCAGATCCAATCACTAGTGAAGCTGCATATGAGCTTTGAAAAATAGGACTTGTTCTCACACTATGCCTGCTGTCCCAAGCCACACTTTTTCTGTTGCCTTAACTCCAATTAAATCGGAGGTTTATATGCATGAGAACATAATGCCTTTATGGACTTCAGAGTAGCTACAAAAAACAACTCAAGCAAATCTAAAATTCCTCGAGAACTGCCAAGGAGAAGGTCAAAGTTTCACTCCAAGCCTAGAAACAAAAAGAGATACACAAAGTACTACTACCCAATGCCACTCTAAACTCATCTCATCAAAGAGAACAAGGTGTCAAAACTTTGCAAGGGCACATGTCAGCAGTACTCAGCAAAGCAGCAGCTATTCTGAAGCCTAGGAACATATAACCCAGCAGTTCTGCCAGTAGATCTAAGGACTAACTTAAAAATCTGTGATACCTCTCTTAGATTGTTCTCAACTACCTTACTTTTTATTAAAATTGAGTATATTCAGTATTCTGAGTATTGTACTTATTAAGAATATATTTGCAAGAAGATACCAGACAACAAAGTGTTTTTAAGTTCCTATTGGATCAACATGGATGGTAGGAGTCAAGGAGTGGTGGTGAATGGAGTTAAATCCAGTTGGCGGCCAGTGACAAATGGTGTTCCCCAGGGCTCAGTATTGGGGCCAGTTCTGTTTAGTTTCTTTAGCAACAATCTGGACAAGGGGATTGAGTGCACCCTCAGTAAGTTTGCAGACGACACCAAGTTGGGTGGGAGTATTAATCTGCTCGAGGGTAGGAAGGCTCTACAGAGGGACCTGGACAGGCTGGATTGATGGGCTGAGGCCAATTGTATGAGGTTCAACAAGGCCAAGTGCCGGGTCCTGCACTTGGGTCACAACAACCCCATGCAGCGCTACAGGCTTGGGGAGGAGTGGCTGGAAAGCTGCCTGGCAGAAAAGGACATAGGGGTATTGGTTGACAGCCAGCTGAACATGAGCCAGCAGTGTGCCCAGGTGGCCAAGGCAGCTAGTAGCACCCTGGTCTGTATCAGAAACACCGTGGCCAGCAGGACAAGGGAAGTAGAACAGGCTGCCCAAGGAAGCGGTTGAGTCACCATCCCTGGAGGTATTTAAAAGACGTGTAGATGTGGTGCTTAGGGACATGGTTTAGTGGTGGAGGTGGCAGTGTTAGGTTTATGGTTAGACTCAATGATCTTAAAAGTCTTTTCCAACCTAAACAATTCTATGATAACATTTAAAGTTGCCAGTTTAACCTGAAGCAGCTTTTAATTCGGGTTTTGCGGCAGTTTTTCTTTGACATATGGACCCCTAAATATTTTCTGTTTGAGGTGTAGAGCCTTACATAGAGCACATTTGCAATAGGCTTATTACTTTTGGCTACTTTTTTCTTTTCTTTCTTACCTCACCAATATCATATATTAGTGGTTAGAGTCAGAGAGGCTAAAGCATCTCTGTAAACAGATACAGCATCATAATTTCAAGACTTATTCAGGACTCACAGGAAGGACAGCTCTCAGCTCAGATGTAAGTTGATGACTGTTCATTGAAGCTTAGAAGTTGGAGGCAGTCAGAGATACCAGTGGTTGCATCACTGTTTCATGCTGTTGGCCATAGAAACTGGTGAACCCTAACGACATTAAGCTGACAGGTCACAGATCCTATGCCGGACTGCTGCTCACTAGCACTTACAAAAAGAAAATACACTGAAGAAGTATGGCTATAGAAACATATTTTATTATACATCAATTTGTAATACCAAAAGTGTGTAGTTCTTTTTAAACATATATATGTACAAAATTACAGTGAATGCAGTGATCTGTAGTTTTGAGGAGGAACAAACTGCATGAACACCACACTTCTACTTGTAAACAGTATAAATTAAAAGTTTCAAAAGTTTTCACAATTTAAAGCCTTATTATCTAATACACAGACTTTTATTAGAAGTTGGCACACGCAATTGGCACTGAATTTCTTCCTCATACTAGTATGAAAATACATTACTATTTTAAATACTTAACTTTATATTCAGTAGAAAACCTTCACAGCTTGGGTTTATTTGTTACTCAGCCACCTAATTACTAATTTCCTATAAACCCAGCTATCTATAGCTGTAACTCAAAGAGCAGAAATTGTAGAAAAAGGACTTCTTTTTAGAAACTAACGCATTTGAGCCTACATTCCACATATCTGAGTCAAATTTTCTTTTACCATAAGAATTTTCTCACAAAGCAAGATAGGTGAAAAAAAATATGAATAATGATTAATATTGATGTTACCAGTCCTAAAGATACCAATAAGAAAGGATTAGGCTTCACAGTAAAACAGTGGGAGAGAAATACTAAAATAACTAGGGCTGTAAAAAGCTTCTCCATCCATAAGTATCCTGGACAGGGTCAGAGAGATAGCATTACATGCTGTATGAAATCTGGCAGGGGTAGTGGTAAGGGCATTTGAACTGCATATGAGATATTGGATTACTTAATATAGTCAGAAACATCATGGAAGTAGGTTTCTTTGTAATGTAATAAAGTGCCTTGACTATATGAATAAATATGTCCCTTTGGTTTATGAATTAGGGATCTTTCACTAAAGTCTTGTTCCCTAAAAAGTTACCTAGCATTGTTGTACAGCAGTGGATTGGGGAAAAAAAGAAAATATCTTTAAAAGGATCTATATATGAACAGATTGTCTGTACTAGCACAGAACCTATTAGCTTAATTGGGGATCTGCATGGGTGCACATCTACATGATGCTCCTTGCATGAGTGGCCTGTAGACATTTTCCTTGGAATGAAATACATTTTAACAGGCTATACAGATTTAAAACTGTAATTTATTTTTCCGAAAATAACAGAGGATTTTGTAGACAACACAAAAATAGTTACACAGAAAAATACTTAAACCATGTTAGGCCATAACTGTACTTCTAAGAACAATTAAAAGAAGCTGCAGCTTGTCTTATTAAGCCACTGATGTGTGTTAAACAGGTGCAAAGTGGTTACAAGAACTTATGTAATCAAAACATTTTCAGAGTGACTTACAGAAATTACTGCCTCACAAATGTGTACTACACCATAATTTAAAAGGGTCAAAACCAATACAGGATAAAATAATACTTCCATGTCAACTAAATAAAAATAATTTATTTACAGATCATGAGGAAAAACACGAAAGGCCTTTCCTTTTCAAATAAATACATGTATTAAGGGACACATCCACTAACTAAAAAAATAACATTGTGTGATTAAATGAATAGTTCTTATGTACTAAACTAAACCATAAAAACATCTGAAATATAATAGTGCAACCATGTCAGAACATAAAGCTGATGTTTGCCATTTTACATTTTAGGTAGAAGGCAAGGTAACCTTTCAAAGCAGAACAACAGAAAACTTTATATATTCATTATTTCCATGTTAGATACATGCTTTAATTTCGATATTTAAATAATTGTTTTCCAAGTTCTTTGCTTTATAACATGAATTCTACATGGTATTATATGAATATTCAGACTTGATGGAGCTGATTATCATAGGATTTCTAAAACCAGTTCCAACTAAGCTACAGCTATATCCCCATTTGGTAGAGCTTTTTTAATAATTTAGACATTGAACATAAAACTTACTCCAAGGTAAAACTTTATTAACAGTTTCTAACCCTGAATCTTATTTAAAAAACAACACAGTTTCAAAGGAAAGTTGCTTTACATGACACACAAAAATCGGAGCTTAAAAAAGGGATTCAGTTTATATAATCTGGCCAAACAACACAAGGGAGATTTTGGTCATTAAAATGAATGAAAAACAGTACCCAAAATACCAATGGCCCAGTCCTGCAGAGAGAAAAAAAATAGGTGTGAAGGGATGTCTCTGAACTCACATCCTTCAGCCAGGCTCTCTGCAGGCATGGACATTCACATGGCTCTCTCTGTGTGGTAAGAATCTTAGATATGAAAGCAATTACTGCACATGCACACGTGCTGCTAACTCTGGGACGTGGAACCCACATTTGCAAGAGGTACCTCGTGATGTTATTATACTGGTGAAGAGAAGGCCAAAGGGGATCTAATAGCCTACAGATAGTGAAAGGGGAGTTACCAAGATCGCAGCCAAACTCTTCTTGGTAGCAGGAGAGGATACAATGATGGGAAACAGCTACAAATTTGTAGCCACTTGGGAAACTGAGGTTGGACATGGAGAGAAATTTTTATCCAGAAGGAGTGCAAGCAGGGGAACAGGTTGCCAGAAAGGTGGTGCTATCTCTGTCTTTGGGGATTTTCATAGCCTGGCTAGCCAAACCCACAGCTAACCTGATCCAGGGCTGGCAACAGTCCACCTCTGCTTGGGTGCTTGGGAGGTTAGACAAAACCACTTCCAGAAATACTTCTTGCAAATAAATTCATGTGATTCTCTGTACCCAACCAATGTTTCACTCATGCAGGTGTGTCAACAAGGTTTAGGCAAACATATTTCACCTCATTTACTGCAGGCCAAGACCACAGAGCTGGTCAAACACTGTGGCTCAGTTGAGACACATAGAACACTGATCCTCAGTCTAAGCCCTGCAAGTTAGCAGAAGTTAGTAACACTGAAGGAGCAATATTTTGGAATGGAAGTAACAGCTTATAATGACCTTCTCATCCTGAGAAAACGCAAACATCTACATGTTGTAAGCTTACACTTTAAAAAGCAAGCACTGGACCACCTCCCCCTCTCCTCCATACTGCTGCAGGAAGAACTATCTGCAAGTACAACCCACATTAATTCCATTTCCATTTCACGCCTTTGGAGAGAGAAGCTTTTATACACAAACACAGAAGAGGCCCTCATCAATGCACTCAGTTAAGCATGGTTTTCTCCTCAGAGAAGCTAATTACAACTGTAATTTTCTTGTTTAAATAATACAGGGTTAATGGTAAACAATACATATGTGACCAGGCATATTTCTGGTACACCTGCATCTCCTCCTTCATTCTCTGCCACATGCTCCAGGTAAGTCTCAGGATGACAGTGAGGCCTCTTGTACTGTTGGGTGGGAATATGCTACAACATTACAGCCCTCTCTGTGGAATAAGGTAGTGTGTGAAGATTCCCTTAGTACTTCAAAAAGGACACCAAACATGTTTTCTCTTCTAAGGCTGAAGTACAATATACTGAAATAAAGTGTCTTATTGTCCTGGTTTCCGCTGGGATAGAGTTAACTGTCTTCCTAGTAGCTGGTACAGTGCTATGTTTTCAGTTCAGTATGCGAAGAATGTTGATAACACTGATATTTTCAGTTGTTGCTCAGTAGTGTTTAGACTAAAGTCAAGGATTTTTCAGCTTCTCATCCCCAGCCAGGGCACAAGAAGTTGGCAGGGGACACAGCCAGGGCAGCTGACCCAAACTGGCCAACGGTGTATTCCATACCATGGGACGTCACATCCAGTATAGGAACTGGGGGGAATGGGGGAGGGGAATCACCACTGGGGGACTGACTGGGTGTCGGTCGGCAGGTGGTGAGCAATTGCACTGCACATCATTTGGGCATTCCAATCCTTTCATTACTGCTGTTGTCATTTTATTAGTGTTATCATTATTAGTTTCTTCTTTTCTGTTCTATTAAACTGTTCTTATCTCAACCCATGAGTTTTACTTTTTTTTTTTTTTCTGATTCCCTCCCCCATCCCACTGGGAGGGAGGGGAAAGTGAGTGAGTGGCTGTGCAGTGCTTAGTTGCTGGCTGGGGTTAAACCATGAAACTTATCCCTTCTGGCACTAGATTTCTCTGTCTTGAGAAGAACAAGCTTTCAGATAGTTACCTGAGGATTAGCTGCTCTGATCTAGAGGTTTCAAAGGATGCCTAAAACCACTGCTTCTTCCTACTTTAAAACTGTATGTATTTTTAAATGATGAACCATCCTGTTTCTGAGAACTCCACATTTTCTAAAACTGATAACAGAATACAGCCTATATAGTGTTCAGATGTAGTGCTGACAAAATGCAGTAACAGCTGCTAGTCATACGGGTTTCCAATCAGTCCATAAAACTTTATACAAGGTTGATTTACTGAGCTAGGTTTCAGCCTGGAGTTGTTTCATAAATGCACACAGAAAAGATTGAAACAGTTTGCAGGCTCTGAAGGGGCCCTACCCCATTCCGATCAAAATTAGTGAAAGCTGAGAAGAATTGGATCATGATTGTTAACTGTAGAAATACCTACAATTTTTACTACACTATAGGACTGCTGGGAACTATTTATGATAAGTAATGGTAACTCAGTTTTTAGAGATGACATCACCTAAAGCTACCACCTGGTGAGATTCTCAGAGTTTTCCTAAAATTAGGCAAAGGAATTCTCACTAAGGTAAGTAGTTGCTGTTCATTTCAGGGACTTTTTGTAATGAACAATTCATACAGGTGTTTCTGCATGTGCAGCAATTCTTTCACCTGCCGGTTTAAAACTTCAAATATGCATAATGAATATCCATTAAAACAGAGTCCTCTGTACTATTACAATCCCTCAATTAGTGTCTGAATGGAAGACATTTGAAAAACAAGGGAAAATTACAACCCATATCTGTTTGTAGTACTAATAACGACCTAGTCTAAATAAACAGGCAGGTATTGGATTATTAACTCATCTCGGTAATCCTACATATCACAGGTATTATAGTCGCTCTGGAATTTTGAATGGTAATGGTCCATGCCAATGTTCCTTTCACTTCTGAGCTGTGTAGGATCAGATGTAAAGTCTACTTCTCAGTTCTGAATCAGACCCCAACTCCCATAATTAAATAAATTCTAACTTGCCAACCTCTGCAAAATCATACCAGAACCACATGCACCCACACTGTCTTCTCCCAATACAGACCATTCTGCTTCATGCCCTGAACTTAGCGTTTACTTGGATCTAGGCAAACCTTTAATGGTTTGGAGTTTTCTTGGGAAATGTTTCATCAATATCTAATTTAAGGCCTTCAAAAAACTGGATAAGCAGACATGAGCAAAAAGAGATTAAATTAATTGAAGCTGTAAATTTTTCTTTTCCTATGAGTGATATTTGATATTATCATGTTCTGTATGTAAAAAATACTGAGCCCATAAAGAAACAAGCAGGTAAAGAAGATAAAATATATTACAATATTGTATGCAGTGACTACTCTAGCATTGACTCTGAGCTCACTTCATTGACTTACATTACTTAAGAAAAGCAAAACCAGAGTCTATGAGGCAAAGCAAGTGCACAAATGTGAATGAGTAGAAAGTAGAGTCTGGATTTTTAACATGATGTGCAATTTCTAATTACACAGATGTATAAATCCACGATAAAAAGAACACAGTATTAAAATCCTTTTTTTTTTTTTTTTTTTAAATATACAAGTTATTTAGGTCAGGAAAAGTATCTGTCACTTAAACATTGCAACAGTTTTTCGTGAGTGCTGATTTTTTGACAGGTGTCCCAACCAGGCTAGTTACTGACCTCGTATCATCTTGATTATCACTTCGTTTTCGTACTTCCCTGTAAAAAAAAAAAACAACACACAAACAAACAAAATAAGGCACTCAATTAATATATTTCTATTCATGTTCACTGTTCTGTTTCTCCCAGTATATCCTACAGAGCTTACCATCATCTATTGCATGGTTAAAACTACAGTTTTAAGTGCACAGAATCAGCATGTCTCATAAGTTTCCAATTTGGGAATCTATCAATATTTCTATACAAATCACAGTTAGTGACAGAAATATAATAATTTCTGATATGTAATAACTCCACAATGTTCTGTTTTCCCTTTTCTTTTGATCATTTTTCTTTAATTTGCTTGCTTCAGTATATTACCACAGAAACAGAACACATTCATAGCTGAAAGTATAAAATTAAATAACTGCAATTTCAAGTACAAATTTACCCTCAGAGGAAAAACACACATTGTTGGATGTTTTATTATAAATGCAGACTTAAAAGTTGAGTATGTAGGAGTGATTATTGAGCTGTATTCTCACTACAGGCCCCCTAGAATGTCAAAATCCAACTCTAAAATTTCTTGCCTCATCTCTTGCCAAATTTAAGTCCTCATCATACTAGTAGAATAAATTCATGAAGTTCCTCTCAGAACACTGTATCATTCAACATAACAGTAATGAAATGTTCATTTAGAAATTTTTATTTCAAAATGAAATGCTTCTTTCAAAGAATACAAATTACTAAGACTTGGGTAAAGAAATTGCAGCCAACCATTCCAGACCAAGGTTCTGGGTAATGTCTAGACCATTTCAGAATCAGTGAACCTTGTGAAGAAAAATACCACTTTTTTTTTTTTTGACATTCTGAAACGACAGGCTCCAACTGCCAAAACATTTTTTTATCTTTGAAACAGTTAAAACAAAGTTATCACGTTTAAACATTAGAGATAATTTTCCAACTGTGATTAGTGTTATATAACTGTGTATCTGTGTTCTCTAATTTCATAATCCACTGCTGCATTCATGGCCAGGTTCTTTGAAATGAGTCATTTAACAAATCAGCAATTAACTTCACATTGACACTGACAGACAAAGGAATGCCTATGTTCTTGCTTCATCTGACAGATGCATTTTCCTGGAAATAAGGACTTGAAAGTCCCTTGTGAAGAAGAAATGATCCTCTCTAGAAAGCTAGTATTTTGTATTCAAGCCATGTTAATCAGTAGTATTTTAGTAACAAATAATCAAATACTGACCAAATGTGAAAAAGTTTGATTATTACTTTAGGCTGCTGCAAAAATCACATGAATATGGTTTGTAATTCTGGCCTTGAGCTCCATATATTAAACTGAAAAAACAGAGTCTGAGAATTCATTACATACTGCCAGCCTTTCAAAAATATATTGTAACCAAGAATGGTTTGTAAAGCTAATAGAATTGTAATGTTTGGCTCATACATTATCACAGAAATACCAGGTTGCTAAATGGATATAATCAGAATTTCTATATTTTAAATAATTTAGAGAAAGGGACATCAAAGAAAGTATGTGGGATTAGAATGGTCAGTAATAAAACTGCATATATAGTAATATATGTGAAAGAATTAAGAATTAATTATACATAGAATTATACACATTTGAAATTAATTTAAGAAAGAATTAAGAAAGTAAATCCATGTATCATTGAAAAATTTAATTCATTCACCAAACAGGTTTTAAAATTGTGAGCTCCATAACTGAGCTCTAATTTAAATATTAATTTTTGAGACAGCTTTGTAACATTTGCAGGCAAAAACGTTACTTGATTAAACTGAGAATAAATCCTGTCTTGCATTTATCTATAAAGACTTAACATGGTATTCTTTTTTAAATCTTGTTTGTTGAATTTGATGCTGGTACAATTTTAAATGCATATGTGTGTCTTTGTATGTATATTCACTTATAATGTCCTTTTTACAAAACATACTCAGATGCGTTCATTCAAAAATAAAAACATGGCTACTTACCGAGCAAGATGAAGAACTGCTTCTACAATATTAGATCCGTCTTTAGCACTTGTTTCACAGAACAGTGCACTGTAAGTCTGTGAGTAAAAATAAAATGTTAAGCCAACTAATCTGAAATGGTTCCCATGTGAATATGTATATTCAATCACAAATGGTTTCCTCAATAACACAAAGAAAGATGACACACATTTAAATGAACAGGATTTCTTCTGGTACTCTTTATTCTCCAATAGATTCACTTTAGTACTGTGAAAAAAACAGTAATTGCTTCTTAATTGTATCTTTTTTTACATTCACTATATTCTGAATTAACAAACTGAATGAAAACCACATCGTAGGCTTAATGTCCAAACTGAATCTTCTTTTCCACAAGATTGTAAAATAGGAAGAGAGCTGCTAGGACAGGTTACTGAATCCAGCTTGTTACCTACTCATAAACTACAGCATCTGGTATTCTAGGTTAACCAGAAATATCATTCCATAAGTAACAGATCAGATATCTGTCCTGGTATAATCAATCAATTGCATAAGCACTCAGCAACTCAAGACTCTAGATTCTACATTTTTTTCTGCAAAACACAGGCTATGTGCATTCCTCATCCCCCATATAAATACATACAAAAAACTTGTCCAGACTTCTATTTATAGCAGAGCGTTTCTTTTTTTCTTTCTGCAGACATGGCAGGAGTACAAGGTAGTCTCTTGAAGATGAAAATATTCCACTCAAAAGCTGGACAGACACAAGCCGGGTGAAAAGCCTCATATGCTCACCAGTGTGCTTCATGTTTGCACTGGCAATTTCTCTTTGGCAGCAGAAACACTCAGTCTCCTAGTCGACTCACTTTTTCACCATAAAGACTGAGAAGACTACCCCAGCCAATAACGAAGTTCAGCTTACTAGACACCGAGATGCGATTTAGCCCAGCAAACACCATCAAAATAAGACAGTTTTCGTGAAAAGTATCCATGAATCCTATTTAATAGATTTGAACAAATGACCAGAAAATTACTTTTGTTTACTAGTTTCTCACATGGTTTTCAGATTAAAGTTCTTAAGACCATTTTATCCTAAAGAGGTAGACTTGGACCTTACCATAGCCAGCTTTTCTCCATACTTTATAGGCACACATTTTTGCCCTTGTTCTGTAACGGCTTGACGGAGATCTGCTTTGTTTCCCACCATCATAATTGGAATATTCTCATGAGTTGCATCCTGTAAAGAGGATTTTATTTCCTTACTGCTAGAACACTCAGAATACAAAAAAGTAACTAGCACCAAAAATGACAAAAAATAACAAATTATTAAAGTCATGCTGAGAACTTTTCATGAGGTAGTTGATATTTAAGCAGCCAGCTTAAACATCAGCCTGCAAAGATATGCTTTCAATCCCATAAACCCTGTTTCCCAACAAGGAATTTAATGCGTCAAGTTAATCTAATGGAAACGGCTACTGTGTCCAAATGCCATGTGACAGAATTACTATGAGAAAAGTGACAAATCCTATACTATGATTAAAAAATCGCTTTCAAAAGATGATTAAAGATTTTGCTTATCACTTTCCCTCCTATTAAATAAATGCCTCTGGTCTGAGAGAAAAACCCTTTTCATCAAATGCAAATTTGTATTCAAATAAACAAACAAGAAGTAATAGTAGGAAGAAATACTGAAAATTTCACTTGAATCATAGCTAATTTACAGAATCTAACATATTGGTTTAAAATGCAAAGACTCCAAGGAATACTCAAGCCATCCACAAGAGGGTATCTGAGATGGGCTCTCATGTTCATTTCAAAAGGAAGTGAATGGGAAGAATGTGATTACATGATACCCTTTTATACAAAAAAAAGTATCAGTTTTAACACTAACTAACTGAATACATCAGGATACGTTTAGGACTTCCATGTAGCTTTTACTTCTATGAGAGACTGCAGTCTGGCTAATTCCAATATGCAGATACTCAAATTTTATAAATAATAAGGTTAACAATGGAGTGAAACATAGTTTGTAAGCTGTATATACTCAAGGGTCTTACCTCGATCATATCCACCCATTCTCGCACATTAAGAAAGCTTTTTTCACATGTTACATCATATAGCAGTAAGACACCATCTGCTCTTCTGAAGTATGATTTAGCAATACTTCGGAATCTTTCAGAAAAAACAGATTTGCATATGCTCACATTATCAAAAAAGAAGTCAATTTAACATCATTAAGAACACAGCATTACTTTATTGCACTACTGAATAAGATTCTCTCCACATTACAAGATGAGTTTTCTCACAGCTTCTTTCGAAAGTGGTTCTTGAAAACTGCTGATTTGGTCAATGAACAGATTAAACTGACTTCCAAGGTGTTGGATTAACCTCTTAAGCCCCAAAAGCTGCCAGTAGAGAAGCAACGGCTCTCAAGTAAGGAGGTCATAGGATTTTGAGGAAACTCTACACAATAATTTGAAGGACCTTGGATATACATTCAGCAATCTGTACAATTTTGCCATAAGTCTTTTTAAAGTCTTTGGGAAGAAGTTTTCATACACTGCAAATGCAATGCAAATGAGGATCAGGACTTTAAAGGAAAGAAGAGGAGAAGAGGGTGAAGGGAAGGGAGTCTTTAAGATAAAGCCTGCTCAGAAATACAGATCTGCAAGGACAAAGAAAGCTAAAGACTAAAAACAGAAGAAACAATGTACATCTACTCCATCTTTTTGTATTGCAAGAGAGGGACATACAGATTTAATTAATAAACGCCATGGTGAACCTCAATTATTTCTCTCTACAGAGAGAAAAGATTACCTCAGGCATCACCAAAGGTAACAAATAAACATTCCACTTGTCCTGGGGTCTCAGCAGAGTAAAATCACATCTGTTTATAGACATTTACATATGGCCATACCAACTTACTATAGAACCATATAATACTTAGCAGAATTTTTTCACCTAGATGAAAAAAGGCAAACGTCTTTTAGAAACAAACCAATTGAAATTATATAAGTGCAGAGAATCACTAACCTTTCCTGCCCAGCTGTGTCCCACAGTTGTAGCACTGTAGGTTCTCCATCAACAATTAGTCTTTTCATTTGAAAATCCACACCTGAAATGAATAATGCATATAGTCTAATAAAAAACATAAATAACCTTAAAAAACCCACAGAAAATGAAAAATTATGTGCCATATACAACAGTTATTTCAAGATTCATCTCTTAATAGGTTATGAAATTTCAGTCATTCACATAGCCTTGAACCACAATAATTGCCTGAACATATTTAATTTGTCTTTAGAAAAACATTTAAAGAAATATTTTACCCATACATTTTTCCAGAAGCATGGATATAAATCTGGCATTATGACCAGCAAGCAAGAAGATCTCTCTCTGCTTTATTTTGCTGAACAGTTTTATGGAAGAAGAGAAAGTGTTTTATAAAACAGACTTTATTTCAAATGCCAAGGAAGAAAAAGATAAATTAGAACAAAAATCCTGATTCAGAGGCAATAAAACAAATATATAACGATGATCTGATTGGAAGACAAAAATTCAGGCTTTGGAATCAGTAAGACAAGTTTGTTAGCTGACAGCTATAATAATATACACAACAAGTTAGTCAGAAATCCCTCCAGCTGCATTTAAACCAAAGCTTCAATAACACTTTGAAGAAATGGAGACAAAAAATAGTATGAAAGACATCAAAGGATAGTATGAAATACTAAGGAAAGAGGAAAGAGCTGAGAAGACAAGAAAGCAATGAAAAGTGCGAACAGAATTCTAAGTTCATTACACTGAAACTCCCTCTTCTGGTGCTTTGTATTGCTCAGGAACAGGCTTTGTGCTTTGCAAAGAGAAACTAAATTAGAGTAGTACCCTATTATCCACTCCAAACAGCAGTCAGGCACTTCTAAGCTTTAGTACTCAATTAGATCTCACAGCCTAAGAAACTGCGTGTGTATATTCAGGAAACCCTGGCAAGCAATCACAGAGAGTGATCTTTTCACCCACTTCTGCAGAACAGCAATGAAATTCACTTTAATATTTTAAGAAGAAGAACAACTATACCCAGGGTTGCACTGGTATTGCCTCGAAATTCATTCTTGCACAGTCTCATAAGGAAACTGGATTTTCCCACTGCTGCGTCTCCAGCAAGAACAATCTTGTAAGCTTTCTCTGAACTGGGGTATTTCGGAGTACATTCAGTTGCATCTGACTGAAAATAAAAAGAACCCCTCTATTTCAACTCATATAAAAAATATTCTCTGTATCAAACACTGGGTTTTTTCTTTTTTGCTAAAGAACTGGTTACCTGAGGGGTGACAGCAGATATGTATTTCCTTGTTGAAGCAACTGAGCTGCTTCGACTTACTGGTTGTGAGGTCTTCCAGTCTAATAGTGTACGGCTGTTATCAGGACTGTATGCTTCTTCATCCCTGATCTCTGGAACCTGAAGGTACAAGCTAGTGCGTTAGTTCTGGTGAGAAATGTATGCTTTTTTTGAAAGGCACAGCTAAAATTAACTAAAACATTTGTTTCAACAGTTTGGATCAAACAGAGATAAATGACCAAATAGAGCTCTGCAGTTCTAGTCAAAATACTGTGATTATTCTGTTCTTATTCACATTTGCTGTTTACTATAGCCTACATTTGGTCCTTAAACATGTTTGCTGTTTGGCATACATGCTTTCAGTACAGTTTCCAGATAGAGCGAATTAATTTCCAAATGGAAAATTTCAGCTTAAGAAATAATTACAATAAACAAATACTTTATTTCAAAGCTTATTTTACAAAAATTAAGAATTTCCCTACAAGATGTTAGTCTCTATACTATTACTACTCAAGCTAAATTAACTACAGCACAGCTGTAATCAGCACTATTCATAGCATTTTCAACTGCAAACAGAGACTAAATGTCTCTACTGAATGCACAGTAAAGGATCTGCTCTAGAAAAAACCCTGTGTTCTACTGTGCTTGATACTAGCCTTGCTATGCAGTGTTGAGGGCCAGGTCTGATGGGGCTTTGAGCAACCTGCTCTAGTGGAAGGTGTCCCTGCCCATGGCAGAAGGGGTAGAATTAGATGATCTTTAAGGTCCATTTCAACTCAAACCATTCTATGATTCTATGATCAGTAAAGCTCTCCATTTTACTAACAACAAAATGGACACAATAATACCCTCCTACATTTCTAAATTCTCTGAGACTTACTGTTTAAGTCAATGTATGCACTAACAGTATTCTTTTTCTCATATATGTGATTTTTTTCATTCACTGTCACAGCATAGTAAGAGAAAGTGAACAGAAACCTATTTTACTTCTATAGTATCTGCTTTTTAATCATTAAAAAATGGGCTCCTGTCCGCATGCTGTTTAACAACCTTCAAAAACCACATCTACTTCAAAAAATGAAATTATTACCTGAAAAACCTATTAAAAATGTCAAAACAAACATCTTGTATCAAAGAGCAGTAACTGTTTATGCAGTCTCCAAATAATTGTCACTAATCTTATTTAAACACATATAACCCAAATACTTAGTTTTAACTGGTCTACAGGAAAAGATCTATTTCATTTTAAAAAACAGGAAACTAATTTTGTCTCCAGCCAAGGTCTTTCTCAGAGAAGGAGTAAGTCTGGCACTCACATCTGTATCAGAAGCATCACCACCAAAGCTTTCTTGCATACACTGTGACCTTTGAAAAATCCTTTGATGTCTGTATTCCACTTCTGAATCATACTCATTTGAATCTCTCAGGGTAGACAAACCACTGTCAAAACAGCTCTCAGGTAAGCTGTCAACTTCATAGTTTATCCTTTGCATAGGATCACAAAGCGCTAAAGAATCATAATCTTCATCCACACAAGAAGAATGAGATGATCTAATATGAAAATATTGGGAGGGGGGAAGAAAAAAAATTATTCCACAATTATTTTTCCCAACAGAATTGGAGCCATTCTGGAACAGTCAATACTTAGAAATGCTAACTATACAGTTTCAGATGTATGCCAATGCCTATTTTGCCTTTCTAAATAATTTCTTTTTCAATCATATCTCTTAGGATGCTCAGATTAAATTATATGAACAATGTTATTGATGATTACTTCCCAAGTCTCAGTAAGAATGTCTATTTATTCATACACAGAAAAAATAATTGTTTAAAAAAGATTCAGAAAATTATGTACTATGAAGACATCAAAGGCAGAAGATGATACCTGATAGTTTAGCTAATTTTGGCCTATTCTAAGACACATAAAATGACCTTGAAATACTGTATCTAACTGAAATGAATGCATTTGTTCACAGATGCACACAGGCCAATAAGTAACAGCTATAAATAGAGAAAAGGGGGTAACCAGGTTCAGGAGATCAGTAATGGTGGAAGAAGTCACTGAAATATGTTTTCTTACAGTTTGGTAGGCTACGCAAAACTTAAGGTTTTACATAAAAGTCCTTTCTTTCACCCTTCCTTCAAAAGCTTTTTTTTTTCTTTACTCTGGATGCTATAACATATAAAAATATTTAAATGGACGCAGCAATGACAGTATGGCTTACAGAAAAAAAAATTAGTTTTTATTTGTGTAAATGAAACTACAGAAAAGAAAGATTAATAGAGTGAATCTTAAAAGAATCAAAAAAGTTTACTTTGGCTACAGTCATTATCCTGCTCCTGCAGCAAGACAGGGACAGGCACAAATTAAAGTGAGATAGAAAAGGTCTCCAAGTCGCAGTGGAGAAGAGAGAACCAGTTTGGCTCTGTCCTGTTGGATATGGATGCGAAGCACTAAACTGCTAGAACAGACAAGGTCAGCATCAATCCTTGTAAAGATAGTTTGCTGCCAGAGGGGCTGATCTGATGTCAGGAGACAAAGTACTGAAAATGAACAGGTTTGGGGACATTCATATCTCTTTCTGTCTTTTAACACTACTAAGTCACACTTGTTTAGAAGAAAGTTTATGTGGTAGGAATAAAACTTACTCTTAAGTACCTTGCACTTCTCGCTTTTGCAGGAATGCAAGGATTGCACCATGTGGCAGTTACTAATAAATATTCAGACAGAAAGACATCGCTAAGCCTCCAGAGAGGTTTTAGTTACCCCTTCAGAAAATTACTCAATGTAATATGCAGCTTAGTAGTGGATGCCTCTCAAAATTTGCAGAGGGTCCAACAGAGGGGAATTGGTTTTTATCTGCATTCAGCAGAGGGAATCAGTCTGTGACAAGCAAAATTTTACAGCCAGCAAACACATCTCACATGGAGACAGCAGAATAAGAGTAACACTGTAGAATAGATTGAGATATTATTAGTGTGAAGCAGAAGCCAACTTAATCCCTACCAAAGATATTAATCTCTCTGGCAAAATGTAAAACACAGACTACCAAGAACTCTAACAGAGATCATTCTAGAGTATGAAGTACCACTGAAAGAAAAATAATTAAAATAAGAAAAAATCTATCAATTTAATAAGGACACACATTTTTGCTGGCAGTTCCAGCTGTCTGGAAAAAAAAAAAAAAAAAAGGTGAAAACATAGCATCATCTCCAGCACTGGAGGTTGGATCCAATGTCCAGTGACTTCAGTGAAATTCTCTGCAATGATCTAAGGAAGCTCTGAGTAATGACCTGCATCTGGTAAGTACGAAACCAAAGTAGCTCTGACCATTTGATATTTGCACTTAGATAACTTAACTGTTCTCAGTGGTTCTTAGCCAATTAATATCCAAGGGCATTCACTACTCTTGCATGTCAGTGTGAGATGAGGATGTTCATTCTTTTGAAGAATTAGGCCCACATACCTTTGTAATACTTATTACATGAGAAAACCAGACATACAGGCTGAAGATAAAACAAAAAATGTTTTATTTCCTAAGTACTGAGTAAGCTAGCTAACAGAGGTCCTCAGTAGATTTTTACAGTTTCTTGGAGGCAAAGAGAGGAGATTGAGAATCAAACTAGAATCAAAACGATCCAAGACCAAACAAGAGGCTGTCTGAACTCTCCATAAGTTCATGAATTGCATGAAAAGAGTTTTCCTGAGATTTCCAAAGTCATTGAAAATATTCCTATTGACTTCAGTATACTTTGGATCATATGCTATGGTCACACATTCCTTCTGAATCAGACAGACCTATTTGCTCTGTTATTTGACAATATTTGCTCTATTAAGACAAGTATGAAGCCCTAGTCTTTTTAAACTTAATAAAAGTAAACCTGGCTTACCTGTCATATCGTGTGTTTAGAGGAGACTGTCCACCATTACATTTAGGACTGCTTCTAGAGATGGTACTTCCTGGTGATGTGTTTGCTAACCGCTGCGACAGATACATAACAAATGCATAATAAGTTTGATGAACACAGTGTAAGCATCTAGATTTGTAATGAAAAAAGTGTGTATCATCAAAATTACCGCTGTGTATTTTCATATATATTCAACTACTTATTTTTAATTAAACCTCATGCTTTATATAGGACTGGATGTCAAAAGGCCCATTACACATAGCATTTAGGCTCCACTGTTGCCTTAATACTGAACCTGCTAGGCACATGCTATCGAAAGACAATGGAAATTCCAAGAGGATGATTTCATTGACTACACGTGAAGACTGAAATGCTAAACTCTGAAAAGTAATATTTTAGAAAAATGGCATGTTGACTACTAAAGTCAAAAGGGAAATGTCACTGGCTGAGCGTTTCAGTAGAGATACCTCCTGGTTCTTGAATGAGATAGTGGAGAGAAGGAGAGATCTCAACTGATAGCACATGACAGAATATTTTGTAAGTTCTGCTGTCCCTTTACACATTTATTCACTGGGAACAGTTTCCTCTGCCTTCTCTGTAAGCTGCCTCTCTTACGTTTCAGGGCATGGCAGAAGGAAATGTTACCACTTGTTGCATCTGCAGTGAATCTTTGGTAGCCTGTATCAGCAAAAGGCACTCGTGTTCATTGGTCTGGTATGCTGGAAACAGGCAATGACCCCTATTTTCCTGCTTCCTGACCCGTATTGTCTCTATGGACCCTTTATTCTGGCCCCATCCTTCTAAAAAGTTAGCTCTTTCCTGGTGATGTAAGGCCTTGCCCAGTCATTAGTTTTGGAGTTTAATAGGTTTCCCAATATTGCAAAATGGCAGTGTAGAATAAATTTGTTGTAACTTTCAAGTCTTCCTTTCTCTGGTTTGGAGGATGGCACGTTACATCTGTTACAACACATCCCTGTACAGTTGTGATAGTCCAAAAGGGTCTGACCGAGGTCCCTTTTATCAACAGTCACTGCTATTCATTTTCCCAGTGACTTGCCTGGACAAAAGTTCAAATTCGGTTAAGCCCCTGCTACTAAAAGAAAGCAGTTTTCTGAAAAAGTGTTTTCAGTGGTAGGGCACTCCCATATATGCAATACAAATATATTCCCTTTAGTGCAAGAGAAACTGCTGATTTATTCACTTCATCAGATACATTTAGCTGTAGCTTATTAAAAAAATCACTACTTTCCAAAGCACCTCAGAAAGTAGTTGTGGTCTAACAGAACTCCATTATTTCACAAAAGATAAGTAAAATCTGACAAAATTCAGCTACACAAGTATATTCCCAGAATAAGTCCACTGATTAAAACTCAATTTTCTGAGTACCCACTGAAGTACAAACGAATTTGCATTTCCTGTGTTAATTCTTAAACTTTCTAATACAACATAACAAAATTATAAATACATACCAATGATCTGTTGTACTTGCTGAAACTGTTTTCAAGAGCTGTTCTTAAACCATCATTGCTGTCATGTAGCTTTCTGTTAGCTGATCTAACAAGGAAACATAGTTTAACTTGCAGGAGTAAAGAAAACATTAAAAACTATGTAACTTACCACAAAGAAGAATTGAAAAAATACACTTTTTTTTTCTTTAGATAAACACTGAAGAGTAATGTGGAACTAGAAATGTGTTGTTGTATACTCAAACAAATGATTGTACATGAAAAAAGCACTGTGAAGTTTAGCCTCCAGTAGCAGCCTAGGAAACCCTGTTTCACTTCTGTAGCATTGTCTGTGGTCAGCTGAGGGGAAAAAAGACACTGTAGGAATGGCCGCAATAACACAGCTATGGGGTAGTAAACTGTACAGCCATTTCTGAAATACAAAGTGATTGACTACCCTTTAAGTATTGTTGAGATGGCTCTAAGGATAGATGCGACTCATCCTAAACATATTCTTTCTTTCAAGTAGCTAAGGAAATTAACATAAGATATAAGAAAAATATTCATTGTGATCCTCCTTGAAAGTAGAAATCTGTACACACCTTGTATAATACTGCACACACTTAGTACTTTCCAGATAACGATAAGACAGGGAGTTACTGGATAAGTGAAGTCAATAAAAAAAGGAGCCAAGTAATATTTCTCATAACAGCTTGGATAGACTCAAATCTCATTCAGCTTATCATAAAGAAATGAAAGTCAGTGAGGTTAAGAAAAGAAAGGAAAAACAATGAAGAGTTAGTGGCTCAGTTACACAGTAGAGTTAGTAGCACAGTACCTTCTATGAGAGTTGAGCACAGTATTTTCCATGAGAATTGAGGCCGTTTCAGTATTTTTACTTGGTATTTTTTCCCAAATGTCACCCCAGTCTTTTGCATACAAAAACATTTAGCCCCGAATATGACAGGACAAAGTTTAATAAAAACCTAAATTACTAAGTACTTACTGAAGTATTTCAATTTGTCTTTCCAGGTTATCTCTGTCTTCAGTATACTCTCGGATCATTTCTAGGTCTCTGCAAAAAAAACCCAAGAAGTTATACTCTACAGGATATCCTTTTTTATTTTTATAATGTTGCTTTTGGCAGAGGACAAAACTCAACAGTCAAGATTTGTAAGAGGCAATAAATATATAGTGCTGAAAAGATAGCATTTCAAAATATTTCCAATACAGTTTTTCTATGTTTACATTTCTGCTGAAAGATGTTAAAAGCAGTTTTATGCAAAGAAAATCACTTGGTAACTTGATTGATTTCTGCCATTATATCTCAACAAAGACTGTGAATGAAAAATAAAAGATCTACAAAATAACCATATGGACTAACTCCTTTCCCCCTGAAATATCATTTGTGTTATCTGAAGATAATCAAATAATGAAACTGTCATTTACGCTCCTTTAAATAAATGTCAAGAAGCAGCTTTCATTCACTTTAGAAAAAAACTGGGTGAGACTGATGTGGGAGGCTTCCAAAACTATTCTCCCTAATATTCATACAGATATTCACCTGAGTGCAAGACATGAAGGAAAAAACTGCCTGATGCTATAACTTCTCCTCCTAACTAGAGTCCCAGTAAAATCAATGGGTTTCCTTGCAAGATTATGAGAGTTCTCATCATATCCAGAACTTGCTTTTTCAGAAACCTGACAAGAGAAGTGAACAGTAGCCATGGCACACTTTGCGTGGTGTCAAATGTGTACCTGTCATTTATGGCAAATTTAGAAAATAACAGTAACCAACCGCATACATAACAACGACATCAGACAACAGATTTTTTTCTACGTGATAATTTTTTCACCGGGGAAGTACCTTACCTCTCAGTGTTCAGAGTCTGATCTGCATACTCGCTTTTCAAGCTGTCTAATTCACTCTGTAGAAAAGCTATATTTGTCTGTGCTTCTAAAAGATCTTTCTTAAGTTTCTGATTTTCCTTAAAAGAAGGAAGATATTAGATGTTAGCTGTCATAGTCACCTGCATAAAATGCTGACATATTATAATGGTAAAATAAAACCCATCAAAATTAAATAAAAATGAAACACTAGAAAATCTGAGCACAGAGGGGGAAAGAAAATTAAAGAACTCTAAATCAACAGAGAAGTCAGGAAATCAACATGCAAGAATTACCAAATTTTTATTTTTCCATTTCAGTTACACAAAAAGGGGACTATATCATCTCAAACCATTTCTAAACGTTATACCTAGAATGTGTATGCATTTATACCAAACAGGTTTTTTCTTCCCAAGTTACAGATGCTCATACACTTACCAACTTCAAAAGTTTATTTCATAGCTTACTAGTACTGAATGTAAAAAAAGAAAAGTCTGTATTGTAGAGGCTAAAACCGAGGCTAAATTAATAAGTTAACAATAATCATCTCTTACCAGCAACATATCATGTATTCTTTTTCTCAGTTCAACCACATCTTCCCTGTGATTTACATTTTTTGATTGCTCCTCCAGCTAGAAGGATAAAAATTGCACAATTAATGTACGTTATTGATTGTTCTGATTCAAAGAACATAAAAAGTAATGGAAATCATATTAAATTATCCCTAAAGTGTTTTACAGCTATTAAAGTTTTTAAAATCCAGAGTTTTCCCAACTGTGTGAGTAGGGAGCATTACTCCAAAAATCATTGGCTTTCTATACAATTTTTTTAATCAATACTTAAAATATTTAATGACCATTTTGCATTCTGTAGGTGTTGAACATGCATAACTAGTGACACAGAAGCCAGATATTGAGAAGATATAAACAGGTGTATGCCCACTAATGTAAAAAAAAAAATTATATACTACCTCATCTGTGTAGTATTTGTACTACAAGCTTTCAAGCTCTCATGTTTCTTCTGAGAAATACCCTTTTCTATCAATGCACTTTTAAGTGCAATTCAATATGAAGAAACAAAAATATATCCTCATTGGTCACTATAATTCTGGTAAAACTTATAGAAAATCTAATGTCAAAATTAAACCCAAATTCCAAAATAACCCAAATCAATATTCATACCTGAGATTTCAGTTTACCTTATGCTTAGGTATTAAATTAAAAGATCGGGTTGGAGTTAGGCTCAGATTAGTACTAACTAGTTCCACTAATAATTTCAGTTTAAAATTACAGCTTAAACCCACCTCTACCATTAACATTTGAGAGAAAGGCAGTAGCTGCTAAAAGCACTATATTACTGTAAATTACTATATTTGAGTCACCAATTTCATCTAAACCTATAAATTACAAATACTTAGAGGCAATATATTAGACTATTTCTATTTTATCAAATATAAGACTAGGTAACTGTACTGTTAACATCTTGACAGACCTAGAAAATTACTCAGCAACAGAATTTGCCTAGCAGTTGCTCCTTTTCCTATGTGTTTCAGTAAATTACACAGAATGACTACAATAGCTCAGGATGACAATACAACCTATAAAATTATTTGCAGTTGCCATTTACTAATACACATTAAATTAAAAAGCTGGCGTTATGATTATCTATCTTGGGGAAGGCACTTCATAGTGTCAGCATCTCTTAAAACACTTTAAAAACTCTCACCATGACTTCAACTCACCTTTTTAAGTTTTTTTATTGTCACCTGAAGATCCCCAACTTCAGTATCATACTGGCGCTTCAGCTCATTTAGTGCTTCTTCAGCTTTTCGCTTCTCCTGCAATATTTTTAATTTTATTAAGAGTTGAGGCAGGTTTCAACTGTTTATTAAAAAAATGCATTCATCAGTTTGGAAACCACACACTTGCCCCTTCGATTAATGTGCGTAATTTTGTCTTTCCATCATGTGAACCTGGCCCTTCCTTAAGATCCACAGATGCTGATTCTGTAAATGCGGTCCATTTATAAAACATTCATAGAAATGAAATGGTAAGGTGCAAGCAAAGATATGCATCAATTCAGTGTTTGTTATTCACATCATAGGTACTTAACATTCTCGGTGTCTTAAAAAAAACTGAAAGAGAAGGGTTCAAATTTTATTTGTACATAAATTTAGGTGTTGCATATATTCATGTATACATAAACACCCGCACACAAAAGAGGGCATTACATCCTTTTTTTCAAACCAGCCTTCTATGGCTCAGCATACAATGTGCTAGTAATAGCATCACTGTGCCACCATCAGTTACTTATTTAGGTCTGCTTTTCTTTTAAATTTTTTCACTTTCAACTGTTGGAACATTACAAGCCCACGTTCAGTAAAAGGCATGCTTATGACAGCATCTTTAGTTTCATATGGTACTTCGTCTGAATATCAAACTAAGTACACTATTCTGTGTTTAATTTTAATCAAAACAGATTTTGAAAGGAAGTTCATCAATGAGTTCTCAACAATGAGAAGAATGGTATGTTCTGCATGTTATAGATGAGTATGTGTTTAACTCACTCCAGTCACTCCCCAGGGACTTCAGTGAACAGTTTCACAACACAAGAAACCAGAATGCAGCAGTGATATGGGCCCCATTGAAACAGGTTGAGTTTTCACATGGAAAGGACAGACATGGACTTTGCTCAGAATTCAGCGCTTTCCTGTCGGTGATGCTGACATCCGTGTGTTAAATGATAATCCGTGTGTTAAAACGATAATCAAAGTAATCAGCTCAAGCTGGACTCTCCTACTGTTGGTATTGTTTGGTAACTATTTGCTTCCCTTGAAGAAACAGGATAGGCTCAACCTGCAGATAGTATCATGCAGAGGCAGGTGTCACAGCCGCATGGGTGAGATCACTCTGACGAACAATAGCCTTGAGTACAGGCATTAAGATTAATGGCTTAGTACAATCCCACAAAGTAAATATCTTACATTTACTCTCAGGGCGTTTTAGTAGGTGGAGTATGTGGAACTACGAGGGAAAGGGAACATTTAGGAGTGAAAACGAAAAGAGCACTCCAGAAACAAGTTACAGCCCATCTTTCATATCTATAGCTACGTGTGAAACAGTGAAATCGCAATCCATGCAACTCGGTGACAATTTGAGGACTTTTTAGAATGAGAAACATAGACTAGATGTGGATAATACATAGCAGATGTGTTTTTACATAATGCTAGTATGTAGCTGTGGAGGTTGTTCTCAGAGTGAGGGAATACACACATCTGTCATCTTTTTACAGTAGTTAAAAAGTCTTGAGGGCTTTTTTACCACTTTTTGCAGAACAAAAATTTTCCAGTGCAAATGTATTTGTTTTCTAAAAATAAACGATTAGTCTCTCTGGAAATAGAAAGTTTATCTCTCCTGAGAGTTGCATTATCATTAGTTTAACACATTACGATACACTTTTTTTACTGGAGTGATACCTTTAACATTTTTATGTCATTGTATTTTGTTTCTAGGAAAACAACTGACTTTTATGGTTTGGTAGGAGTATTGCATCTTATATAGAAAAAGATGCTGTTTGAAGTAAATCTATCAGAACACTGTTTACCTTCACAGATCAATTACCGTGAACTATTTAAAATCAGAAAGTTGGCTGACTGCACTTTGCTGCTTCTGATTCTGCAAATGCTTTGGTGAAAGAACCCATACCAAATACATAGACGTTCAGTATTTTGTATGTCCTACAAAGTAATAATTATGCCAATAGTATATGTTTTAATTAATGCATTTCTTATGTCCACATTAGAACACTTTCACAAACTGCTATTCTTATGCACACTATAAATTTAGGCTTCTCTTACATGAATTTAGTAACAGCATGAAACAGACAACACCAGTAGGGTGGTGTTACCATACTGCTTTCTGCTTAGGATTACACAGCCGTATGTGGCTCTAATATATCTTTCAATGGCTAAGGTGAAGAAGATTCTTGTACTTTTCCATCAAGATGGCAAGCCGGTTGAAACAATGGCTAAAACTTGAGCACATTGAAACAGAACTTCACATCAACTTTCAGAGATTCAGGCCCTCACAGACTGTCATCACAATTACCCTCTCATGTCTATAAGTCTCTAAAATATAGTTTCAGGATGAGAATGGGGGAAAGAAAGATGACCGCTTCAGGCAGATACACAAATTAGAAACAAATGACCTAAGCATTAATTTCTACATAAATTAATCTACTAGGAGAACTAGATTCCATTCTTTCATGGTGAAAAGTCATTTCTCCAATATGTTTCCAATACAGGTCTCAGAAATAAGTTCCTCCAGGCCAGCATATTCTCACAAAAGAGAAAGACTTTTTTTTCTTGGTTTATTACATCTGAGCAGCCATTCTTCTTTGGGAAAGCATTAAGAGAATACATTTTTGACCTCATGGATAGCTTCTTTTCATCCAGGCCCTGCCTTCAGTGGCTTTTAGTCAGCCCATCAGGATCAAAAACACACCCAGCCTTCAATCCTGCTTAAGACCACTGAGAGTTTGGCAATTATAAAATTTTGTAAATATAAAATACTCACTTCCTTTTTAACTTTATGCTCCACAGCCTGTATTCGTTGTTCCATCTCTTCCTCCAGCTCACTGAGCTGAACTGCTGCTTTATCCTGAGCTCTAAAATTTGAAAGTGAATACTCTCTTAGAGATTACCCTCTGGGTTGATAGAAACATGTGAAACACACCTGCCTACCTCAGCTGAAACAAATTAGACAGAGAGACATGGCAACAGTTTAACATTGCCCAGACCTTGAATCCGATATGGTTGGGAAACAAAAAATCACAAATTAATTTGAAGGTAAGGGCAAATTAGATTTTAAATAATAGCTGACAGATGATGATTAGTATGAAATACATCACATCTGCATTTTGAAAATTAAGTTACAGAGATAAAAGGCTCCTCTGGTTATCCTATGAAGAGACTTCAAAAGGATAGCTACAGCAACTTGCATGACCCACACAAACAAGATCTTTGTCCTGAGCTAATCTGTTTGGTTTTGGCAGTAATGATGCGAGATTGCAGATGCCAAGTAGTTACAATAGGTAAATACACCCCTTGAAGCTGAAGAAGCAAAAATATGGTTTCTAAAGTGAAGATATAATGGACATGTATGCTAAAACTCAAAGTTACAGCCAAGGAAGAGTAGTTAAAATGTTTTAAGACATTAAACACAAGAATAGAGGCTGCAAAAATTTGGTCCAGGACTTATTCAATATATGAACAGGGAATCATTTGCAAGCTGCTGTATGTGCTTATGCACATGTATGTGCATATAATATAAACTAACCTTTGACCTCCATTTATGGAACTACTCAGCATAACATATTTTGGCATTAGCTCCCAGTAGTTTAACCCAACAAAGTGTGATAGAGAAAAAAGTAACTGCATAACTGAACCAGAAACACAACTTACTATACCTTTTTACAGCGATGGCCAAAGTTTCCATCTCTGTGCTTTGAAGTTTGATCTCTCGGATGAAGTTCTTAATGACATGTTCGTACGGTTGGATTAATCTTGGTTCCGCTATGTGTATGTTCTGATACAGAACACTGACCTGCTCTTGTCTAAAAGAGAAATACCATTTTAACGCACTAACTTGGAACAATGTTCTATAACAGGTTTGAAAAATGTATTACAAATGAAGATATTCCCCTTTTTGCATATTTTTAAAATTTAGCAAGTTAGATATGGACTTTGAACATTCAGCATATAATGTCTGAATACTTCTAAATCATGTTTACCCTTCCTGCTTCTTTACTTTAACAGTTACTGTAGAAAAAACTTTTTAGCTTAAGTAAAATTTTGTACTTCTGTTCATGGTGTATTGAAGAGCACGCCACTGGAATAACCCATAATGTGTATCAAGTTTGTTGGTGGCTCTAATGTTAATCATAATCTGTGAATAAGTTTACAACTTTAGGAGGCTGCATAAGAAATGAAAATGGGTATGAATGCCAACCACCTAAGTCAAAATGGATGTGTAAAGGGGTGAGAGGGAGGTGATCATACCTCCTTCAAGTAAAATTTTTGATGTTCCCCCAGCTGTTGGACTCCTAGTATTTTCATCTCTTGTATCAGTGTGTGGCGGAGGCAGAGCTGTAGGGGAAATGAGAATACAGCTCTTTGGTTTAAGACAAATTACTCTGCTCCAGACTACTGCACTCCTCATAACACCAGCCCTGTTTTATACTGCAAAAATTCATTGTTATAAGAAATTAATTCTGTATATGATTCTCATGTGAAAGATAACATGTATCTTGTACAGAAGAAAGCAAAAAGTTTCTGTAGACCCTTTAGTTATTAAAAGCCCTCCTGAAATTTATAGTGCTGCTTAAAAGCTGGACCAATGCAGGAATAGTATATTCTGACTTCCATTTGATCTAGACTCATTTACATAGATTGCATGCAGTTTTAATTGTCAAAGCAAAGAATCTTGACAAGATACAAACCCAAAGAATACCATAAGCACCAAGACATTATTACACAGGTTACTACATAAAAAGCACTGATTTCTGGTCATACCACTAGTAACACCATGTAACCCTTTGCGTTACATGGTAGCTAGGTTCCAACATCTGGATTACCCTAAGGCAATCTACCAAAGAAAATCCTATAACAGAATTTAGCAGTCCCAAGGAAAATTCAAGCCGATTGCCACATCAACTATATGCCAGAACATGAACAGGTATTAAAGAACTTAAAAATTAAACAGAAAAAAAGGAAAAGGGAAGATCAGGTCTAGAAAGGTAGGGAAAGCAGGCCAGTAATGAGGAAATACAGCATATCAGTTGCAGAAATGCAAACAAAAACAATGTTTTGCAAGTTCTAGTGTAACACCATATCTAACATATCACAAATACATGATGTCTTGTTGTTGTTAAAGGAAAGCTTAAACTCTGATTTAATGATCCTTCTCGTTAGACAGCTGATATTTTCCTATCTTCTATGGAGGTAGTGCTATTTAATACCTTCAACATACACATGATATCAACAATCTGCATTTTTTCCCCACTTGAAGCAATTCCACAGCTTAGATTATCAACATTGCAGCACTCTGCTTCTTCTAGGTGATTTCCACACTGAAGGTATAGCTTGTTTTATTGCAAAAGTACCATAATTGTTGCTATAGCTCAGATTCCCATCTTAAACAACTGAAGTATTTCAGAACACCATAAAATGTCCTTCCAGCTGAAGTGCTGATATTCATTTCAATATACAGAAACATAACAGCAGCACAAAGAAATACAGATTTACTGATGCCAGGGGCACTTCTGTGTACATACATGTTTCTGTCTTGCAAAGGGATTCCTTTCCAAACCCTAATGCTTTAGCTGTATTCAGTATTTCCAGAATTTAAGTTAAACTTAATGTAGTGCTCTGAATATCTTCCAATGCATGCACACAATTTCTTTTTTAAAATATTTTTTAAACAGAGTGATGTCAAGGTTCACAAGTAGTCACAATAACACGCAGATTTAGCAGATCAACAGATGCTACAAACTATGTATAAATAATGTATCATTAAAGAACTCCCCAAATGTACGTTTACTCAATAATTCACATTTAAAAAACTGTTAGGGACGTTTTCCTTAGCAACAACTTTGTGCTAAAACAATGCTGACATTATCAGCACCATCAGAAATATTAAAACTAGGAAAAACAAAAAAATGAAAACAAAACTATAGAGTTAAAATCTGCCCTCCTTTCACTCTGTACTTTTGCAACATACAGACAAATGCGAAATTTCTGCACTAAAGGGCTTACTGCACAACAGAGTTTTTAAATGGTTTTGATAACAATGCATATCACAAAATAAGTCTGAGGTTTGGGTTCATCAGATCTCAATTAAATTTCAAGCGTACAGCAGATATGTAGCATTTAGACACCGGTTTCCAAGTACATGCAGCTGGACAAACAATAAGTTCAGTATCTCAAGGTGTTACCATTTACAGAATTCCTACCACACTTCCATTAACACTGGGTAGGCTTGAAGCTGGAGCCTAGCTGTACTTCAAACATTACTATATGTAGCTTCTTCGTAGCCTCTCTATTTGAAATTCCATTTATTTTTGATAGTTGGACTGAGAGCTGGTAACGTATGCTGCATTTCATAAATTCTTAGCACTTCAGCAGTTGTCCTTCAAAGCTGCAAATTGCTCACCAAAACAGCCAATAAACTATTCCAGAATAGTTTCAAATTTTAGATAGAAGTAGAGATTGTGCATATCCAGAATTAGCTGCTGAAGAATGTCACTTCTTCAAACAGTGTGAATATATATACACACAGTCCTTTAAATGAGCTGCATGTAAAATAGAAATGGCAGATAGACGGAGTTTATCACTCTTCCAAGGCAAATAAATTCAGCACAATCTAGCTCAACATATATGAGTTTTAGAAATACAAAATACAAACATGAAATCTGTGTTCTGAAATTTTCTTTTTTCCTTTAAATTTCACCAACAAGATGCTTACCAATAAGCATGTTTCCTAGAAGGCAAGCAAACAGTAAGAAATTTCCTTGTTACTTGATGCTAACATAAAATATTCATTACTTGAGCAAATGTTTTCCTGATTATCTTCCAAATCACAGGTCACTGAACTATGGCTGGATCTTTCAGGACCTACATAACTTTTTTCACAAGATTATAGAGTTATGTTGGTACTCTATCTTTCTCACCCCACCTTGTGCAGGATTAATCAGCTGCTGTGTTTAAATCAAATGAAGCTACATCCATAAAACCACACGGTACTTCTAACTGTGCTATACATCCTGTGTTCAAAAACAACACATGCATAATGTTAATAGCAGAGGCCTCCTACCATATAGATTATTAATGGAGTAGCAAAATTAAAGGTATAATGTCTTATGCTGATGGGAGCAGAAAATCAATTAGTCTGGCCTTTGCTTACTGTATTTCGTGCCAGGAGCAGAAGAGATTTGTAATGGAATACTGTAACGCATTTCTGCAGCTGCAAGAATGCCACAGCCACTCCCTCTTGCAGCTTCTTTTCAAAGTGTATGCAAATACACATACCAGAACCAAAGATAGAAATCAGTATCTCCATGCCGCTGAGCCCCTGCCATACAGCTAAGTCTGCTTTAAGATGCACTAGTCAGAAGCACAAAATAGTTATTGTGAGAGTTTATTCTCCCTTTGTGATACAAAAACCTCTTTATTATTCCTCCTTAGCCCAGTGACCAGCTACCATCCAGATGGTTTCAAAATATCTCAGTGACCCAGTTTTATGAAGCAGTACTTAGGCCTAAGTAGCAAAACAATACCCATACAACCACAACTGTGCAGGATCCTGGAAAGGGCCTGGAAGGCTTTTTTAGATTAAAATTGGCCACAGATATTCTCTGTGACACTCACCTGAGTGCTTCTGTGGCAACTTTATGGGAGGTGTTAGTTAAAAACATGACTCAACAACTACTGCAGCAACAAAAAAACAGAAGAGAAATTGAAGTCATGCAACAAAATTGATGGGACTCTGCTTAATCACTTACGCCTTCAGCAAGAAGTAATATACTTTCATGAACTGGCAAGACTGCTATTGATTTAATCACTCCAAGTATCTGTGATGAATTAGCAGCACGCACACTGCAATATTTTATAGATACACAGAATTTTAGAAAGATGTAGTTATATACACTCTATATCAACATGCAGTAAGTATTTGATGATTATGAGAGGAATTGTTCTGAATTGTCTCTTTCCGTATTTTCAATCACTCCTCTGTTTTCACATGCTTTGGTAAATATCAGTGACACCTCTGCAGCAGGACATATTAGTTGCAATGAATATTGCCCAATTTGTTTGTTTGTCTCCAGTTCCCCTTGAATACATGCTATTTCTTTCTGCAGATTCATTAGTTATTCAAAATCATTTATCAAGGAAGACTTCACAAACGGATTTCGCCAAGCTGACTTCTGAACTCTGAATAGTCTATCCTTTTGCTGGACAAAAAGGCAACCAGAACGCTTTCACTTCAGTTTCAGCAAAATTCATCTGAAATGCTCAGGTTTGCCCTTTAAAACTGGTCTTCCTTGAAATCCCAAAATCACTTTTAAATGGATTTAACTGCACACCTTTAAGTTCCCCACTAACACAACTGCAGACATTCACAAATACTAATGCAGTTTTTGATATAAGGCATGAAAGAAACTGTCCCTTTGGCCTGTCTGACGCTACGGTTACACTACCTACCACGCATGCACTACCTCTCTGCTGCTTCTACAAAGTACAGACACAAAACGCTTTTACCCAAAAAAGTATAGTATTCTGGCCAAGTATTGCTCTGGCTTTACCTTGCCTCATCTCAAAGGTTTTATAATGTAAGCTGTCTGTAAAATTACTAATTAGTAAGTATAATTAGTCAATATGTGCACAACTTCACATAAGAGTTAACTTAAGCAAAGTTACTGTATTCACATGGTTTCAGAGAGTTCCTGAGCAAATTACAGAAAGAAAATAAAACTGCCATGATGATAACGCAATTTATAATATGATAGATTTTAAATATCATGGTAGAATACAGGAGGAGCAGAAGAGAGAAGGAAAAAAAAAAGAATTAAAACAACACTGGGATTAGACATATCAGATATTTAGATTATATTAAGTGGCATAATTTCATTTAACCCATAAAGCTACGTTAACTCATATCACATAGTATTATTTTGGTTTGCTGAATGCACAGTGAGCATTTGCCTAATGACCCACACTCTGAATGCACCTCAGTGGGAGCTGATGGAATTTATCAAAGAATGATAAGTTTACAGTGAGGGTGTTGAGGCACTGGAACAGGTTGCACAGAGAGGTTGTGGATGCCCCATGCCTGGAATTGTTCAAGGCCAGGTTGGATGGGGCTCTGTGCAACTTGACCTAGTTGAAGATGTCCCTGCTCATTGCAGGGGGGTTGGACTGATTTGTAGAGGTCCTTTCCAAACCGAACTATTCTATGAATCTATGATAAGAATAAGTCTACAGTTGCTCAGTATCTTACATGTGTTCCCTATGTAGTTGCCAGAGAGAGGATACTGTTACACGGGCCCCTTAGTCTGACCCCAGGGGCAGTATTTTCAGTATAGTTTTCCACCGAAGACATACAAAAAGCAATAAGCTAGTGGGAAACAGGAGAAAAATCAAAGATGTGCCAGTGATGTTGTAATATCACCTTCTCTCATTTACATGGTAAAGATTCAGTGTTTCTTCCGTCGCCATTTTGCATATGTTTACCTGCGTCTGCTTTAGAAAGGTGGAGACTGACAAGGTGACCAGCATGATTTGAGGGCCTCCCTGTGCAGAGCACTCTGGGGAGCACAAAGCAGCAAAACAAGGTAAAATCTCGCTTGGACAGGAGCTGCACAAGGGCTGTCAGGCTTAGCTGGATGAGGGTTGTATTGAGAGGTAAGATAACTAGACCAAAGTGTTCCCCAGCAGGACTGTTTCTGTAGGTCCTTCTGTGTACATCCATATCTTTCTCAACACCATCCCTTGCCAATTACTGATCTGCGTCTACACTTCTATCTTCTTTCTTATCCACGTTCTTACTGCAGACTTCAGGTTCTCCAAACACTTTCTCTTTGTTTTCCTGGCCCAGACATCTTTCAAGCACTGGAAAAATGTAATTTCTCTTTTTGTAGGTGCAGGTAAAAGCAAAGATAATCACCAATACACTTAAACTTGTTTTCATGCTGATAATATGCTCCCACTCCTAAGTTTTAGAACACTGTTCTAATGGTTTCTTCCCAGTGTAGGTGAGCTTGTAAAATTACACAGCTCTGTTCTGGTATGGGCATGAAGGGATGAAGTACAAAGTGGTCTGCGCTGGGTGGTCAGAGCAAGAGAAAGATCAGGCATTCATTACACATCTCATGATTGTCCTTACACTGGAGACTAATAGCCTATGTGTGCCACTAAGAGATAGAGAAATACCTTTTTCTGAAAAGCAGACACATTGGACTTGCCATCATATCAGCTACCAGAAATCATCAACCAAATCTGTTCTAAATTGGGAAGGATCTACTTTTGTGACAGCTGAGTGCATAACACTTTCTCCTAGATTAAGTGCCTTGAGGAAAAAGAGATTAAACAAAACATTAACACTGTGTAAAATTAAAGGTACTTCTCAACCTGAAGCACTATGAGTTTTTTTAATACCACCTTTTCTTTTTCTGTATCTCTCCCTTCAGAAACAGACTGCATTAAAAGAAGACAAACCAACCTGCAACCCCGAGATGAGAGAGCCTGGCCAATGGCTGATTCCCAGGGAAGGGATGCTTAATGTTTCCAAGGAATAAATACTGTTCTCTTCCTAAAGACAGAGGTGTGACTGGGAGCCAGTGGAGCAGGAGTGGAAAAGACTGTGGGACAGGGAGGGAAAGATGAAGTCTGTGGAAAAGGAGAACGCTCCAAAGGATATGGTTATGACAAATGATTGTGTGACATGAAAATACCAGGAAAACAAGTGCTACAGTGATTAAGTTACTTGGCACAGATGCTGTTCTGATTAAAGCAAAAAAACAGAAAAGCAGTAAAACCTAAGGTAGCTCAGAAAGTCTTCTAGCTCACAGAAAGGCATTCATCACATTTCCAGCAGAGCACATTTGTTGAAACCCTGTCATGAGACATATTAAAAGACAAGATATCATTCTTACAGCAGACATCCCCTCTCCAGCACTGCGACAAAGGGGGACCCAGCATTTGTTTTTCCTCAGGATTTGCCTTTATCCTCTCTGGGGAACGCACTTCAACTTCCAAGGAAATCTCTCCAGTGCTGATATCATGGCTCATCATCTCTTGGAAGTAAACACAAATTGCTGACAAGAGTTGACGCTGTGCTCTGTATTGACTTTGGCAAAAAAACTATCCTGGCTCATGAAGGCAAGAGCATGACAGGTTTTGGATGTTTTTTTTTATGCAGCAGAGCACCTTTTGTTTGCTGTAGCACAGCAGTATATCCCACAAACATCACCTGTCTTCACAGTTTAAGTAGCTCATCTTAAAAACAGCACTCTTCTCATTTTATCACGTCCCCCAGATCCACATTTTCTCTACAGCTTCAGATGACATGATTGAGGGCAAACAGTTATCATAATCAAATTAGAAGACTTTGGAATTATGCGATGCACAAAATCTCGCAGTGTGGCAGCCCTGATATCAGAGTCCAATGAACAGTCAGCTTGGCCCAAAGTACAAGGCACACAGGTAAAACAGACCCCAAGACTAAAATGCAAAGCAGTGAAGTATGAGGACTCTCAGAAGAATTTAACTCAAAACAGGGATACAAACTTTCTATTCATCCACCCATTCATGCTCAAATTAATTTAGTTCATTTTCTGATCAGATTATCCAGTTTGCCAAATATCTCACAAAAATTGCCTGGTAGGGCTTAAAGGGATTCAATTTATCCCAGAGTGATTCCACAATACACAAGAATGCACACAGCACCCACAGTCCCAAGCCTTTGTTCTTTCTGATTGAAGGTCTCTGACATTAAAATTTCAAAATCTGTTTTCTGGGAAGTTTTTTGCCTGCAATTTACAGACACAAATAACTGTCACAGCACTTGTAAGTACAGGTTTTCCCTTGAAGTGCCAGTGGATGTTGGATCATTCTTTGTTCAAGCTGAGGAATGGAAAAGCATTGCCATGAGGAGACTTTCCCACATGCTTAAAGGACCACAAGCGTATTAAGAGTGTGAAGGGAACCTTTCAGTCTTACCACTGAAATCCAAACAGATCTGAGGTTGGCCACATATTAATAAGAACACAACACCTAGTAACACAGTCAAGGGCTAAACCTTCCAGTGGATGCAGTGCACTGGAGGATTCACTGCCTGGAGCGCCAAATAGGTAAGTTTCTTAACCTTGTCTACTCCTGTACCATTGCAAATACTTCTTAGAGGAACAAACCAATGAACATGCCCGAGTTCTCAATAAAACAGATCTCCTATGGCTCACAGAGTCATACTCCAGTTGGCAATTCAATACGTATAAACCAAAGGCATTGCAATCCTTTGCGTTTAATTACTCATTATACCCAATTGAATATAACAACACAGAAGGGTAGCTGCATTTCAAATTAAACGAATGCCAAAAAAAACAACCCTCAACCCTCTACGCAACTCCACTAAAATCTGACTTCACACATTATATTAGGCTATCAGCCTAGAAGGACCTTCCACTTTTTTTGTGTGCTAGAGGCACAATTGCCCACTGAGCACGCGTAAAGACTACGGCAAAAACCACTTTGACTCACAATGACCACCTTACCAAGAAATCTAACTGAATTTAGTCCCAAAAACCTGTTCAGGTGGGGAGGGAAGGAACAAGGCTGAAAACAAACCCTTTGATGTTACTCTTTTTTTTGTTTAACTGCAACAAATACAACCACAACTCCAGTACGTACAGACTTGGATGCTTTAAAGTATAAGCTAACAGAACTGTGCAAATCATACACCAAACTACAAAGAGGCAGGATCCATCCCATAATAAAACTATCCTTTTTTAAAATTAACTAAATTCAAAATACACTTATTGTACCATATGCTTATTTTAGTACCTGAAATGAGGCAGTACCTGGTAGTAAACAGTCTCGCATCTAATGGCTGCTACTACACTGAGGAGTGGGTCAGGATATTCATCTCTGTACTGGGTTTCACACCTTATTATGGAGGCTTATTTATGGCTTTTAAAAGCTCAGTCACAGAAACAGAGGCTGAACCATACGTTTTGATATCAGTGAAAAATTTCCCCTTGATTTCCATGGGCACTTAATCAAGCTTAGGAATGCTAGAGACCACAGGTGTTTACTACATAATTTTCTCCTGACTTCAGCCCTGCTTTTTTCTCACTACTTCCATCTGCTATACCTTGTTTCTGTCTATATAAACCACAATAGCATCAAAGCACATGTGCCAGGGGTTTGCTACACTGGGGCCAGAAGGCACAGCATTTTGAGGGTACTGAACCCCAAAATGATTGAGATAAAAAACACACATTCTAGTTAAAAAATAGGGACAACTAGCTCCACTCATCTGGGTTTGAGGAGTTTCTTCTTTGTAATTACTTTTCCAATGGTTTTCAACACCAATGTTACAACAAACATATGAAGAGTAATAAACCACAATGTGAGGACACCAACGATATCAGAGTATTTAAGATGCAGGTATGTTCCAAGCTAGGTCTGTTTTTCAAAGCACTGCCTTTTCCTAAAAAAACCTGAACTGATAAACAACTAAAAAAAAAATCATTTAAATAAAAAGATAAATAACTTTTTTGAAGTACCAGCTTGTACTTTACATGGTTTTGTTATATTCTGTTACTTAAAAACTCTCCTATGACCAGACTCCTCAATCAATTTCAATATATTCATTACTTACACCAGCGGTCCTAATGATTTTAGTGGGACTACTCATGAGAAAAAAAAACTTACACATACATTTCAACAAAAAATGATGTGGGCCACAAATGGAAAAAAGCTGAGCTGTAACACAGATCTGCTTCTAGCACTTCAGGACAGAAAAGAGAGAGAACAAGAAAACAAAGGGCACACTGTTCTTCAGCTGACATTGACACCCACCTAATAAATACAGCTGACTGCAAAGGATGTTCAAAGCTATTTATAAAGCTGAACAAGAATAGGAAGCATTTACATCAAATTACTGCCCACCTGATACACATGTATTTAACTATGAAAATTTAGCTCTGTTTGCAATTCAGATGTACAAGAATCATAACACAAATTACATTGTGTCATGATAAATTTAACAAAACTAAAGGATGTGTCTGCACAGCCAAGCCAACGAAAGCTATTCCTCTTCCTTCCTACTATCCGCTTAGACAAACAACTGGACTACATTCAACCTGCTGCTGCAAACATAGTAACAAAGATACTGAGATATGCTTATTACCAAAAGTAGATAGAAGTTTTCACAAGCCACCACTGTTCACGAGTCAGATTTTTTCTATCTCCTATTGAGTTTCTGTCTGGCTTTAGGCTGAGTTACAAATTGCTTCTGTAAATTTTCCAATGGCCTTTTTTTTTTTTTCCCCCTCTTTCTGCAGAAAGCAAGTATGTAGCAAGGAAGGCATCAGGAACTAGGTAAGACCTGTATGAAGTTACTGATCTGCCTGAAATGGAACGGTCCAGTAAGACTAACCAATATTATTTACCCTTCCAGTCCAAAAATAAAAGAACAATCAACTCCAGTTGCGCACATGAGTAGCAGGTTAAGTAACTGAAAATTTCTGTGAAGAAATTTTTCATTTCATAATCCAAACACGTTTTTAAAAGCAGCTAGAACCATATTATTGGGATAGATAAGAACTTAAGGTGCACTACATGGAGACTGGTATGCTAAAAATTTGCCAATTATTTAATACATGGTCTTGTAAAACAACAAGCTGCACATTCGACTGGATTGTTACCAAAGTTACACAGAAACTAACGTGCCTTTTACTGGCTTCTGTGTACCTCACAGCCAGGACCCACTGTGACTTGACACAGTCTTTGCAGATATATTAACGTATGCATTATCTTTAAACTGCCTCTTAACCAGCTGCCAAGCCCTTCAACTCAGATTGCTTGTTTTCCATCTTAAATTACGATTTTAAAAAGAAGCAGAATCACTCTGTACTTTTGATGGCCAACGTTTTCCTACTAATTTTGAGCACATCAGGTTCCAGGCAGATTACTGCGAATCACCAAAACGTGCCTCTGTAAACGGGAACCACCTCGGTACTGACAGAGCCGTGGTCATCGGGTTTGTTCCCAAACCAAGCTGCCATCGGTTGTCTTCACTTCACTGTCATCGAGGGCAAAGGCTCCCACGGACTTCAGCGAGCTCCTCAGCCCGAGAGCCGTACTTACGAGCACCGTTAACCTGGAGGCAGAGGTGGTGTTAGTCTGCCTTTACCAGGAAGACAGGGGTGCAAGAGAAAGATGCTGGCGGCTGGTCAGGGGATGGGGGGGGCGGGACGACAAAGTTTCACTTGAGGGGCCGGCAGCACTTTGCATCCCCTGCGTTTCACCGGCCTCATTTTCCCCCGCGGCTCCCCGGCAGAGCAGAGGAGAGGAAGCAAGAAAGCGGCTGCAGGCTGGAAAAACAGAGCTGGAAACCCTCAAAACCGCGAAGAAGACGTGGTGAGGGCTCTATGCACCTGCGAGTACCGCGGGCTGCACTCTCCCCGGCAGGGTATTGCATCAGCACCGGCGCAAGCCGCTGCCAGGAGGGCCGTTCCCCCTCCGGAGGGCGGCCGGAGCGAGGCTTGCCGCCGCCAGGCTCCCCGCGGGCAGGCTCAGCCCCGGCGCCCCGGTGGCCGCAGCCCCGCTCCCACCGGGGCGGCCGCCGCCCCCCCGGGGCGAGGGGGAGCAGGGAGTGCGGGAGGGCGAGCGGCGGCGCCGGCGGGCCCGGGCCTTACCTGGGGATGTACCTGGCCTCGTCCCCGAGCCGCACCTCGAAGTCCCTCCAGGGCTGCTCCAGCCCCGCGGCGGCCGCCGCCGCCTCCCCCCCCTCGCCCTCCGGCTCGCCGCCGCCGGGCCGCCGCCGGGTGGCGCCGCGGAAGCCGCGGGCGAACTCGGGGAAGGTGATGGCCCCGTCGCGGTCGCTGTCGAGGCGCTGGAAGATGGCCTCGGCCTCGGCCGGCCGCACCCGCAGCTCGGCGCAGAGCGCCGCGAAGTCCTCCCGCTCGATGCGGCCCGAGCCGCTGGCGTCGCAGGCCAGGAAGAGGGCGCGCAGGCGGGACAGCTCGTCCCCCGCCGCCGCCTCGGGATCCATCGGCCGGCGCCGCGGACACTCTACCCGCCGACGGGACGGGACGGACGGAGCGAGCGGCGGCGTCCCGAGCTGGCGGCACAACTTTGCCGTCGGCGGGGCGGGGCGGGCCCTGCTCCACCCCGGCGACCCGCGGGGCCGGGCGCGGCCGGGAGGCGGGGGGCGGGCCGCAGGTGGCGGCTGTCGGCCCTGCCGGGCCGGGCCGGGCCGGGCAGCCAGCGCCCCCGGGGTAAGGCGGGGCCGGCCCGGTGCCGGCCCCCTCTGCCCCCGCCGGGCTCCCGCCCGCGGCCGGAGGAGGACGGGCAGGGTGTCCCCCCTGCCCACCTCCCCGCCCCGCACGTCGCTAACGGCACAGGTTAAAGCCACGTCCCACCCACCCTGCAGCCGTCAAATGTGGGCCCCGGTACTACGCGGTCACCGTAAGGCGTGAAATCTCCTTTCTGTTCGCTAGCCGAATAAAAAGTAGTCCTTGCGTTCGTGGAAGACAAAGAACCCGGGGTGACCCAAAGATCCACTCGATGGATTCTTGCTCACTGACCGCCAGCGGTCTTGGACTTAACACGTTGCCGAGCACGTGCTTGCTGCTACCCCATCACCCCTAGTTTAGACATGCACCTTGTTAAAATACCAGATTACACGGAAAATGCAAAAGCTACATTCAAGTCAATCAGCCAAAGGAGCCGGATTTTCAGCGCTCTGTACAGGAGAACTAGCGCCTGTCTCTCTTCACAGAAGTCAAGACTTCTCATTTTCTTGAAGTCAGACTCAAAACTCAGATTTCATTGGAAACAGATACATTTTAACTGAGATTTTATTATTATTATTATTATTTCCCTGCACTCACTCGTCTTTACATCTACCTGCAAATGTAAATTCTGTATACCAAGGTTGTGATAAACAGAATACAAATCCAACTACCAAAACGGTGTTTCCTTATTGACCAAAACATAGCCCAAGGCTAAGTACCTCATCCAGCAAAGTACAAATAGTCCAGCTGACCTCTCATTAGAATAAATCACGTACTGTGAATGGGAACTGTAAGTGCTCCTCTGCCCAAGAGATGAGGAATGCCCTCAAAGGAAATTATTATTATTTACAGGTTTTGATTACTATTTTGACAGGCTTAGACAGACTCAGCCTAAAATCCTGCCAACAATCTAGTCAATAAAATGCTCTGCGAAATGTTCTCTGCACTCCGGAGAAATACAGCTGTTAAGTAATGTGGAAAATAAATTTTAGCTTACAAATATCAGATAACTGAAGGACTTAAATTTATGATTTTATACATTTTTGTTACTACATTTCCATTACACAGTTGTAGAACTACTAAGAGTAGCAAAGCAATATCATCTTTGGATTCTGAGTCTAGCAAGATCTAGTGTTTTAGTAAAGCAGAATTAATTTAACAAAAGTGTTCTTTCTGTTTCATGGTTTCTCATCCGCCCATCAAATTTTTGTACCCAAAGAGTATCATGAAGCCGTTATGGGGCTGATGAAGGGTGGTTCAGCCATCAAGAGACAAACTTGTCTTGCTTACACACACCAGCTACCTGTTCATAGAAGTCGGGAGGTTTGCCTTTCAGCATGGATAAGCTCCTGAGCTGAACAGCAAGAGTCTCAGCCGGGGCTGAAGTGGTCTCACTAGACAGACAGGGAGCTCCCACTCAAATTGATGTGCTTACCTTCTTGTTTGCTTTTGTGGCTGCAGGTTTCTGAGTTGATGTTTGTCAGTAATCCTTATCCTTCTCACTCTCTTATTCACTCTGTTGTGGGTATCTCTTGTGGTGGTGACTACATTGGACTGCTAAGTAAAGGGCATAGACATTGGACATATAGCCCCCATCTGGTTTTTTGTTGTTTTGGTTTTTTTTTCCTCTGAGATTTAACATCATCTTTTCCAAACTTTTCTGTCTAACCCTGGTTTTCTTAGATGACTTGGGATTTGACCCTCCTGTGGCAAAGGTCTGCATCTTTGTTTTCTTTGAAAGTTTTATGTTTCGACCTATATGATACAAGTAAATAATTAGTAACAGTGAAAACAAATGGAAATCTTCACATTAACATTCAATTTTGAATCAAGCCATATAAAAGTCTTACAATATCTGCCAATGCAATGCCTACATGGGCCAGATTTCTGCCTTCGTGTGCAGGTAATTCCTTGTATATTCGATGGATGTCATTGTCTTTGGCATCTCCCTTATTTCCACTGTTACAGTTTTGTCACACAAATCTCAGGCACTGGCATGAAGTACAGTGTGTCACTTAGCACTGCCACGGCATAGGTATATCTGCAAAAGAGACGATGCCTGCAGTGTTACACAGTGCCAGGCAATGAGCGCTTGCTTGGCAGGCCATGGTTCAGTCAAATGGTCCTAACATAACAGCACAGACAAAACGAAAGATTATTTATTTGGTAAGACCTAAGAGTGAGTGGTAAGGGCAGGATTCCCAGCAGGCAATGGCAAAACAGTGCTCTGTTCTGAAATTATGTGCCTGTTCTTAGAAGGATATGTCCCTTCAAATCCAGCTCTAAATTAAGTAAATATGAAAAACCAAAGCATTGTTTCTGTGGTTTACTAGTATGGATATGGTACAGGAGAAGTTTTAAATTCAGAAGATACCAAAGCTACAGATAGAGATATACCCTACATGCAATTTTCAGTCTATCTGGTTTACTTCACAAGCTACTCAGAGCACCTGTTCGGCTGAAGAGGCAGAACAGAACATGAAATCATGCTCAGGAACTTCAGGGAGGCCTAAGATAACACAAAAACAAGAAGAGCTTCATCATATCACTACTAAAGTGTCCTGTTGTACTGAGTGGGAAAAGGTGGGTTTTGACACAGAGATTAAATGGAGCAGATTAGAAGAGTTAAATGGAGCAGATTAGAAGAGACAGGGAAAACAGAAACGGGAGGTGCGGCACCATATGACATCAAGACCTAGTGTTGCCCCAGGAAGTAAAAGAGCAGAGGAGACGAGCTGGCCGGTGGGATAAGCTACAGAACTTTTAAATGTGATTTGAATACATGTAGTCTCTGAAAGTAACTTTGCAGAACAATGCAGAAGCCCAGAAAAGCTGCAGTGCTGTGCCGTGCACCAGGCAGATCCTATAACTGAAATAGCAGACCTCTTCCCATCCTTCTCTATATATCGTTTTAGTAATCTTACACACATGCTAAAGGAAGGCTTCTGCTTGGAATATCAAGCATTTAAAAGTTAGGAAATGGAACATAAACTGGAACAATTATTCAGCAATTTGCTTTTCCTCAGTATTGTATGTGGACTTGGGCATGATTTACAATTTAATGCACACTATTCGGACCTTACTCTGAAGACAGAGTATTTCTTTTCTATAGTTCTTGCATATATTAACTAATCTTCCCAATATTATGGATGGTTAAGAGAGTGAATGGATCTCTCTGTGGCTACAATAACTTGTATATTCATCTTTGCCTGTTTTACATTTGGACAGCTTAAGCAATTTAGCACAAACTGTCCAGTTTACTTGGAAAATAGAGCATAAGTAAAATAGAATCAACCAGTAATATAGAAACACCTCACTGAAAACAGTTAGTATTACACAGAGGTATCATACCTGCCGCACTTTCCCGTCGCGACAATCTAGGAGAAACGACACATCTCCAGGGACTCGCCCTGGGGAGAAATGGACCAACACAGATACTGTGGATCAAGCGATTTCTCTGTTTAATTGCTGCGTAACACTTGGTTATATACCATAGCCATGCGCAAGCCATCTACTGATTGGTTAACATGTGCTGTTCACGCCCCTAAAGCAATAGTTCGATTGGATAAGGTCTTCTGATCACGCGAACGATTCCTCCTGTCTTTGTCTTGCCAGGTGTCCTGCTTTCGGTCACGTAGGCCCATCTTGTTTAGCTTTTTGTGCTTATTTCATCAAACTTTGTAGCAACAGTTAGCCTTCGCTGCGTCCTTGAGGCCTGCTGCTTGCAGGTGCCCCTGGCTCAGATTGAACAGCCCCATCGTGTCTCTTGTTCACTATGTGTCTATTTTTCTAATTATCCCACAATTCCCCCTCCCTAAGCACAATTGAGTTAAACTTCATTTGCAACAGGTGAGTACAATACGTAGGCTTGCATAGTTTGCTTAACTATTCTATCTAGCATATTTTTCAAAAGCGCTAGAGCACAGGGAATGATCATACAGACAACAGCCAAAACACACAGACCCCCAATTTTGGAAAGACCCCATTTTTTCAACCAGCCAAACCAATCCCCAGGAACATCTGGAAGACCTACTACCTTTATGGCGTCTTGGAGTTGTCGAATGATCTCAGCTTGTCATCTGATGGTTCTCAGCATGTCAGTGTTGTTTTTAAAGTCTAAACAGCAAAATTCTGGAAAAATGGTGCTGTTCTGCTTACACCCTACATCAAATTAGGCCAATAAGAAATCTATGGGTGGAAGTAATACTTGTAATTGATTCATAGTCATTTCTTGAAGATTTGCTAATTCATCGATGGCTCGAGCAGTGGCATTTCCTTGTTTCAAAATCAGGCAGGCTAAAGCTTGTATATTCATTCTGTTTACCCAAGGTCCTACTGGAGTAAGTGATGAAATCATCAAATATAGAAAATCGGTGGGTAGACGAGCTGTGGGATCACAGGAACCATCCAACTTGGCCATCTGCACACTTCTTTCTTGAGGTGTCACGTTGACTAAGTCCTTTTCTGTGGGTACCCAGGCTTTCAGTCGCCCTATGGAACAGAGTCCTCCTCACAATGACACGCAGATATCTTAGTCCTTATTGGTTCCTTGTACATCCGGACGGATCCATTTGGCTGGCACCCATCTGGGTCCACTGTCTGCCTGGACACAGGTGTATCCTCGCCCCCACTGTAAAATGGGTACTGGTCCTTGTCACTCCATTGTGACTGGATCTCGGTACTGAACTGGCACTCCTAGTGCGCAGTTGGACAATGACGTAGTGGAAAAATGTCATTGTGCTGCAGTGTGATGCTGAGATGGGTCTGAATTACCCCGTGGCATATGGTTTAATACCACGCAGGCCTTGGCTAACAGTTCATTTTGGTAGCTTACAGGTACTTTCTCCCCCTCCCTAAGACGATCTAACTGCGTCTTCAGGGTTTGATGGGCTCGTTCAATTATTGCTTGACCTGTGGAATTGTAGGATATTCCGGTTGTATGTGTGATGTCCCATTTGTTCAGAAATTCGCGAACTCAAGAACTGACATAGTTGGGGCCATTATCTGTTTTCGTCTCTTGAGGGATCCCCAAAACACTGATTGCTTGACAAATATGTCGTATGGTGGCTGTCGCATTACTCTTAGTTTCGGCAGTGGGACAGATATAACCGCTACAGGTATCTACAGTGACATGTAAATACTTCTGGGGTTTAAAAGGTTCATAGATAGTAATGTCTTGTTGCCAAATTTGATTTGGTTGTAGACCTCGAGGGTTAATTCCCCATGTCCAGGAATTAGTTTGACGACAGTGTGGACAAGAAGCAACCACTGCTCGAGCATCAGACAAGGGCAGCTGAAATTGCTTTGCTAGTGCCCTTGCCCCTTGATGAAAAAATTCATGAGAAAGTTTGGCTGCTTGTAAAATGGGAATACCTACTGATTGAATGAGGGTTCCTGCTGCTTTGTCTGCATGAGCATTTCCTTCCATCAAGGCACCCAGTAGCTGTGTGTGACTATTAATGTGTGCAAAAATACAAGGCTTTGTCTTTTTTCTAAAACTGACAAGAGTTCCTGAGCAGGCCCAGTCCCTCCTGGCAAACTTTGTTTACATCGTTGTGTTAATCTATATACATATTCACTGTCTGTGACAATGTTTAAAGGGGTGGTAGTCCAAGTAGTTAGAGCGGTTAATACTGCATGTAGTTCCAAAATTTGAACCGATCCTTGACTTGTCCAAGTTCTGGTATGCCATCAGTTGTCAGAAAACCAGGCCATAGCTGCCTGTTGGGTCGCTCCAGAGGCATCAGTGAACACTGTAAGGCCTTGGAGGGGTTTTTCTGATTGAAATAAATTTAGGATCTCTCCCTGATAACTGCTGCGTTTGCTGTCATCCTCGAGAGATCGCATCTACTAATGCCACTAAAAATTGTGGTGCGGCTTGTTTTGGATAACTGGTGTATAGCCACAACAGAGGGCATACACATGAACTGATAAATTGATATGTCAGTCCGTTTGCTCCTTCTCGTTGCATGGTTATATGTAATTCTAGTGGGACCTCTGGGGTATAATGGTTGAGACTCCTGTGAGCTAGTTTAGTAGCTATTTGCTGTAACACAGCTTTTTGTGTACTTGTTAACGTTCGAGGAGCTGCGACATCTGGGGTTCCTGCTAGACCTGCTAACAAGGGTTGTAATTCCGTGTGTGTAATAGGAATAAACTGTCTCAACCATTGCAGATTACCAACCAGCACTTGTAGGTCATGTAGGGTTGATACTTGGTGTTCAATTTGCAGTTTTTGAGGCTGGACCACACGCCTCTGAATGAGTGTACCCAAATATTTCACTGGAACAGTTTTCTGTACCTTTTCATGTGCTATTTCTAGACCGTGTTCTTTAAGAACTTGAATCAGGTGTTTTAAAGTTATGTTAATGTCTCCCTCCCCACATAACAAAATATCATCCATATAATGGTACAGGACCCAATTCTGATGTGTATCTCGAAACTGACGCAACGCGCGAGAAACAAACCACTGACACAGAATTGGGGAATTTTTCATCCCCTGTGGTAACACCGTCCAATGATAGCATTGTACTGGTTCTTGATTGTTGATCGTAGGGATCGTCATTGCAAATCTGGGTTGATCATCTGGATGGAGTGGAATAGAAAGGAAAGAGTCTTTTATGTCAATTACTGCGACTGGCCAGTCTTGGGGTAACATGGACGGCCAAGGCAGGCCTGGTTGCAAAGGTCCCATGTCTTCAAGAACAGCATTGACTGCCCTAAGGTCATGCAAAAGACGCCAGGCACCTGACTTCTTTTTGGATGACAAAAACAGGACAGTTCCATGGACTGGTGGTTGGGACTAAATGTCTTTTTTCCACTTCGTGCTGTACTAATAACCATAGCTGAAACAATTTCTCTTGAGGAAGGGGCCACTGGTCCACCCACACCAGCTGTTATTTGTTCGACTGCGCAGTACAGCTGCAACTGCTGCAGCCACAGGTTTCACTGCAGTTTGAGTCTCTGCTTCCAATACTCGTTTAATCATATCTGCTACTGAGGCTTTTGCTGGTAACTGCATTAAAATTTGCTTCGTTTAGTCATTTGCTTGAGTGCGAGCTAGCTCTTTTGCAAGAACCGGTTTAACCTCGTCCGGTATATCCGCTACCTCAACTGCCTTTTGCAAACATTCTAAAAAATCCTGATATGGTTCATTAACTCTCTGCATAACCTTTGTATATGGTACTCTTTCCTTTTCAAACTTCCCGATCTTTGCAAATGCATTCCTAGCACAAGTTGAAGAAGCCACTATCACCGACCTCGCAATCCAGCCTGAGTCTGAGGGGCCACATGCCGTCCGGTGCCTACTAACTGCTCCTTAGTGACTCCTGCCAAATTGTGTCCTGGAGTGAGAGCATCTAACACAACTGCTTCTGCCTCCTCCCAGCTTTACTATGAAGCCCCGTTGCATCATCCATTGGGTGAGATTGGTGACTGGAGCCATATGCACTCCACAGTCCACCTCCCTGCCTACTGCCTTTAATACCTGAATAATCGTTCCAATGGATGCCATCGTCACCGGCAGGGTCACCCTGAAGGCTATCTTCTATCCGCCTGGCCAGGCACAACAAACACTCCGCGCTCCTCGTGCACTCCGCGCCCTCGATCACGTCGTGCACTCTGCTCCCACAATCACGTCGCGCCTGCGATCACGTCGGGGTCACCACTTGCCACGCTTTCCCATCACGACAATCTAGGAGAAACGACACATCGCCAGGGACTCACCCTGGGGAGAAACGGACCAACACAGATACTGTGGATCAAGCGATTTCTCTGTTTAATTGCTGCGTAACACTTGGTTATATACCATAGCCATGCGCAAGCCATCTACTGATTGGTTAACATGTGCTGTTCACGCCCCTAAAGCAATAGTTCGATTGGATAAGGTCTTCTGATCACGCGAACGATTCCTCCTGTCTTTGTCTTGCCAGGTGTCCTGCTTTCGGTCACGTAGGCCCATCTTGTTTAGCTTTTTGTGCTTATTTCATCAAACTTTGTAGCAACCGTTAGCCTTCGCTGCGTCCTTGAGGCCTGCTGCTTGCAGGTGCCCCTGGCTCAGATTGAACAGCCCCATCGTGTCTCTTGTTCACTATGTGTCTATTTTTCTAATTATCCCACAATACCAGCCACAGCACAGTGAACACTAATTAATTAAACCTGCTCCAATTTATCCACTTGCTGACACAAACTTTGCCAACTCTGCAAGCCACCATACACCTCAAAGCATCACTATCCCATTTTGGTGCTCCATCTCTTCCTTTTATACCCGTACCTGCTCATGCAGCTAGTCCTCTCCCTACCATCCGGAAAGGAAGCACAGCGTGTGCAGGCAGGTGAAGGGCATGGTGAGAGGGTGACGTGCAGAGTGGAGTGACTCTGGGAGTTCTCCAGCAGATGGGCTGTGGTAGTGGTTCTTCGCCACAGCTGTTTCCCTTCTCTGCCTTTCTCCTGCTGCACCTTCATTTGCCCTTGTTATGACTTTGATGGCATTTTCAGCTGCTTACCCCATTATATCCAGGTATGCACCTCAGGTGAAGCATGTAGGATAGGTGCACATACTTAAATACCAGGTCTGGGCAGATTATAGACCATTGCTACATACTTTCATTCTCTGCTGTATAATTTTTAGTAGTGCTGAACGTGACTCACTCCTATTCTCTTCAATCAAAAACTAAGCGTAATGTATTTAGTAATGGGTGTCATGTAGACTGTACTTCTCAGATATATTGCATCTTTATAACCTCTGAAGGGGAAAAGGCATGACCTATATCTTTAAAAACTTAGTCCAAGGCAAAGAAATTAAGAAACTTGCATAATATTGCAAAAGAACACAATTTTATGCTTCTACTTCATAAAAAAAATGAAGCACAAAATTACATAAAAGTTCTTTGTCAAAGCAGAGGTACATTTGAAAGCCAAAAATGTCTCTCAGGATACACAGAATTTTTCATTCAGCTGAAATGTTAGCAGTTGGGACAGTGAGGTTAAGAAAGACTTTCACAGTTTCATTGATTTCTTTAATGGACTCCAGACCGTGACTGAAGCAGAAACCATACAGATGAAGCATCTTCAGCCTGCGAGAGAGAAAATAGACCATTAATAAAAGAATAGTGAAGTACCCAAAGTGCTTTTACAGAAATTATTAAGTATTGGCAGCAAAGGACGTGTGAACATCTGACAGCCTTTTTAAAAGCTTGTCTGTATGATCAATTGAATAGCCAGGGAGATGCTGAGCTGACCAATAATGACTGCTGGGCCTAGTTTGGAGGTGTTAGCAGTCATCCTCATGCTGCTCTATCAAGAGTACTCCAACCTCAGGAATAACAGAAAAAAACTTCTCTTGACAGGCTGTCATGTTGCCAGTTCTCAAAATCTGTAATGGTTTTAAATAACATAATCAGCTAACAGTAAATGCTTAGGAATTTCATCTTTTACAGGAAGGTTTTCATGATGATTTTCATGATATCTTGATTTGGTTTTTATTCTGTCCTATTTTCGAGGTGTTAGGAAACCTGACAAATACCTTGCTTTTTAATGAACAAGAATAGAAATGCAGAATTGGCTAAGTAAAATGCAAAAGAAGTCACCAAATCTTAAATTCCACCTTCAGGTATGGAAGTAACACTTCCTCAGAAACAAAGGGGCAAATGAGACTGTTTGACATGGAAAGATCCACAAGCATCCTGGAAAATAGAGGCTTTTCTTCCCTTGTCTTTTCAGTCCTGCTAGGCCCAAAGAAATCAAAGCTGCTAGATCCATTCTGTCATTATTTTCTTGTGGTAAGGCCAGATTGCTACAAGCAGTAATTACATTGCTCTGTGGAGAGAAAGCCTGACCGCTGCTTAATTTTTTACTATCTCTTTCTCCATAGCTGTAAAAGAATTAATCTAAAGCAAAATTCTCTGAGTCCATTCATGAAAAGAACTGAAAAGAAAAACAGCACAGAGAAATAACGCATCAATGGAAAAGTAATTTATTGCATTAGATTATTATATGCTGCTCATCATTAAGAGTTTTAATTTTACCATGGACTAAATATTCTTTCATGCATGGTCACAGATGGTGCAATCCATATTGATTAAGTTCAGAAGTTTCCTACAGAAGCCATGAAGAGTCACTGTTAGTGCTGTAATGGACAGAATAGCCTAAAGAGATAAGCAAAATAAGCTTTCTAGGTTAAGATAGTATCTTTTTTTGACTGAAAGATATGCAAGCTATCAGGTACATAAGCCTTCCTTGTGTTTGAAAGTCTACATGCTTTCTACAATTCCAATAGTCAAAACTACATTACATCTACTGATGAACCTTCTCTATTCTTAAGGAAATGGGCACCTCAAAATGCAATTCCCCGGGTGCAAATCTAGTTAACGATGAGCAGTGCTGAAGACAGAGGATAGATGTGTCATTTTCAGGACAGAGATGAACAATGTTAGGTCGAACAGACATATCTCCTTCCAGTTAGGATTAGCTTCAACCTTTTTCTACAGAATGGTGCCAAAGCTCTTTCAAAAACACAGCAAGGTCCAGGTTTTCCTTGCAAACAGAAAGCTTGCTGTTTCACCCCCTTCCTACCTTCCTTTCTTGCTCAATGTGTTGGAATGTTCCCCCAGAAGCAGGAGAATCAAGTTTAATTCACTTCCCTGCCTGAAGCAGTGTCCTAACCACAAAGCTACTGGGGACAACAATGGCATTGAGAAGCACCCAGCTGCTCAAAGCCACTGCTCCAAGTGTCTGTGTTTTTCAGTTCATCGTAACTAGATAAAAAAGTCTTTGGAGCAGATGCTGGATGCTGTTTTCCCTATGGCAGTGGATCACCGATCCATCCTTCACTTCTCTCTGTCCAGTCCAAAAAATCTTACATTTTCACAGATTCTGGCAAAGTGGTACATATTCAATCACTTGAGCAACTGTAAGAGAGCCTAAAGGACAGTGTTTCTTAAATGGAGCAAGAAATATCTGAATCTGTTGAGGCAGAGAGGAGGACTGAATCCATCTCCCAAGCTGGTGTGTAATGCTCTTACCTTCAGGTTGCTCTATAAAGACACACACAATCAGTACTTCTTTCTGCTTTATCTTGGGCAAAAGTGGCTGCCGCTGTTCCATTGTGTGAAACCTTCTCCTGTTCCTGTTAGGCAAACTTTGTGTATTGACACAGGCCGTTAAAGAATAAGGGAAGAATGTCTCATTTCTGGATCCCAAGAGAATTTTGGCTGTTGAGCTGCTCAGTGCCTACAGGGTTATAGGACATGCCCTGGCTTCTGGGCAATTTTCCTGGGGAAAACAGAACTTGTCAATGCCGCATTGAAGGCAGTTTTGGATAGTGTCTCTCAGTCCCCTTGACTGCAACTAATAATTTCAAAAGTGCCAGATCTCAGGCAAAGGCACTGAAACTCAACTACCTACACAGTTAAATTGTTTAGAACAATCCCCCGACATTGGATGCAGGCCAACTAGCACCTCCCTAATGATTTCTTTGTCCTAATGAACACCATTTGGGAGCTAGGATAAGCCAGTTTTAATGTGGCCACCCTGTTTTGGTAGGTAAGTTCAGTTTAATAATAATGAAGTAGACACTGCCATGCCCACTGGCCTCAGTGGCAGAGAACAGCTCTGGTGTTTTTAATTTATTACAGTAGAAAAATAGCCTGTGTAAGGGTAGAAAAATAGCCTGTGTAAGCCTTTTTATTTATAAAAGGTCAGAATAACATTTGAGATGATGATCTTAATAGAATTTACTTCCTGAATATATAGTACTTTGAAAATAGTTCAAATTCGAATGCTGAATAAATGTGAACACAAGTAATTTGACTTTTCTCCACCTAAGCAAGGTTAATTCTGTATCATGTGAAAAATAAAATAAATGCATTCAAAAACATTAAATAATTATTTATTACAATGTACAACCAAACAATATTGCAATAAAAGAATGGACACCTGGACAAGAAGAAAGGTGTAGTAAAGCATCCCTCAAGGATCTTCTGAACAGGAAAGTGTTAAAGGAAATTCATGGGGTTTTTAAACCAAAGGAGAATAAGTGTTATGTGACTCAGAGCTGAAAAGTAAAACAAACAATAAAAGAATCACAAACTTGTAAAGCCACACTAATTCTTCTGGAATGTAAGATAAAATACTGTGCTTATTATCTTGAAGAGGAGTGAGATTTTGTCATAGCCTTAGAAAGAAAACCTGAAAAAACATCTGCCACAGTTTCTACCAGTTTAAGAGATCCTCTTTTCTCACCATACAAATTACAGAAAAGACAATTCATCTCAGCAACATAGTATAAAATCAGAAAGGAAAATAAAATTAATTCTATTGGATGTTTCCTCCTCTAAAAAGTCACTAAAACTAGGTTCCCTCTCATCTGCCTCCAAAGCATAAAGAAAAAAAATGATGTACTTATGAGACCAAATCCATTAACAGATTTACTATGTCCTTTAGATATATGTATTATCTTGCAGATCTTCAAGATTTACACAACTGGAGAAGACTACAAAGACAACCATTTCCAATGTGTTTATTTCTACAGGTGAAATTTCTTCCACAAATTGTATTGTAACAACCTTTGCTCACAAATCTTTTACAGAGTGTACTGATGTTCATCTATTAGTAAACTTCAAGTACGTACTCAAGGACACCTATGGAAAGTTAATTTTATGTATGCAAAATAAGTGCTTTCTGTGGCAGGCTGATCCTCCACCTAAACCACCTGATTTCTGAAACTCAAAGAAAACAACTGCCTCTCACTCAGCTGCATTAAGTTAGGCTTTAGTTATAATGAGGTCTAAGTGCTTTAGTTGACTACACTGCAGGGTTAAAAGCTGTTATACTGTTGTACTGTGTCATATTGTATTTCATACCACTTCATAGCTATGTGACAGTTAACATAATGTGCTCTGCTGACTGCTGGGTGTTTTTTTAGGAGAAATGGGCTATCATGTTCACCCGTCTGATCAGGGAGGAAAAGCATATCATGTGACTTCGTCTTCAGCAGAAACAAGGACAGCTCTAGTTTCAAATAGTCATCATGAACTGATAACTTTCAGGCTAAAAGTAAGGATGATGCAGTGGATAATTTTGAATAAATGGATTTGAGGAAAAAAAAAAAAAAGAACAAGAAAAGAGAAACTGTTCACAAGCAACCCAGAGCAATAGGAAAAGTTTTGCTCTTAATTAACGATTTGTTAAATGATTCATTGCAACAGTGTCAAAGATGTGTATAAGCATTCTTACTTTCATGATAAATTTTTTTAAAAACATGGCATTTAAATAAAACACAATCTTTTGTAATTTACTCTTCTTAATTTCTGTACTATATAGTATTAAATATACTACTTAAAATAGCTACATCATAATGCTGTAAAATATCCTGTCCTTGAGAGCTCTAATTTTGAAAAAGTGATGTACAACCTGTAAAAGCAAATACTTGAACAACAGACATTATGAATTACTATAACATGATTATAACACACTGTAGGGCAGACAAATTCCTGCAAGGGTAACACAAACTGGTTGCATTTTAAAAGCTAGCTGTGAATGGCTTTAAAAATATATTTTGTGTTTAATGAGAATAATAATGCTTTCATATTTGCATTAAATTATCAGGATCTGATAGGAAATGCTGTAGCTGTAGCCAAAGACTGAATGATATTTCTTCTGGAAGGCCAGACACTTACCTTCTGCAGTCACTACAGAGCTTTTTAATTGCATCCAAACTGACATCTCTGTAGAAATTGAGCTTCACACATTCCAGACTGACCCAGCAAAAGCTGGCCAACAGGCACATCCTGAGACCCACAGACAAAAACCAAGTTCACCCTATATTCTTCCGGATATCTTCAAGAATACCTTCATGGCTTCTATAGGCACAGAGACCTACACATCACATCATTGTAAGTGCTGAGTTAGCTTTACTTTTGGAAAACCATAAATAAATATTAAATATAGAATAGTAATGTTGATGAAGTTTGAATTTCATTTTCCATGCTTTAGAAAAATCAAAGGAAAGAAAGGGAAATTATGTATAAGCTGGGAAAGGAAAAACCTCTGGAAATAATAGCAAGATTCATAAAAATTTTTAACTAAAGGGGAATCTTAATGTGTAAGTTTCAAGGTTAGGAAGAGGCACTTTGTCCATATGTCCAACTTAAACAGCCAGTTTTCCTCTTCTTTGTTGTGTCACTGCTACTTCCTAGACACTATAATTCAGCTGCCTCTGCTATTAAGTTATTAGACCATTTCTTGGCACAAATTTGGCCTGTTCTAACTAGCACTTTCCAAACAATTTCCAGGCAACTAGGATGGTTCAGATGCTGTTCCCAAAACAGGACGTGCATGCAGTCAGACTGCACAGACACGTGCTGTGCTATGTGGATTGGTTTCAGTATTCGGGAATACTCTCAGGCACACTCATTTATTTACTAGTACAGATCTAAGAGCTGTTGCTTTTCTCACAGGGCACTGGGGTGTCAATTAATTGTAAAGAAGAATTGTCAAGTGGCAGATTTCTGCAAAGTGATTTAAAAATATATAAATAAATCAAAGACTAGGGTAAAGGAAAGGAAGTCCCTCTTTCTTTACAGTTCCCATTTCCTTTAATGGCAAGCAGTGATATTTCTAACAACCGCTCTGTGGCAATTGTATGGGTTTAGTAACTGAACTTGAACCGGTCCATATAAATGCAAGATGATTTGCAGGTCCATCAAGAACCTTGCTAATACTTCAGCAGGGTCAGGTTTCTGTGCAGACAGCTTAAGCAGCAAGAAATAAAAAAAAAACAAAACCAACCAACCAACAAGCACAGACCAAAACTAATTAATATAAAGAGGCATATGTGACCATTCTTTGAACAAGCTATTCTTCCAGATGTTATTTCAAACTAATTAAATGCAAAATGAACCAGCTGTATCTGGTAAATTTAAAAATGAAATTTATTCCATTATATTTAAATAAGGATGGAAACAGAACTGTAATATGATTTTGGTTTTTGAAAGAGATTTGGATTTTATACAATAATTTAAAAAATAAGAGCAACTACTGTAATTCAAAACACAGCATCGAAGAACTTAGGAAACATAACTGGCAGCAAGAAATTTACTAGTCTGTCTCAGGTGTAACCTGCAGCTTGGAGTATAGTCATCATTCTCATTTGCAGGGGCAGGGGGCATGGCGGTGTAACTTTAATTGCTATTTTAACATGAATAAATACTGTACTACAAAACCTATGCATCATGCAGTAAGCTGTAAGAGCTTGTTTTCAATTAAGAATTTTATAATTAGTGCTCATTTTCAAAATACATAATTATATCTAAGTATTCAATTTTGTTCATTTATCACAACTCAAGGAATAAGATTATAAAGTGACAATATATCAGTTAATAACACAGTTAAAAGAAAATATCTCTGTTTTTCGGTAAACAGGTTGGAAAGTAATAATGTAAAGAATTTCACAGAAAACATAAATGTAAAATTGTAACTAACAGCAACTGAGAAATTAAAATCAATTCAGATGACTACATTCATTTGAATTCTTTCAATTGACAGAATGTGAATATTAATTGGGTGAATGCTGATGTAAATACTCTTGTGAATAAATTATCTCAGAAGGAAGCTCACTGACAGCAGCAGCATCTGATAAAGAAAAAATTGTTGTTTCCAGATCAATAAGGACACCTATGTGTTAAATCTTTAAAATCCACAAGTCTTACTCAGCTGACAAAATCCAGGTAAGGTGGTTTCATTGGCTGCCAAAGTGGGCAGCAGGGGCAACACTTGACTCTGGCTACATGACAGTTGCTGATAGCTAGCTCAAGGCTACATGTTCCTATTTTCTCTTGTTTGTGGAAAATAGGAAGATTTAAGTGTATACATTTTTGAAAGAGACCTTGTGTATTATTCTGCTGAGGGACATAAGCCTTTGACTGTATCGGTTAGGCTGCAGAGAACTGGGATACATTCTACGTCCTGCTATTTAATAAAAAAAAAGGCAGAAAGGATGTTTGGTCTTTGGAATCATTGTTCTTTATGCCTAAAAATCTAAAATGAAAAAGGAATCATACAAAAGCATAAGGCAGTCATCTGCAGTCAAAAAGCTACACATTTTTCAAATCTGCAGGACTACCACTTCTGATACGATAACACCACTGTAATTCAACACAATCATCCATGAGAAGTAATACTAACAGGGAAAACTGCAGGTCTCTGCCTTGTGTTTGGACTATAGCTTTAAAAAAAAAAGTATGTATTTCATTGAGTTCACTCTAATGAATGTTAACTTTAGAACAAATTGTAAGCATACTGCTGGCAACATGTGACACTTAGCATTCCTTAGTGATTTGTTCTTTACATTCAGAGGGAATAAAAGTAATTTTTTACTAAAAACTGATAGAAATCTTACCAAAAAGTGCAATGTATCTAAGAATCTGATTTACAGAAACAAATTCCAGCTACTTGTTCACAGCAGTACTGTTCATATAACTGAGAACAAGAACAAATGACAACAGATAGTGAGATACAGGTAAGAATTACAAACCTGGAAACTAAAGTGAGGCCATGAAAAAAAACCTATAGTGCATTGCTGAATAAGCAGGGCCACATAAAACAATTATAAAAAATAAAATTGAACAATATTAAGGATAACCCCCAGAAGACATTTATATTGAACTTCGTTAAGTCCAAATATGAACTATCATAGGCCCAACTGCAATAAAAATATTTTGAAATGTCCAAGTACTCCAAACATCACAGCAGTTTAAAGCTGGGAACTTCTGCCTTTGTGACTTTCACAGGAGAGTAAGAGGGCTGCAGGGAAGGTGAATGTGGAAGGGAAGGCCAACTCCCCCACATGGGTAGGGAAAGAAGAGAGTCAGCTTTCTCCAGTACCTGATGAAGTGATGGCACAGAAAGCTGGAACAGAGAGGAAAGCCAGGAGAAAGCTACAGCTTTCCAGTATTTGAGCCCTTGTCAAATGCAGTGCATTCTACCTTCTGTTCTAGGCATGTGGTCACGTCAAAATCCAGCTCCCAAAATTATATGCTATCTGCATGAGAAGATCACAGCTAAGCATCTCTTTTTTTGAAATCTCTTGAATGGTTAGAATTATTGCTTGATAAAATATAGGAAAATAACTTTTCTGCTATATTTAAAATACATAATAACATTTTCTTTCCTTCTCTCTAAATGTCAAACTAGAGCTGCCTATCCTTGCAAAAGAAATTGATGTAATTATTTTAGATTAGAGCATTGATGCAATCTAACTACTTTATAAGTGATACAGCATAAACAGAAACACCTTTTGTCTGATTCTTTCAAATGCAGAGAGCCTTCCTCAGAGTCACAAAAGTAGAAGGCAGTCACAGGCATGAAGGTCCCTTAAAATGATCCTGACAATTTATTACACGCAGCAAGCTAGGTGTAATTACAAAAAAAAAAACCAACCAACCAAACAAACAAACAAAAAAAAAAAAAACCAAACCACATGTAGCCAACACAAATGTACTTTAATTCATTTTCAGCACAGAAAAAAAGTACTAAGTTCAGGATCAACTGAAAAGTTCATGTTAAGTTGCATATAACTGGACAACAACAAACAAGTAAAATGGCTATACTTATAGCAATGAACTCTATTAAAGAAACATAAAAGGTAACAAGAATATATGTTACTATAGCTACCTACGAAACAAAGACTGGCATCTTAATATATTGTGATTCAGGATAGGAAATTGAAAATGTACTAAAAAGCCCTTCTGCTCTTTTACCTATTTTGCTCTCTGTATTTTAATTAGCAGGCACTTAGCCTCTTAAAAGATGGAATCATGATGAAAAGAGAGTATATTCATTATACAAGCCAGTAACTATTCTCTCAGCATGAAGCTCTGAAACCTGTGACACACATAAACTCCATCAGAGAAGATGAGCTTTTAAAATGTAAATAATTCTCTCATCAAAAATAAATTCAACTTGTTACAGTCAAAATACTAAGATCCACAACTGTAAATGGGTGGACTGATAATAAGTGTATGGCACTCCCTCTTTCTCTTCAAATCCATAAACAGAGCAGCTTTTTACTACTGAAAAATCGGAATCTAAAGTCCAGTGTGAGATACATGTTTTCAGTTGTTAAAAAAAATGGAGCTGCCTTGATGGTATAAATAATTATGTGCAAACAATTATTTTTCTAGACTTTCTATACCAGAATACAGTTGCAAGACAAAAGTCACACGGGGAAAGACATTTGCCTCAAAAAGACTAAGGAATTAGCTGTGGACCAGCCTGTGATGAAGTAATAGATAACATGAAACTACTGTTATGTAGGTGAAAAAAAAAACCTTGAAAAGCCATACCTGGAGACTATTTTCCTAGGGTTCAAAGTCACAGAATCATGGAAACATAGAATTGTTTGGGTTGGAAAAGACCTTCAAGATCATCGAGTCCAACCATCATCCATGCCCACTAAACCATGTCCTGAAGTGCCTTGTCTATGCGCTTTCTGAATACCTCCAGGGATGGTGACTTAACCACTTCCCTGGGCAGGCTATTCCCGTGTCTGACAAGCCTCTCAGTAAAGAAATTTTTCCTAATATCCAATCTAAACCTCCCCTGCTACAACTTGAGGCCATTTCTTCTCCTCCTATCACTAGTTACTTGATAGAAGAGACCAGTACCCACCTCACTACACCCCCCTTTCAGGTAGTTGTAGAGAGCGATAAGGTCTCCCCTCAGCCTCCTTTTCTCCAGACTAAACAACCCCAGTTCCCTCAGCCGCTCCTCATAAGACTTGTGCTCCAGCCCCCTCACCAACTTGGTTGCCCTTCCCTGGACACGCTCCAGCACCTCAATGTCTTTCCTGTAGTGAGGGGCCCAAAATTGAACACAGGACTCGAGGTGCGGCCTCACCAGTGCCAAATACAGGGGAACTCAAGATTTGTCATAGGTATATAACCATTCAGATTTTCACTGATAACCCTGCTAGAGTTAGGAATATTCTTACTAAACTTGTAGCTGAAACCTAGTTGAAGAGAGATGCAAGCAAGTGAAATAGCAGGCCTAGAGTTAAAAACATACTTGGAAAAATTGGAGAAAAAACAGGATATAAATTAGTGAGGACAAAATCTTCATTAATTAGATACCACACTTAGGCAGGTATGATTAACTGCACCAAGTGGTTGAGAAATAAGTGGCTAGATAGAAATTTTTCAGGAAAGCATCTGGAGACGTGTGAATCATCATCTGGGCACCAGCCAGCAAAAAAACAGACATCATACCAGATCTATACAGAGGAACACAGCCTCAGAGACACCTGATGTGACCTTCCACTGTGTTCGGCACTAATAAGGTCTCAATGGAAGAACGATGCCCAGTTTTTGCTACATGGGTTAGATGGAGAGATTTCTTAGGAGAATAACATGGATCATAGCCTGGGAAACATGACCCTATTCTAAGGGTCTGAAAAAACTAAATTTGTCGAGGAGAAGGGAACACGGAGCAAGGGTATAACAATATTCAGTATAACAATATTAGGTATAATAATATTCGGTATCAGAGGCTATTGTACAGACGTAGGGAATAACCTCTTGATCAGAAGGAAAATCTTTCTAGCAGTAAGGAATATATTGCCCTGGACATTAGAACATTACACAAGGAAGTTGGATGAGCTACATCGGGACCATCTATACCAGTGTCCTACCTCTGACTGGCCAAGAGCAGATGAGCAGGAAAGAGTGTAAGAACAGGTCACACACAGATGAGGTTTTCCCCTTAATACTTTCCCAGTTTGCAAGCATTTTGAGCCCTAAGCATGCTTAGGCTCCACCACTGAGGAGTTTTAAGAAGGGATTAAAAGACACATTCCTGGATATAATAATAATATTATTATTATACTTTCCATATAACACTACCTTAATATTAATTGAAATTTGAACTAATGGTATTCCAGTCATCACAGGTACATGTAGACAATAAATTCTGGATGAAAACTGTGAATGTTGTGCCTGAATGAGAATACAGGTTATGCTCACATACCTGACTATTTGAAATGCCACCTACATTTAGGTAATATAAAATGAACACGTGCATAGACAGTTGTTCTGAAAGACAATTTTTAAAAGAAAATGATAACGTGTTATGTGGATCATATACTGGTTACTGTCTTCTGGTTTCATGTTCACTAAACAATTAAGATTTGTCATTTTGTTCAAGAAGAAAATTATAAGATGTTTGTTTTTTCAATACTTTTGAGTATTTCTCTGGAAAAAAAATTGATTTAAATGTCACTATTAAAAAAACCACCACAATTAAATATATAATAGTTTTAATATGAAAATAAAACAGGACACAATGCTTTTAAGATTTCCAGGAAGATAATACTTCAGGTAGACAAAACTTCCTATTTTCCTGCTAGTATACATATAGATCAGAGGAATGAGAAAAAGATTATTGGAATCACTGCCTATAATCACTGGAAAAGAAATGAGATGTTTGTTGAATGTGTAAAATGTGTGTTTGTTACTGATTCATACTTAAAGAAAAAAACCAATGAATCAATGACCAGAGATTGCTGTGTGCTCTACGTGAGTCCTCCAGGGAATCTGGTGACCAGCCAGGGTTCATCCTTTCCTTTGATCAAATGATTGGCAAGGACAAAACCTTTCCTCTCTAATCATCTATTTTCTTAACAAGAAATAAATATCAGTCATTTTAGCCAAGAGTAACAGTTTGTTTAAACTGTCAGAAGTATTTTTCTCCCTTATAAGAAAAGTTTATTAGCCTCTGCTTTCATTTCTGGGATGAGATATTTGCACCTTATGGCAGGCTGTCACAGATAAAAGTCACGGACATTTGCTAACGCTCTTTACAAATATAGAAAACTTTTACATACCTAGATACATATGTAAAAATATTACAGGCAGGGGGGGATAGGAGGAAGAAGACCACAGAGAAAATCTCACTCACTGACAATTTTTCACTCAAAGAATAAGTCTGTGCATTTGAGGAACAAGAAGTCTAATTCCTAAGGCATCACCCCATGTATGTGCAGTTTTGCTATGCCAATAGTTTGTTCCAAAGAAAGGTAAAAAAGGGAATTAACCATTCAATTATCTGCAGATCTCTGCATAGCAAGTGCCTTTCCAACCTTCATAATTACAGCACTGATATATAATATTTGCCTTAACCAAGGATTTCTGATGTAATTCTTAGTTAGAGAAAGGTGTCAGTCGCAGTGTCTGATTAGTATATATCTATTCTTTAGTGAAGTACACTGTGTATTCTTTGCACTGAAGTTTATGCCACATAGACCATGTTTGAATGCCCATAATTAGCAAGGAAAGTTCTATGAAAGAAACAAAATAGTAAAATATTTCTTACCACAAAAAAAGATAGAAAATGAAAAAGAATACTAGTTACTTTCAGCATATTAAACCTCAGACAAGTGCCTTACCCTCTTTTGCCTGTTGCTGTAGAGCTCAGAGCAAGATAATGAAGCTGGTGACAGCTGCCTGCCAAAGCCCAAATTCCTGTATCAGTCACCCTTTACAGCCACAAATATCAAGATACCTGTAGATATCAAAACAACTGATTACTTCCAAAGTTTTGTCTGTTACAAGCACTACGTGATGAAATTAAGAAACGGTCATATTTTCAGAGTGATCTACATAGAATTACTGTATGTTTTAAATAAATATAGTAGTAAGACCATCACAGAAGTAAAGTTGATTACACTAAAATATATACACTATAGTAATACATATTAATTCCCACTTCTTCTTCTTATATTATGGCTTCAGTTTAAAAGAAATTTCTACAAAAACTGTTAATGAGAATGGTTTTCACTAGATCAACAAGGTGGTCTCTGTAGAAAGGAAAGTTTCTTATACTAAGATGCCTCCTCCATCTTGTCCTCAGGCTTTTATATGTACAGCTTTTGACAAGGAAAATGTAATGATTTTGAGAATATAAATTAGTTATATGCAACCAAGAGTTACAGTTAATGTTCTATAAACAAGTTGCTTCATTTGAATTCTAAATGTGAGATCCACTAGCTTTGCTTGAAATTCTCATGCCTAAGCAGCTCATGAATGTCGATCTTATAAGACAAAAACTCGGTGTTGAGTGTTCATTCATTAATTATGTCACCAAAGATGGATAATAAGCTTGGGAACCTTACAACTATGTCAAAACAGTATGGGATTTTAGTACACTAATTGACCAATTAAGAGCTAAAATGGCAGAATAGTTACTAAGGCATGTTTTGCATCAGAATATATATATTTTTTTTTAATATATATATATATATATCTCATATGCTAGAATATCAAATAACACCACAAAATCTTATTATTCTAAAGAGACTGCAAGAACATTTTCTTCCTGCTGGAGTCTACTATCATGTTCCCATTTGGAGGCTATAAACCCGAGCAGGATTTGTTTGCCTAAGAATTTCATGAGTGTGAGCATGCTAGGGGGCTGTTAGGAAAGTAATGCTGTATTCTCACTTTGATACCAATTTTCATGAGTAACTAGCAGGCTCAGCTAAAACAGTCAGTGACGTGGTTAATGAGCATGAAGAAGGAGAACTTTGATTATTGTCATCAGGCACCATCAAAATACCCAAGACAGGTGGACAGAAGCAGCCTCTGCTACCTCATCATTTTCTGTGGTTCCAATTACATAGAACCATGCAGAAAGATAAACAGAATTACAAGAAGTTACAGCTTCAGCGAACTCCAGATCTCGTAGTAGAAAAAGAAAGCTTAACTGAAATAGATGCTGTCACAGTATCTCACTCCTTAAATAAAAACTGTAACTGTTTTTTTATTTACATACATTTAAAAGGTGAGAAAAAATAATATTCTGTTATAAACAGTGAACTGCTCATCAGTATCTGTATAGAAAATAAATAATTACTTCTCTAGCAATTTAGTAATTCAAAATGTTGCACTCTTGCATTGTGATGGTCTGACAAATTCAATGTCTCAAACATCCGCTAAAGAACTTTGCTGGAGAAAACGGTCTCTGTAAAAATGCTGGAGTTTTGTGAAGTGACCAGAGGAGAGGGCCCCACGGAGGGTGGGAACGTGCTTCTCCAAAGCCCCAATTCCTTATCTTAAGTGACCAGGAGAAGGAACACAATTTATGCCTTCCTGGAGGAAGAAGGCCCCACAGGAGTTGGGACTGTGCATCTATCTTAAGTGGTCATGCCAGCAGGAAAAGAAAGGCAACTCCACAATGAACACCCCCCCAAAGCTCACTGACCGATTTCAGTGAACCCCAGGTGTGGGAACTGCGCATGTTGAGATCATCAGCCAACAGACTATAAAAGAAGGGAGAACAAGTCCTCAAGTGCGTGCCCTCCAGAACTGGATCTCTACACTGGCTGGACCAACGCTGGACCCAGGACTGGTGAAACCCTTCTCTTCTCTCTTTTGTTCTTTCTTTCTTTCTTTCTTTCATTCTTTCTTTCGTTCTTTCTTTCTTTCTTCCTCTCATTCTCTCTCTCCCTCTTTTCCTTCTCTCTTTTCCACAGTCCCTACACCTCATCCTTTTAAACACCAACCATTGACCAAGTCTGAGACTAAGAGTGGATCTAACCGCCCCTGAGCTCCTCTTTGAGGAGTCCAGAAAGCAAGGGGGTCTGCTCTGAACCTCGTGACTCACCAGGAGGGCTCTCCTTCTGACACAGTTTCATGTTCCTTTTTCCATTTCATTTTCCTATACTTCCCTCCTCTTCTCAAACAGCGGCTTAATGACATGTTGCAAGGTTCATATTAATAAGTTCGTGTGTACTTGGACAAAGTTAGCTAGGTTGAATAAGTGTTGATTGTTGTTTGAACTCCCCTGGTGTCGTTTCACCTTAATTCTGACAAAGGAAATCCACGAACCTGAGTCGCTCCAACTTTGGGACATGACATGCATAAAGCATCATGATTTCATCACGGAAATTTCTTTACAGAGTAATAACACAATGTTTTCATTGTTCATAACAAGATAAATATTTCCATAGAGGATCACTATCTTAGCCAGCTGAGATACACTCTGAAGGAAAATTGGTTTCCATCTTTCTCTAAATCAAAATTGCTGAAAATATTGGACATTTATGCAGATGCAACTGGTTTCTGCCAATAGGACATCATTCAAAAGATCCATGCTTTCATTCACTAGAACCAGGCAGACTGTTGGCTCAGGACTCACATACCACCACAATGACATCTACGGTAAAGAAACCACAGTCTCTGCTTTTGGAATACCAGCAAGACCCACATGATTTTTCAAATGGCTGAAATATTCAAATTTACAAGACTTATATATATGGACAAACATTTTTCTTTCAGCATTCAAATTTGTACCTGATCACTCATAAATAGGTGCTGAAGTCCACTAGGCTTTTATCTGTCATTTGTGAAAAGAAGCTGAAAACTAAATACTCCAGTTTAGGACACTGAGTCATAATAAAGTGGACAACAATATCTCTCACCTAAAATGCAGCACATAAAGGGGAAATGAAATGTAAACATATTCTTTAGGTATGGGCCTGAATGTACCTGCCTAAAATGTCCCTGCCAGAATATTCAATGGCCACTGAAAACAATAAAACCTAATGGCCATTCATGCTTGCACAACTTGTCCGTAGATAAACAGTGTACAGGTATCATCATACCCAACTTTAACATCAAAACATGCTTGGCATTGTAGTCCCTTAAGGTTACATGGTCCTTGCTCCTTGAAAAATTTCCTTTTTTTTCAAAAAAACAAATGATATGATAACAAAGTAAAATACTTAGTAGTAACAGTTAAGATTGGAGTTTACAACACATATTGATTCCATTAACACACATACATAACATGGCTGGATCCTCCCCTCACAAGCTTTGGCATGGTGACCAACCTGACTCAGAGGGCAGATCTTCCCAAACCACAACATCTTCATTGACCAAAGACCTCTAACAATGCACTCTCTGTTGCTAAAGCAAGAGCCATCACTATTTCCTCACCAGTTAAGCAAAATGCAGAACTGTATATTGATTTAAGCTACCAAAATAAGTAAAGGAATGGATAGTTATTTGCAACAAAAGACCTCATTGAAACAGGTTATTTTCTTACTAGCAAAATTTTCTCCATTTACAATTTATTTTATTTTATTAGTGTCTGTGTTTTGTCCATTATCACAGGAAGCATTCACATTCTCTCACTGAGGATGTCTTTCCACTTTCTACCCCAATTGTGGTTTTTTTTAAAGCTGTATGTAATGACTCCTACTGATATTCAGTGAGACCGGTTAACTTACTGTCTTTTCTATATAAGAAATTCAGTCTGCAGAAAACACTCTGCAACAAAGTGTAGTTTTTAGCTCATGAATGGTGGACACCATCACAATATTTTTAGGGTTCTCTGTGTTGTAAAATGCGTAGGCGACATTCTCATGCCATATATTATGCCATTTGTATAATATCATGCTCACAGGCCTATAGAGAAACAAGAAGTGCAGGCACTATCATGAGTCCTATGGATTACACAAAAAGCTGCAAGTGCATAGCAAATATCAAGATATAACATTACAAATATCAGCATGTGCATATAATGCAAATAATGTAGATATAAATCAAACTGCACTTGGTTGTTTTAAAACTAATTGAGGCAAAATGAAGAAATCAAAACTTCCTTACCACATGGAGCCCAGTTGCATTGAGTGCAGTTAGTTTTCTCAGATATTTCAAAATATGTGATGAACATGCATGGGTAATGCTCAGGACTCTACTAATGTTCAGTGTCTGCAGATCTGGACAGCCACTAGCCACGGAGCTTACACATTTGGTAGTTAGAGAATGACAGCCAAATACTTTTAGTTTTCTGAGTCTGGGGAGAAAAGAATGAAATTACAGAAATATTAAATCCAAGACTATTAATGCAAAAAGAAAAAAAAAAATCCAAAACATGTTTGAAATTGTTTCAATTTTCTTTTTCCTAAATAGACTGGACTTGACACATCAAAAAGTTTGCAAACACTGATAGAGAAGAACTGTTGGCTTCCTATTATCCAGTTCAGGTATAATGTGGGAAGAAACATGCAGAACAGAAAGTTCTAAAACAACCCCAGGGAAAGAAGCAGATAGTACAATATTAATCACTGTATCTGAATCTCCTTCTCTGGGGACCAGAGTGATGGAAACCTCTTCAGGATATCTAATTATATAAAATTTTCATCCTGATGGACCATAATTGTAGACATACAAACTGAAGATTTTGATGCATGAAAATGTGAACATAAATTTATCTGGATGCCACTTAATTTCTTACATAGCAACCCTCCACCCTCTGAACAGGCCTGAACAGGCCTTTAACCACAGTGTCCAGTATAACATAAGTCAGAATCTGGAAGGACTCAGGCCCTCTGCCAGGACTTACAGTACAGCAACACACAATCCATTAGAAAAGAGGAATGCAGTAGGAGAAATGAAAAAGATATTAAATGAGAAAGTTACATGGTTAGCCTTGGAAGCAGTAACAGATGTTGACATATATGCTCATTTAAGGACTACTTCATAGTCCATTAGCATGCTAATATCATGTAAACATAAATCTATTTAATAAAATCTATTTAGTTTTCAAAATAAAAATTACAGAAGCTTTAGAATTTCAGTCTTGAGCAGATGTGCAACTTGAATTCACCATCTTTCCTCAATGCCTTATAAGGTGCCTATAGTGATATGATAATATAGACATTAATCAGGGTTTAACACAGCTCTGAGTCAGAGACTAAGGAAACATTCCTTCTCTGTTTCTGCACTGTACTGTTATAAAATAGCATTGCACTGAGCACTTTTTTTTTCCCCTTAGACACTTTGGAGGATCACATCAATAAAATACTTGAATCCTCTGAAATGCAACTTAAACTGTATTTACAATTCCTCTGAGAGGTAAGTAAATAATATCATCTTGTATTAGTTTATTTTTACTTAAGAAAAGGTGACTTGCCAAAGGTCAGAGTATCTATAATAAAACTGAAGACAAAACACATTGCTTCAGTGTCAACTCTTTAATTGCTTCTCTAGCTATTGCTGAGCAACAGCAGCTACCAAAGATCTCACTTCCAGCTGAACTTGAACCTCGATCCTCATATGGATCAAAGTCCCTTGAAAATACGGAGTATGGTTAGTGACTAACTAGAATTATTCAGTAGACACCTTCTGTATACTGCAACAAACTAGACTGCAGCTTGAAACTGTTTGTCATCCCAAAGCAGCCCCACAGGACAAGGTGGTAGGTTTTATAGCTGCTTCCACATGGCAAATATACACACAGATAAGAAAGGCCCTGTTTAAATTTCTCATTATAAGTTTGAATCTGCAGCGTACTGGAAACTTTATGAGGTACTCATTTCCTGAACCTAGTAGGATATGAAAGAGAAGAGCATTCCTGCTGAGCAGAACCATATCTTTCTTATACTTCTCATAGTTTTTTAAGCTTATTCTTTGTTTTTATTAACATTGTCCTTTGACATCTTTCCTTCTCTCCAATACTTTAAAATCTATTTTTAGAAACCCATTTGTCCCATATGATCATGATTACTCTTTTCTGCCTCTTCCAAATCTTTTCATTCCATCTTAGGAAGGAAAGAGATAAAATCAGTTACTTTGTATTCTCTGCCTCTGATGCCATTTCTACTATTTCTAAGAAGGAGAGGAATTCCCCTCTCCATGTACTGCATAACCTGTTCAGTCTGTTTTCACATTTTACGGATCATTATGGTCACTCCTATATTACAAAATGTGAGGGACAGAGGTAAGAGGGGATTAATATTTATAACAATACTTACATGTAAGCAGAGGAACAGGTTTCTTTTGAAACTGGTAAGAGAGAAGTTGGGGAACAACTGTCAGGAATGGCAGTGAAACTTTAAGTACAGGATATGGATCCTGGCTGGCTTGTTTATAACTACAAATTTTGTTGCACTTGGCAACCACCTGCTTGCGCTCTGTCATGCAGCCATACACAGACATATAGAAAACAGAAGCAGAATTCAATAGTCAAGTACTCGGAATGCCTCTGCAGCCGCTGCTGCGATCACACCGTGTGTGCCATGCCTCAGCTAGCACTGAATGGACTCTAGCTGCATTGCTGCAGTACCATGGAGCGTAACTGCAGTCACTGTAAACACCCAGAGCAGCTAAATATACACTTATGCAGTTAGTCAGTGCTGCATCTAGCTCTACAGTGATCCCAGCGCTCAGTCAAGCTAGTTCAAAGCCAGTACAGATATGCCTAAAGGTCATGCTACCAATCGTGGTGAAGAGGTCTGTGGAATAACTGCGACTGAGTTATCCGGGCCAGGAAAGCCAAGAGCTGACCTGCTGCCAGGCAGGCAGAGCACTGCTCTGCAACGCTGCTGACGGGGGCCCTGCTCTCCCATTTCAAGCGAGCTTTAATGCTTTTAATGCACCTGCTAACGTCAGCACCGACATCTCCCAAATCAATTAAGTGCCTTTGTTTTTTTAAACTGTGAAATCCAGTTTGCTCTGTGAAATGTGCAGTGGCTACACAGATTGGGTTTACCAGCTGTGAAAATCAGGCAAATCTTAAAGTGGGTGTGTAATTAACTAGTTTTAGATGTCTAACCTTGAAAGAGGAAACACAGACTAAAGATTGTGTCAAAATTACTACAGAAGATACTGTTGCCATTATGTGAGTTAGAATAATTATTATTCTTAGTTAAATTAGCTAATAGTTAGAACCATTATTAAAATGGTGTTATTTCACCAATAACTGTTTCCTAATTTTGAAGCTATACTGAAGAGTTTGTTTTTGCTCCTGGATTGCATTTCTCTCTGACTTTTGTAACAAAGAAGAATACCCTTCCTCCCTGCCTGCCACAGAAGAAATGTAAAAGCATACACACAGACAAACCAGATTGACTCCTGAGAGGCGGTCTGGAGAGTTAGATGCTCCTGTAACATCCGTTAGTATCCTACCGATTTCCATTTACACTGGCCAGGGATCTAGCCCATCACATACAATTTCAACTCACTGTGAGGAGACAAATCCTGCCCTAAGCTTTGGTATACATTAATTTATGATAGTACATGGTACTGCATGATATGAAATAGGAAAGGCAGGTGAAGGGTCAGCAGTTCATCATATAAAGACATTTTTATGTCATTCTAAATAAAAAATTCAGACAGATGCTAAACTAACAGAAAACATTTAAGCATCCTCAGAGCTTTGAAACACACATGATTTATTTGCTGAAGAAAATCAGATAGATGGGCAAGGTTTTGTTTCCATCATCCTAATTCGTAACACACATTCTTTGCACAGAATGTTGAAGAACTGCTCTGAAGACAGTGCAGCTGACTACTATTACTTTCCTTTCTTCTTGCTTGTATAGTTTATTTGAATAAATGCACCACACAACAAAAGTATTGAATTAGGAAAAAAAAATTATATTCGTCTCTGGAAAAAGCAGCACAAGTGGTAATAGTTTTCATTGAATGATATTATTACAATATCTGAAGTATATTATCCTTATCAATAAATGATGCATAAGCTAACTTCTCAACTATTAACAATTAACAATGTGTTTCAAACAGATGAAAACTGATTCATAATGCTCAACTTCTGGCAATTTGTTTAACTGAAGACAAATGACATTACCATGAAAATTTCCATAAAATTTTGCAAAAGGCATCCTTCAGGAACTATGAATTTCCCCTAGGAAAGATCAGATCTTTTCCCCTTTTTACACAGATAACTGCTTTTCAAATTTATAAGACATATAAGACTGTGCTGGTTTTTGGTGGGGTTAGAGATAATTTTCTCCATAGTAGCTGGTATGGGGTGATGTTTTGGATTTGTGCTGAAAACAGCGTTGATAATAATGCTGAGATGTTTTTGTTATCACTGAGCAGTGCTTACACAGCATCAAGGCCTTTTCTGCTTCTTACCCCACCAGTGAGGAGGCTGGGGGCCCACGAGAAGTTGGGAGGGGACACAGCCGGGACAGCTGACCCCAACTGACCACAGGGATATTCCAGACCATATGACATCATGCTCAGTGTATAAAGCTGGGGGAAGAAGCTGGGGGGGGGGGGGACGGGACATTAGGAGTGATGGTGTTTGTCTTCCCAAGTTACCATTACACGTTATGGAGCCCTGATTTCCTGGAGATGGCTGAACACCTGCCTGCCCATGAGAAGTGGTGAATGAATTCCTTGTTTTGCTTTGCTTGTACTCACAGCTTTTGCTTTACCTATTAAACTGTCTTTATCTCAACCCATGAGTTTTCTCACTTTTACTCTTCTGATTCTCTCTCGAATCCCACTGTGTGGGAGGTGAACGAGCAGCGGTGTGGGGCTTCATTGTTGGCTGGGGTTAAGCCATGACAAAGACATATAAGGCACAACCAAACTGTGTGATTCAAAGCATCAGGTCTTAAAATGAAGAAGGACATGATGCACTGCATAGTAGAGGACTACCACATGTAACCACATGTACCATGTTCTCCCAACAGACCTTTCCTTCTCAGAAACTTTGCACAAATGTAAAAAGAATTTGGCCATTTGTACAGGATTGCCACATTCCTGGCAGCTTGATCAAAGCTACTGCTCTGTATGGCTACCAGACATCTGGACATCTCAGGTTTCTGCAAGTATAGAGATGGTACACACAGTGCACCAGCGCATCTTGCATGCACTGGACCCTTTGCACATGTCATACTCGATCGGTACAGCTAACGGACCTAACATGGAAGGTCCAAGCCTTTTTGCACTTACTACCCATGTGCTGACCACTATGGAGTGTCTATGCACACATATCTAGTATTTCTTAACTGAAATACAGGTAACTCACAGGCTCACCATGTTAATTAACATAGCTGAGTGATTAAAATGTACTAGTTATTAGCATTAGTTTAAAATAATAATTTCATTATTTGCTACCTTTTCCACTTAAGGTAATGCAGATCTTTTAATGTGCATTCATTTATATGTAAATACATATATATCTGTATACATTGAATTAAAAAAAATTAATTTTACACCTAAGCTTGACAAAAGTGTAAGAGTTCACATGCTTGAAAAAGTAAGAAAGAAATTTCCTTTGCTTAAAAATATGTATGTTAATAGTATCTTTTGAGTAGTTAATAAGCACAGAACTGCTCTATATTTAATGTACCCACACAGACACCTCAAAAAGCAACCAAAAATAAAGCGCTTCCCACAATCCTGGAAAGCAAACAAAATTTTAAAGATCCTGCTAAGAACATATGAACAAAAAGACTTACATGTCTAAGTCATATGGGGCAAAATGTGAATCTAGAGAGGACAGCTGTTTGGCCAATGTGTGAGTTTAAAAATGGATGGCTATAGTCAGTTTGAACACAAATAGGCTGGCTTACCCCTTCAGGTGGAAAAATCAGTCTAAAGAAGGAGGACTGATATAGCCCATGCTCCTGTTCAGATCCCAAGCATGCAAATAAGCAGAAGTGATCAGTTTAGACTGTCCTCAGTCCAAAGTATGCATTCAGGCAACTCACAAGTCTGACCCTCACCAGTATTTTCACACCTTGCCCAAACACCATCAGAGAACTTTCCTGTCCCCGGAGGTCAGGCAGGTGCAGGATTCAAGGCTGGATTTCATGACCAAATTCTAATTCATCCTTCCTTGTTGTACGCTGAGGACGTTCTGAGGTAGTCAACGAATTCCGTATTAGGAAGAAGGTTGGAGAGCAGCATTTCTGATATTCCTCCCAACAAATCACAGTAAGAAATGTGCTGCTGGACAAAAATGATTAAGTGACTGTCTGAGCTATTAGAACGTCTGCCTCCTGTCCAGCCAAACAAGGTTTCTGCCTAAAACTCAGCTCCACTACATTTTAGAAGAAACCTACATCAACATCTACATAACCCTTAACTTCATTCACAATTATTTTTTTATCCCCCCCCCCCCATCCTAAGTAAACAACTGAGGAGAAGAACTGGCCACTGACTATAAACGAAAGAAAAATGGGTCTCATCTGGCTGAGCTTCTCCATCCTCTGTGTCACACTTGTTAGCAATAACAAATGGAATGTCAGAAACACACAGACACACACACAAAAACAGATTTACATGTTTTCTGATTCCATGTATTAGAAGGAAATTCAATGACAAGCCAGTGAGATGGCTTCAGAGTACTCCTTTGTCTGGGCAGTTAAAAAAAGTCACAATTCATGCCCTTGATTTTTCCATTTATTGTCTAGCTACCACACAGCCAAGATTTCCTTTTTTCACAGGGTAACACACATGTTCTTATACCTTACTTCCAAAATACCTTATGTAAAAAAAAATTTTGTTTTTTAATTAGCAATATATGTGTAACACATATTCATAGTATACTCCTTCCACTTCCTAGACTTGTGTATTATAAAAAATATATAAAAAACAAATTATTGTCAAAATTAGCTCGTCTTCTCTCATTCTCATTCATCTTTTTGCTTTATTTCCCCAAATATCATGTTAACATAGCTCTTACTGTTAAGAAACTCTTTATGTTTCATGGGGTTTGATTATTTTTTTTCTAGCTAGTCATTCAAATCTAATACCTGTTATATACTCACAAACACAAAATTCAGTTAGGTTGGTACTGAGGATGTTACACAGCATATCAACCAATCGAAATTGTATAGAGCCGGGAAATAAGCCATTCATACATTCAGTTCTACTCTTCCAGTTTTTATTAGCTCTGTTACAGCACAGAATGCTCTTAGAGAAAAATGTGTGCAGTCTTAAATCTGAACAGCTTGATGGTGACATACCCAAGCAGAACTGATTCATGTTATGACTACGTTCATGTAGTTTGAATGTGTAACTCATACACACGGCTGGAACAAAATCTGGTCTCTCAGAAGTGGATGTAAGGACAGGGCAAGGGAGGTACATGGGCTACCAGAGGCACCAGAGAGTAGGGAAATTAATAGGTTTTTGCCTTATCTTTTGACTTAGCTCAAACCCTAGGCAAAGTCATTCAGTCATATCTCAAGGCTCAATCTACACTTAAAAGTTCTGGCATAGCCATGTGTGCCTGGAGTTGAAAAACATACCTTCAAACAACTGCAATGATTAAGGCCCTCAGGTAGACAAAACCCTGCTGTCAAAACAACTAGGTTATCAGCAGGTGTTATTCTACATAGGATACTGCTTTATCATTCTGCTAAGCAAGCACAGTGTTGAAGCAGCTACATCCCCATTTTGGGAACAGTTATGAAAACTTTTCCTTGGAATTTATATTAATACATAGCTTCCAATGTAAACACAGTTGTGTACACCTTTACTGAGATAGCTCAACACAGATGATAAAACTTAGCTGCCGTTAAGCCAAAAGAACTGCATTGTCACAACAAACTGATAATATCACTGCACAAGGTCTTTTGAATGGCAGTTACCTTTTACCATGCTTTTCAACCAAGATATTTAAAGCATCATTGGTAATCTGGCATCCGTTAGCATTCATTAATTAAATCACTGTTGTTGACAAGAAAATAATGGACAGTAAAGATCATATTTGTTTCCCTGGTGTACTGCTACAAATCAAATGATAAACTGGAAGAAGCTTGTGGATTCTATATTTGGTTCTACCAATTTCTAAGACTTCAAAAATCTGGAGATAAGTTTAAAGCAGTTGTAATTAAACTTAAAATAAATTAATTGTAATTAATTTTATATTCCTTTTATTTGCCTCTCCTGAGCCTGCAGAATTGCTGTTTTCAGGGGTGAGGTGTAGGTATTACAGCAGCTACCAACATCAGTTTACAGACTGTGGATTGAACTGTGTAGCTCCTACACTGCTATCTCCTGATACTCAGGAGTTATCAGGTGTGAGCAATGGGCTAACAATGGTGAGCAATTACTCTCCCAGTCCACTGGCAGGTTATCTTTAGTTAGTTCTTACGGTGACAGCCCTCACCACACTCACTCGTATGGACAACCAGTGTGTATTTACAGTGTGTGAAGAAAGCCAGCAGCTGGGTTTGACTCCTCCTTTGCCTCCTGTTCAGCCCATTAAACCCCCCATCCCAACCGCCTTTGGCGCAGTGAAGCTTTTGGGACCTGAGCTGCACTGTGTGCTCTGAACAGATGGTAGGGTCACAGCTGACAATCATATAACAAGGCTGCCCCTCATCGCTCCTCACAAAGCAACCTGAAGTCCTTCATAAGTCCATTTTTTTTTGCCTGGTTACAGCCTGCTGAATGCCAGCATCTGAGAACTGCAGCCAGGTATTATGGGCTGCCCCACCCAGATATACCCTGTGGTATTTTTCTACTTGACATTCATCTCTACCCCCACTCTGAAGCCTATTCACTCCCATAGCACAAAAGCCATTATAAATGCCAAGAACTTTACTGTGGTGCCACATATCATATCTCTCTAAGACAGGGTATGAACATGAATTTCCAAAGAGAAGAAGAAACTTTCATTTTGGCAGGAAACTGCTCAACAATAAAAGATTTACTGTTATTCTCATATTGAAGAAAGTGCTGAAACAGATTTCCATTGCATTTTGTATAATTTTAAAATCAATTACCAATTAATGGTTCACCTATGCAATCTTCAAATCACTAGGTCCTACAATTCTAATGAATTGGCTCGTTGGACTCCAGTTAAATATTTTAGGCATCTTTCTCTTGTTCCCACAGATCAAATGATAGATATATTAACAAGATCTAAAATGATACATAATTTTTAATTATCGTTCTTCCTGTACCCATCTACCAAGATAATTTTGTATTTTCTATGACCATGTTATCAGAACACTTGACAGGTAAGGAACATATCTTCCTAGTGACCTCTGAGAGCAAAAGTGTCATTATCAGCCCCATCATCAGTTAATAAATAGAATCTGAAGAGATGAATATGGGAATTCTTGAGTCTTCTTCTTGGAAAGTTTCATGAAGATAGCATAAGGAGTCTGTGACAGACTCAGCCATTCCTGTACCACAGTTTCAGTGCCTTGACTGAAAAATACTGCCTTACGGCGTTTCCTGTCATCTCCTGGTTAGTTTTAGCTGCAGGCCCTCTCTCCTCCATCGATACCTTTTGCCACTGAAAGTAGGCTAAAGACATGCACAATGGACTGTGTGCTGCTGATCAATACTTTCCTTATTCTTCCATATATATTCTTGTTCTCTCTTCTTTTCACTGCCATCTAAGAACATGAGAAGCCATTGAATATACAATGTTGAAAGAGCAATGTTGACAGAAAGAGATCCAAATAGCCCAGGCCTGGAGTCCTTTCAAAAGGGGCCTCACAGCCAGGTCACAGTTTCTGCTGCACGTGCAGGAACAGCTCACCACACAGTTCCTACACAAGTCATTACACATGTGCAACCAGTCAGATTTTTTCAGGTTTGCTGTAAAACACTAGGAAGAAGACCGCATATAAACTTAAGATGAGCCTCAAAGTCTACGAATGAAGAGGAAAGGAAGAACTTGTCTCCCACAGAAGCCACTAGGATCCTTTCTATTGCCGGTAATGGGAGCTGTGTTTGGTCTGAAATGTAGTTATATTAAATGGGCAACGAACAGAAAAACCTGAAAGAGTATGTAGTCCAAATTTCATAAAACATCAATTTTCCAGCACCAAAGTTAAGAATTGATATTGCTGTTAAATAAAAACCTACTAAATACTAGTAAATATATCCAATAACTGCTTTAGCAGAATAGATTTTTTTCAATTCATTGATCTGAAACTTACAGAAAAGGGCTTATAATGAAATGGTTATTGCAAAAAAGATGAACTACTGCAGAAATTAATTGAATTATTCCTAGTAATCCTCTATGTCTTAAAATAATTTTACTATTCAGCCCAAGGCTCTCATTAGGGAGTATTCAGCCACAGCCAATGCCCTGATGAAAACTAGTTAATTTATATAACTGACAATCTATTTACAAGATACTTGCTTTACCATACACTTTGGGTTTGCTGCTAAAGGATTGGTTTACTTTCCTTGGCTAGTACCTAGGACAGAGTACCTATTTGGGGTATAATACGAAGCATGATAAATCATATCTACACCTGTGTATGTGCAACTGCATATTTACACATTTGCACATGAAGTATCAGGCTATAGCACTACTTTTTATCCTGTTTTTTGAGACATCTTCCACCACAATGATAAACAGTAGCAGCTCTGATATTTCAACAGTCAGAAGCTATCTGGTTTCTTTGCTCTTCACCTTTTGTGCAGTAGGATGACATTGCTGTTACATGCTTGGGTTTGTTATCTAATCCTGACTGGCAAAGCCCTGGCACAGCCCCTCAGTTTAGTGCCAAGTGTAATCGTGAGGAGCAAACGGCCTACAGCATCACAAGGGTCATGAGTGAAAACTGTCAAAAGTGGAGGACCAAGAACAAAGACGGTAAAGGTCTTAAAACATTCTCTCTATACTGAAAACAAATCACTTCCATCTACTCTTGAAACAGATTACAAACATTCTTTCATTCATTTGCAGATATTTACACCTAGCATGTTTCCCTCCATCGCTTGTGAGAACACCAGTAATACAGTGCCAAAAGCCTATTTGGTATCTACTGCTCTTTCTCTGCAAGGCCTGTTAGCATATTGCAGAAAGGGGTTAGATTGATTGGAAATGTGTAGCTATTACCTTTTTCATTTTTTTCTTCACCATTAGTAGTGAAATTTGATTGTCTACCTGAAAATTTCTCCAGGAATGAAAGTTATTCTTAGCACCCTAAAATTCCTGGCTTCCTTATTTTTCCTCCTTTCAAAGATAAGCACTACTTAAGGGCTTTTAGAGTCTTCCAGTACCTCTTATACTGCAATGATAAATGCTCATGCTTATGGCTGAGGTTACATCTGCCTGCTCTTTAAGAGCAGGCGCCCAGGAGGAAGCACAGAAGGCCCGATCAATTGCAAACATCTAAGTTATCCAAATATTATCTAACCTGTTTCTTCCCTACAAGATGCTGAGCGCTTACCCATTTATCTCTGTTATCAATGATTTTATCCAATTGACTGCAGTTACCTTATACAAAAGTTGATGTAAATATTTCTCCCACACTGTATGTCAATCACTTTCCTGGTCCCATAATATAACATCATTTTTCTTTAATCTTTCTTTTATTACTGCTTATGTAGAATGACTTCCTGTAACTATTAATAAAACTCTCTAGATACATCTCCTCTGGAAGTATGTGCTTATCTTCTTAATAAACATACTCAAATTGCACAAAACAGCCCCTAATACTACATGTTTCAAAATACCAAATTCTCTGTCTTCTAGATCTGCAACAGTTCTCTGGGAAGCCATTACAGATCTAAGCCCCCCAGTTTTACATTATGCTCATGTTTATTTAATTAATTTCAATAAAGCAGCCACTGAAATGTATTTTCTTAGTAATATGAAGCCTTAGCAATAGATTTCTTTTACTATTCTATATCTTCCTGTTGAAAAATCTTGACATACTGATGAGCACTATATCAATTTCATCACTGTACAATGGGCTTCAAGGAGTTTTTTTAATCAATGGTTGATGAAAGCTATATGGTAGGCTGTGACCACCATGTTAATCTATGTTAATCCTTGAAAATTCTGAAATTAATTTAAAAAACCAACAGAAACTAGGGATTGTACAGGTTTGTGAGTGTTATCCTTAAGGGGCTGAAGATGAAACTCTGATTTCATTAAAGTTCTGAATTCAGTAGAGAGACCAACTGAGTCAAATGAGTTTCAGTACCTTGTTTGGTTCTGGTTTTATCAAAAATAAGAATCTTAGCTACTTAACCCCTCCCCGGTATAAAGGTAATATTCAGAAACATACTGCGCCAGATATGATGGCTTTTGAGGGAAAAGATTCATGACTTTTCACAGCTGAGATGTCTAGGGCCTAGCCAGATGTGATGGCAAGAATTGTTGCCAAGTTAAAATCTTGTTCTGAGCAGAAACCTAAAGGACAGCAGGAACTTAGCGAAATTTTTTAAGAAAAGCAAAGCTCTAGTTCATTCAATACCCTCAGCTAGAGTAATATCCTCTAGTGAGGAAGAACTTTCTCTTTCACCTAATAAAAGGAGAGGAATAAATCTGTAACAGTTTACAGACCTAAATGTATACCTAATTCTATTAATGATATGGCATCTGTTATATTGAAAACACTTGCCTGCCTGCAAACATATATGCAAGATACTGACCTTGTAAAAGCATATCTATGACAGTTGTTGCCTGTGAACATTTTCCTCTTCAGTGTGGCAGCACAGAATGTAAACCAAACCTATAGTGTGAATGGAAGCCCATATTTTCTAGTCCGTATTTTCATGTTGTTTTCTGTCTTCACCATGATATCTCAGGCTTTTTCTAAAAATTGTGGTGATATAAAAGTGTAAGGTTTGTGGCCATTATTAACAACAGCTCAAGAGGCCACTAGGCAAGATTACCCTCCTGTTACTTACACTTGCATGCATTAAAAGAAAGATAAAAACAATTAGACATTCTGCTAGTGAGTTTTTCACTCTGGCAAGTAAACTCATACTACTCAGTCAAATATATTAGTACTATTCTTTTGGATTTCAAATAAAATTTTTGTCTTCAGTGTATATACTTGTCTGTAGCCACAAGACCATAAAGCAGATGGATATGTCTGAGAATTTCCTGTCAGGAGCAGCTCACTTCCCCCACCAATCTTTTAAATATTTTAAAATCAAACAGAAGTGACATCATTCTCTATGTTAATCCTTGAAAATTCTTAAATGAATTTTAAAAAAGCAAAAGAAGCTAAAGATTGTGTAGGTTTGTGTGTGTTATCCTTAAGAGGCTGAGGACGAAACTCTGTTCTCATTAAAGCTGATAGGAAGACTTCTGAATTCAGTAGAGACCAACTGAGTCAAATGAGTTTCAGCAGTTTCTCTGGTTCTGTTTTTATTCAAAATAAGAATCTTAGCTGTTTCATCCTTCCCTGATATAAAGGTAACATTCATAAATATACTGCATCAGGTTAATTTTCACTAGGTCCTGTTGAACAGAAATCTGAACATCTTTAACTACTAAAGAAAAATGTTCATGTTTAACCCTTTAAACAACACAGGATCGCCTACTGAGTATATTAAAAAAAAAACCTGTGGTGACATGGGCTCCCCCTCGTGGTTATTTGTTATAAAATATTTTAATTTTCCACATTAAAAAAAAAACTTAAATTTGCTAGGACTAATAACAGACAGAAATCCAAGTAGGGGAATATTTTCAAATGAAATGTATTCTGTGTAAAAACATTTTTCTCAGTCATCTGTAAGGGATCAAAATCAAAGGGTTCTTGAATCACCATTTAATACTGATCAAAAGCAACCCAGAATCAAGTAATTCCATGTATAAATTTTACACCTTATAAGAATTTTATACCAATATAATTTGTGTATACTAAATAAAAGTTGGAGACAGCTTTGGTAAAGGAGTTTCTAATAAGATGTCAGAAATGTGTGTTTGTGGAAATCTAATTCCAGTGCCTTAACATATAATTATATTATCACATAGTATTCTTTTCAACAGAAATTGCTTTGCTTGGCACAGCAGTGTTTACCTAATGGGCAGCTGCAGAACAGTTTGTTTTATCTGAACTGTTTAATGCCTGGTTCCATGTACCACCTACTGCCCTCTATTCAAAGCCAGGTCTAAGATGAGGCATTCACTACAGCCACAGAACCTCTCACAAAGAGAAATTGTCCTCAACATACAGGACAGGTAACAGTTGATATTATTCCCATTTTATATATGAGAAATTGAGGTATGGATCTGGTAAGAATTTACAGTCTGCAATTACAGTGTCATACTATTGCGTGACTGAGTGAATGTACTTTAGCAATTTAGTGCACAGGAAAGGTTCCTCATAGATGCAGATCTTCTTTGTCTCTATACTTGTAGCTATGCAGTAAGCACTCATGCACATCACAGGTGTTTTCAAAGTGGAGCAACCAAGGCTGAAATCATGGGCAAGGACATCAGTTAAGGTACCTAACTCACAATGTGGATGCAAGGTCTCCTGCAGTTCACTCTCCATGTCCAGTATTCTGTTAATAACAGCAACACCCTCTGCGCAGTAATGTGTCTTGCATCACCTGTTAGGTACAGATGTACAGTACTTGCCTGGGACTGACAAATTATATGAATTTTATTGCTGGTAAATGTGTGATATAGACTTGTAATCCTAGAGGCATAACAGTTCATATCAAATCAATGCCCAGTCCCTTCCCTTACTGCACAGGTTGCACCCGCATACCACCCAGTTTGAATTTCCCCGGGGTTAAACTGGATTTGTCATGGTGAAGGCTGTTGCCTGCATCTTCCTGCCTGTAATGGCATGCATTAGTCATTCCAGAGACCACCACCTAGTTCACCTAGTCCAGGCTTAAGGATTTCTTCCAGAGTGCAATGTCATATATAGGTAAACACACTTTTGCACAGCTTTCACTAAAACGGCCTAGATTTGTAATCACGATTGTCTGTAAAAGAAAAGCAAGAAAACTGTCAGAATTGTCCCAATTTATTTAGAAAGTGAATGGGAATGAAATATAAATTAGTGTACTTCATTTTGCAGGAAAGGAAAAAAAAAAAAAAAGGAAGTTTTAACATAAATAACCAGTGACTAACAAAAGCAAATAGAAACTCTGTAAGCTTTATCACACTGTGAAATGCAATCATTCTAGTAAAACACAGCATAAGGTAGGACTTTGCTTACTAGTTATCTCACCAACTTTAGCTGCAGGATGTGGGGATTTTTATTTTACTAATTGTATGGCAAACTTTTCACAGTATTGGAACTTCAGTGGATGTGTCTTCGACACATGGCCAAGCAGACAGTTGGAGAGCAACATAGGCAATACTTCTTAACCAAATTTGTAAAATTGAATGTACAAGTTTAAAGGAAACATTAATCCTTTCTCTCACTTTGTGAGTGTAATCAATCACAAATACATGTTATACACTGAAGCCACAGCATTATAACATGCAAATAACCCTGCCATTTAAAAGAGTTCACAGGCATATGAATACAGAACTGTTGCAAAATGGAGTTTAGAGGAGTCCATCTTACTGCACTGACAGAGTCTTATGCAGAATTATTTTTAGGATGCATAGCTAATTGAGCTAGACATCTGCATGTAGCTAGACATCTGCACCCTGTTAAAGGCACCTAAAGTTAATTGCACTTACACTGGTTGCATTTGCTGGAAGGATAATGGGTTTTTAAAACCACACCTCTAAGATTTATTACAGGTTCTTTAGTGCACTGTCCCTTGCATTAGTGAGAAAGATTTATCAGTCCCACTCCCTGACTCTGGGCTTTCTGAATGTTCTTCAGATGAGGAGGTAGTTTTTATAAGCATTAAAATTGCTGCGTTATCGTTAATTATTTGGAACTGAATATCCTTACATTTATAAGAGTATGAACCGGGAACACTCTCAGTTACTTTGCTATAAAAAAAGTGCAAGTAAGAGAAAAAGCTGTCCCAGTGGTTAGTTTCATGCATCTAAGTTAATTGTTCTTTGCCTCAGCTGTGAAACCAAGATAAGAATTATGTACCTTAACAGGAGTGCTGCAAAGTTAGTTAATCAATGTCTGCATTTTTCTCTGAAAGCCTAATTTATGATACAAACACAAGGAAATGTCACTCTTCAGTTCAGTAAAATAGAGCTTTAATAAAGCAACAGGTCCTTTCTGCCATCTTTTATTGCTAAGAAAGGCTGATTTGAGATACTAGTCTAATGAAAACTCTTCTTGCCATAGATAATCAGTGTTTTAAAAACTTTATTTCTTTTAAAACATATATGGATCTTCGTATGAACAACTAGAGTAAATTCACTCCTTAGGCCTACATAAATTAGGAAGTGTAGTTACTGACAAAATCAAAATACAATTAGAAAGTGTGTATATATCAATATGCCATTTTTGACCAGGCAAGTTAAAATGTATCATATATTGGCAAAATATTTAGATGTGAAGTACAAGAAATTAATAGAACAAATGTGTAATATAAGTCCTTACTTTTACTCACATATGCCTGACAAAGCTAGAGCTTCTTTACTTTGGTATTCTCATTTTCTCTAAAATAGGAGTGGCAGTAATTGATTGACATTAGGACACTACTTTGAAAAGATAAACTGCTGTACAGTTGTTCATTATCATTATATAACATACTTAAAATAAAATACATCTTTTTTGTATCCGAGTAGTATTTATAACTATCATCAAGCATTTTATTGCATTGCAATGTCTATCACTAATTCCTAGACTTAACCATCAATTTTTCAGATAATGTACAAAATACAAAAGAACATGCCTACCATAAACAGCATAAATTTAAGTACTAAGATGTGAGGCAACAAGTAAATACAACAAATGGAGGAGCACAAGGAAACAAAGAGAAAATTCTCATCACATGCTATACATGTATTTTTTAAACATATTAAAAATTTGGATTAAAAAAAGAAGAAAAACTTTATGTGCAATAAATCCATCCTGGAATGTATTTGTAGTGGAAAAATAGCCATTTTTAAAGATCCAAAATATATCAGCACGTAAGCCATACTACATTTCTGAAAAAAAGAAGACTTTTGCCTCACAAAAACTTGCGTTACATTAACACAACCTTTGCAATGATTAAAGAACTAACCCCTTACCAGTAAACTGCTGTTTTTCATCATGGCAAAGGTAAAGAGTGAAACACTAAGGATGATGGAGCCCTAAACTGATCAGCCACTCATCATTCAAGTAATGATAATCTGCAAACTGAATCTGCCTTAGTGCAAAAAGAAACTCACGTTACCATGATACACAAAGAAGTACAAACACATATTTCTATTACATTGTTTGGATGACATCATAGGTTGAAAATAAATGTAAATACTTCATTTAAAGAATTAGATCCAGATTATATGTGCACAGTGTGTTTTTCTACTAATAAATGCATCATTACCATACAGTATGAACTAAAGATAAACGTTGATTACTTCATAAGCAAAGGCCAGTGGCTTCCCAAACAAAGAGGAAAATTCAATCACATACATTTCCTGTGTGTCTCCTACTAGCAAAAAATCCTTTAAAATTTTATTACTACTTGGTATAGTAGTATCAGTTGACAAAAAACATTATTCCATAGCTACACAGTGCCATTTGGAAATAACCTTTATAAACTATTATTGATGAAAGAATATTTTTTGCCTCTGCGTATTTATTCCATTCTCATGCTCACTTTTCCCTATGAAAACACAAATAATTTATTTAAAGCAGGCATAATACTGGTGTTGTCACACCCAAAAGTTTCAGACACTCATTTAAGCCAAAGTATAAACATCACTTTACCTAAAAGTGTCATAACCTGTTTACTGTGAATAGAAAAAGAAGAGCAATTTCTAAGGACACCAATAGGTTTTACCTGTTGTCGAGAATGAAAATCAGAACATGCTAGTCAAAACAGAATCCTAGTTTCAGGTCAGCTGTTTTTGGCATTCAAGAGTTCATCTCGCAAAATATAGGAACTGTGGTGATTTAGGTCAAAAAATACACAATAATTAGTGAAGATCAATAGTTCTGATCTAACTGTTGACCTACAATTGCAAGATTTATTCCTCTAGCAGGACTATTCATTTTCTTCTCTGCATACATAAATTGCTTCAATTTGGTCTTGGTTCTCAATCTTTATTTCACTCCACTTAAAACTGAAGAATTTCTAATGTGCCAAAACTAGAAACACAGGATACTAATACCAGCAAGCAATGCAACTCCTATTCAAATTTGGTATTAAATGTGCAGAATTCTCCACATTCTCCTTTACAGAATGCAACAATATGCATTGGGGGGGGGGGGGGGGGCAGGGATCATATTAGCTCCGGATCAAACTGGACAACAAAATAACTCATTCTTCAAAACTTTCTCTGTAATGGGTTAGAATTAAAATTGAGGACTTTGAGTAGACTTCAAATTAGGTGACATACAGGACCTGTCATGCAATGAGCACCAAATCATGACTTTTGTTAATATTATAGAAGTTCATTGACTAAAGCAAAGGTGTAGCACAAAACAGTAAATGCCTCTACTTTTTGTCTCACTATAATGAATAAAAATTAATGAATTACTGGATGGGAAACTAGTGGTGGCTTAAAGACAAATTATTGTGACACGCTTGTATTCAATGTGGAAATAGAAAACACAATCCCAACAAGTAATTATACATAATTTGTTATTCAAAAGAGCTAAATTTCCCAATGCAAAAAGTCATAAGAAGAATTACTGGGAAGAAAAATGTTCAGAGAAAACTATATAACTAAAATTAGAAATTAAAACAAATGTTGCATTTGGCAGAACTCCTTAATTCCATTCATGTTTTGTCTAAACAATGGAGAACTGAATTGAGAAGCAACAATTAGAAATAACAAAAATAATTTAATTAATATTAAAAGGAGGAAATAGGTGGTAAAAAACTGAAATTATGAAGTGCAGGAAAAGGATAAGGGAAACTAAAGACTGGTGAAATAATTCTGTATTGTCAGACGTAACGCCAGCAAGACAAACACGTTTGATGTAAATGAGCAACAAAAGAAATAATGGCAATGGTATAATCCCACTCCTGGAGAGAGGTGGTAAACTAGTAATATTGCATGAAAGGCAGAATTGTTCAACACATATTTCTGTTCTGTATTTGAAAAGAATCCAGATGGTTTACTTGTACAACAGAAGATTTCCATGTCATTAATAACTGAGGATTATATTTGAAAACATTCACTGGATATAACCCATTTAAAATCAAACCTGAGACTTCCATCCTAAAAGAGCTGGCTACATAGATCATATGGCAGAAGACAACTAATTTTTAAAAAACTTGAATTGTTGAGAAAATGTTGTAAGAAAGGTCATACAGGTAGACCAGGTAATGGTACAACAGGTAGTCAGATACCAGTCCTAGTCAAAATAAAGGCAAAAAGTACCTCATTATTAAGTTAGTAAAAGCTATAAATCTTGAAATCAAATCAATACCATATTGTAGGAAGTACTCTGGATTCCATCTTGGGTTTTGCCACATAAGTCCTAATTTACAAACACAAAACTGGGAAACAGCATACTCTGAGGGGTCTGCGCAGGAGACATGGCAAGGGAAGGTAAGGCTAAGGCGTACATGGAAATGATGGAGGCTTGTTCTATCTGACAAAATGGCTGAAAACAAGGCAGTTCTCACCAGCCTGCCAGTGCAGCAAACAAATGAGAGGAAATAATGAAATAATCTACAATTATCGAGGGAAAATAAGCAAACTATTGAATCATTGCCCTTCACTGCATCTTCTATAGGTCTGTACCAAGACACAATTTGTCACTCAGTTTCCATTTACTCCTATTGCCCTTGTTTTAACTTGAGATGAAAATTCTCTGTCATAAAGGAGAAACTGCAGGAGAAATCCCTTCAGGTCTTGCTTTTATTAAAGTGTGACACTGTAAATCCTGAAACACTACCACTAGGATTTCAAGGCCGACATACTCTGCCACCTGCAGAACAGCATACAGAAGACAGCTAACAACAGCAGAATCTGCAACAGACACCGAGTCTTTAGGGGGACTCCAGGAAGCACAGCATAAATTTACAGTTAATTTGCCATAACTATGTTAATTTTTTCCATTAGAAGTTAAGGTAATTTAGGTATGTAAATGCCAGAATTAATAGCACCACAACAAAATCACAGGGAAAATATCATCACAGCTAACAAATCATAACAAACTCCTCAGAGGGAAAGTGGGAGAAAAATATTTGTTAGTAAAAAGCCAAACCAACCAATCAACATTGTGGAAGCATCTAGGACTATTACTAGTACCCATAACCCAAATAAGTTTAAAACTTAAGAAATGAAATAAAGTAAAGCCTGCAGCAGTTGTCTGTTCTTCAGACAACTGGCAAAAGCCTCAGATTTACAGGTCCTGATTCTCAGGGTAGACTTCAACCACTCCAATACCTGCTGGAGCAGTGCAATCCAGCATGGCACAAGCAGTCAGGAGGTTTCTGGACTGCACCAATGACAACCTTCTGGCAGGCAATTGAGCAGCTAATGAGAGGAGATGCTCTGCTGGGCTTCACACTTACAAATAAGGAAGGACTTATCAGGGATGTACAGGTCAGAAGCAGCCTTGGCTGTGGTGACAATGAGATGGTGGATTTTAGGAGCCCAAGTGGAGAAAACACAGCAAAAAGTGGGATCACTATGCTGGACTTCAGGAAAGCAGACTTTGGCCTCTTCAGGGACCTGCTTAGAAGAATCCTATGGGTAACAGCCCTGGAGAGAGAGAAGTCAAGGAAAGGTTGTTGATTTTCAAGGTTCACATTCTCAAAACTCAAGAATGATCCACCCCAACAAGCAGGAAATCAAGTAAAGGCTGCAGGAGGCCTACATGGATGAACAAAACACTCATGACCAAAGTCAGACATGAAAAGCAAGCATTCAAGAGCTGGAGGCAGGGCCAGCAGGAATAGAGGGACACTGTCCAAGCATACAGGGATGGGGTTAGGAAAGCCAAAGCCCACCTGGAGCTAAATGTGGTGAGGGATATGACAGGCAAGAATTTCCACAGGTACATCAGCAGCAAAAATACAGGTGTACAGCTGAATGGGGTGGGAGACCTGGTGACAATGGACATGGAAAGGCTGAGATGCTCAATGTGTTCTTCACCTAAGTCTTTACTGTTAGGATTTGCCTCCAGGAATCTCAGCCCCCGGGGGAAATTCTGGAACATGGAAGACTTATCTTTGGTGGAAGAGGATCAGGCAAAAATGATGGTCTTGGAGGGTTATGGATCAGTGGCACAAAGTTCAGTTGGAGCCTAGTCACTGATGCAGTACTAGGGGTCGATCCAGGGGCCAACGTAATTTAACATCTTCATTAACAATCTAGACGATGAGACAGAGTGAACCCTCAGCAAGTTTGCAGATGATACAAAAGTAGGAGGCATGGCTCATTCACCAGATGGTTGTGCTGCCATCTAGAGGGACCTCAGCAGGATGGAGAAATTAGCAAATGGGAATCTTGTGGAGTTCAACAAAGGGGAAGGCAAAGTCCTGCATCTGGAGAGGGATAGCCACATGCACCAGAACAGGTTGGGAGCCAACCAGCTTGACATAAAAAGACCTGGGAGTCCTGTGGAAAAATTGAACATGAGCCAGCAGCTTGCCAACAGAAGGTGGCCAACAGCTGCCTGGACTGCATTAGGAGAAGCATCACCAGCAGGTCAAGGGATGTGATCATTCCTCTCTACTCAGCACTGATGAGACACACCTGGGTCCAGCTCTGGGGTCCCCAGTACAAGAGAGACATGGTCATACTGGACCGACTCTAGCAAGCAGCCATGAAGGAGACTGATGTCCCATGATAAAGGGACTCAAGCATCTGTTAACAGAAGGAAAGGCTGAGAGAATTGGGAGAAGAAAGGTTCAGGGAGATCTTATCAGTGTGTATAATTACCTGATGGGAGGGTGTAAAGAAGACAGAGCCAGACTTCTCTCAGTGGTATCCAGTGATAGGACAAGAGGCAATTTACAAACTGAAATGCAAGAAGTTACATTTAAACATAGAAAAATCTTCTTAACTCTAAGGATTATAGAACACTGGAACATGTTGCCCCTGTAGGCTGTGGAGTCTCCACCCTTGGAAATATTCAACACCCAAGTGGACACAGTCCTAAGCAACCTGCTCTAGCTGACCCACTTTGAGCTGGGGCATTGGACTAGTGGATTTCCAGAGGTGTCTCCTACCTCAGCCATTCTGTGACTCTGTGAAATGAAGAAACCCAAAGGTATTGATAGGCTGTGTCTATTATGGAATCACTTTCTAAAAACTCTTCTCTCTCCCTTTAAAGTTTAGTCTCAATGAATATGACTAAAGTCTTTTACAAATCTACCTGTTTAGTGCAAGTCTTAACTAATGCAGGATTGAAGATCAGCTGCAGCAAAAGCAACCTGATTTATCTTAAGTCTCCAAGTGTTTCCAGCCTCATGTTTTATGGAAAATTTTCAGAAATTGTCCCTTGTGCAAAGTCCTTGTGAACACATATACACCAGGGAATGCAATACCATGCTAGGGAAACAGCTGATCTAGCTGTTAATGAACCGGAACACCACATTACCATGCAACAATATTAGCTTAGGTTCCAAAAAGCTGTATAATTGCATCAGCACAATGCTGCATCCAGGCTAATTAGCTCTGCCAATCAGCCTAATTAGCACAGGGCAGAGCCATGCTGATGTGGCTATACTGATTCTAGCTCCTGAGCTACTAATCACAGCACTACACTACACTGTGTACACCAAACAAGAGGTATCACTTGAGAATATTTAGGGGTGAAAAGTCCTGTAATTCTGCCCATTCTATAAGTATGTGTAAAACTTTTAGAAAAACATTTTTTCTTGCTTTTTAAAACAGACATTTTTAGTATGAGGTACATTTGAGGCTATTACAAAAAATATTTCAAGAATTTTAAAAATTTACTTCTGCTGAATACTGGTTATTCTGCAAGATTATTAGCTGCTAAAGTAGATTTTAACATCTCTTGGATTCTTCTCAGGTTATTTCTCTTAGAAGAAGAATCTATGAAAAGGCAGTAATTTCACTGATGCAATTTTGTTTCTTCACATAGAGTGTTCACAAAGCTCTGTTTCTTTTAATACCATTGGAATAAAACCACCAGACACTTTTCTTGTTTATCTGGTTTTATACATCACTTTCTTAAAAGAGTTACTCCTAATTTTTAGCTGCATGAGGGAAAAAAAAAAAAAAAACAACTTTCTGGTATTTGGTAGATTATTTGTTTCAAAATGTTATGATAAATCTTAGACTACCTTGTGCTTGCTAAAAGCTGAAGGTACGTTAGCAATTTCCTCTAGGATATATGTCAGGCTTTGCGTAAAGAACAGCTCAATCTCAGTCACGCTCTGCTTACTTCCCAGAAAACAATCATGCTGCTCAACTAGTTCATGTCAACTTCATCCACTTCCAAATAAGTAATGTCTTTGATGTCAGCTAATTAGTTCTGCACTGCTTGAGCCTGTTGAACAAGGCTCTGTGTATCTGGGCTAATGCAAGAAGTATAATAAAACCTTTCAAGTAAACTCATGATCTAAAGCACACTTCTTGGGTCGTATTTGAGAATGGATTCCAAATTCCAAATTTATGTTCTGAATTACTCCCTCAACATGGTCTTGATCTGTCAAAGGTGTTCACCTAGGCAGGGCCTTTCTTGGCTTGAAAAATCTTTTCTTAATTTTGATCTTTAAATGATCTTAACTCCCAGGGTATTACTTTATTTCTTTCCAGCTGTGACTCTTTACTTCGAGTTGCTCACTGTGTGAAAGCACACTACCCTGTCTGACTCTGCAGCTAACTGACTTAGGACAAATGCATGGGACATCACCAAGGCAAAATCTGAGCAGAAAGCAACCTGAGTTACTTCTACTGTATATCTAAACAAAGTAACCAAAAGACTTGTAATACATGTTCAGATGCTAATGCTTTGTTATAGCAAAGGTTAATTTGACTGTTACCACTGAAAAAAAATAACCTTAAAGGTTCAACATTTCTCAAGCAACTGAAACTTATCTCTAAAAATAGGGTCCCCTGGGAAGTTCGGTCCTTGTCTGTGTTTGCAACACATTGTATACCAGTGCCCATAGCAACCTCATAATGAAACCCTGCTCCAGGTCAATTTTCACACAGCCTAGCCCAAAGCAGCGGGTGTGGCAAGACACTCACAAAGGTCACCCCAATTACCTCTGCTGCTTCTTTGTTGTAAATGTGTTATTTTGGTTTATGATCCAACAGCAGGTAAATACCTGAAACAGCCTTTGAATTAGCTGCTTAATATCAAGAGATATGTAAAATGCATAGCAAGAAAGAAAAGAAAACCAAATCTTCCGGAGAGACAAATAAAAGATTAAATAATTGCACTTTGCTAGGCTCAGTGCACAAGAGTATGCAGAAGAAAACAGATCGAGGATACCAAGAAGAAGTCATATTTCAGTTGCAAAGGGAAATGCTAATTGTAACAGCTCAGCGGTAGTAATTTGTGATGAAGGAGTGATCTGGCATGGAGAGCAAGGAGGCCCGACTGCAAGAAGGGGTTAAACTGTCTGGAAGCAGGAATGCCAAAGAGTCCTTGCAAGGGAGTGAAGTTTCCCTTGGTGATGAGATAAGAAACAGCCTCAGCACTGCCTTGTAGACCATCCTGGAATGGGAGCTCTCATGGGCCCAAGCTCAGGGGGCAGTTTTGGGCAGCAGAGTTGGGCTGGGGCATGGACCCACCGCCAGGCTGAGGTGTCCCACGTAACCACTCAAGGGATTGGTGCTGGTGCAAGTGCGTGTGAGGAATCGGCTTGTGCCTTTGTAGACTCCATGTACAACCATGTATTCCAGTGGGAGTCTGCCCAATACGTTGTTCATTAAACTTTTCTTTTGTATTTTAAGGACAAACGTGTTTAATTCACCTCAAGGAGTACCATAAAAAATCCCTAACAGTTGTTAAAATTATTTTAAAGAAGTTACTTAATTCTTCAACAAGAAGGTAGGACAGCTCTGCTAATGTACACCAACCTGTATTCTGCACCCAGACTGAAGCAATACAGGATAATAGCCGTTACCATATTTCATATGGCTTTTCATATCCTCATTACTGAATAGATCTTCAATGTACAGCATTCTCTCATCCAAAATCTTCTACAGCCTGTTCTACTAATTAGAAATGTTAGAGGGCGCTGTTTAAACACCTGGTTGCAGCCATTTACAAGTCTCCATTTTCCCTTTTTTAAGCACCTACAGCTGAGGATTTCATAATGTCACAAAACTATATTAAGATCCTATTATCACTTATTTCCATTTATTCACTGCCCTTTGCTTCAAGTACCATTAAGTTTAATCTAAAACAAAGCTAAAATGCTTTGCTTACTTGTCCAAAGGGTACCATGTGCACATCAGGTGCTGTATAAATAGCTATGATCACAATAGTAGTAACAAACTTAATTCACAAAAGACCTAAAATCTGCTAGTTCTCACCATGTGTGCTATCTTACTTTAAGTTACTCACCTTAGTGTCTTTTTCTGTGTGCCGAATTCACTGTAGGATTTGACAGCAAAACTTAAAGCAATCACAGTACTTACCTCCATTAACTTAAATTGTAGTTCCAAAAAGAAGAAAGGAAAGTATAAAACAGATTCTATGCTAGGTGCCTTGGCAAACATTAGCCTTTTCAATACACTGCTTTAATATCTTTCTTCCCTTTTGTACACAATGTACACCAGTTCAAACTGTACATAGAAATGACCTAGTCATATGTAGTATATTGTCAAGCTAGGGCTTTGTTTGGAGACGATCGTAAACTCTCCCAGGCTGCAGTCATGTGTACAGAAACTGCTGGTACTCCAAGACTGGGCCCAGAGCACCTCAAAATGCAAGAAGCAAATTTAATAATAATTCAAATATTTTACAAATGTAATATTAATGATGAAAGGTAGCTTTATAGACAGAAAAATATGGAATGCTCTTTCTAAGGTTGTCGTGTGTATAATTTGCTGTGGTAGCCAACCTAACATCTACTGAAAGACTTAAGTAACTATGACTTAATAAGTCTAGGAAACACACAGCCTCTTTTATGTAAATAGTGTATATATTAAAAAGCACTTTGTTTTCCAGAGCTTGGAAGTCAAAGATTTGTTTCTTTTAAAATCACTGCCTCTATGGCAGTTACATATATACATGTATACTCATGCCTCTGTGGGTTGTATTTAGGAGAGCTTCATGTAAAACTTAAGAAAAAATCCATAACTTTGGTTAAGACCCATTTTCAGCTGTTTACTCAAAGAGAAGACAGGGAACAATATAGGTGAGTTAAACAAGCCTGCTGTTTTAAATAGTCAAATATAATTCAGCCTATCAGAGTGAAACCATTTCCTAAAGACAACTGCCTGGCTACATGAGATTGCCCCATGCTCAGTCCCCAAATCCTTGCCTGACAATCACTCTGGAAAACAACATTGACCATTACTACAGACTAATAAAACATATATCTAAATAACTGGTTGAGAACAGAAATTAAGAATATGATCTGAGCATTAGAAGCAGAACAAGACATGATTTTCAGGGACATAAACTCTAAACACCAAAGAGCAGAAATTACAGAGATACCTCCCACTCCACTCGCTGTGTGAGTATTGCACAACCAGCTGACAGACTACCAGTGAGCCCAAAGCAGCTGTCTGCACTTATGACTACAGTGGAGCTAAATGATTTAATTATTTCTAATTGAGCCTGATGAGGTAATATGTTTGGCTGCTTATAGAATACATATGATAGGCTAATACAGAGCTGTATTTTTGCTTAAAAATAAGATATTCTTAACATAAAATACACGTTAATAACCCTAATGGCTGGAATAGCTTACAGCAGCTGGTTACAGGAGAAGCCCAGGATCTTCATACCTTAGTAGATTCAGAATACTATCTCTCCTATCCTGCTGTACTTTCTGTTCCAGCAGCTGGATGGGAGTTTTGTTAAGATCACTTTTTATGCTGCTATGAATCTTTCTGTCAACACCAGCTTGACACTAGTAGGCAGATCTTTAAAAAGCTGTCTCTGGATTGGCTTCACCCTTGTATTTCCCTACTCTTAATTACGCCAGTTAAGAAACTGGAACTGTTAAAGTGGAAAGTAGCTACCGTTATTGAACCTATGAATACAGGAATTTATGAAAATTTTAAAAATACACATATAAAGCACATAATTATATCGACATCATGGGCTGATCATTTTATTATGTTAGTCTGAAATGTTAGGGCAAGGTAAAGACAGTCTAACCCTTTAAACAAAGTGCTTTCAGCTCAGAAAAAAGCTAGCTTCAGTTGTTAGAGGCTTCCTAGCAGGCTAACAAAGAACAGCATTACCTTCATTTTCGCAAGCTTTGTGCATTGTTAGTAGCAGAATACTGATAGCATAGAAATATACATACAGAAGTATCTTCTGTCAATCATAATAGTATGCCTTAATCAATCTTGTAAAATGAATATACATGCTGTCTTTGGAAGTACTACATACCTATCCTCACTACACAGAAGTTGACAGCCATTTTCTTATTTAACTGACCACATACAACTGAAAAAACTCACTGAATTTTGAAGCTTTGATTCTTTGCAACATGCACAATGACCAAAGCCAAATAAAATGAAAGCACCAAAGGAAAAATCCCAGACTCTGGCCTGGGTTTTTCCGTGCCTGCCTGATGAGTTTGCTTTACTTCACATATAATAGTCTACAACACATTGTAAAGATCCTGCACAGAGGCCTGCTGGCTTTCTCTGTCGCAAGCTCCTCAAAGCATACGCCTGGGGTAGGCCAGGACCTTCATGCCCACCTGCAGGGCCCCTGGCACCACCACCACTGTGGCCACCACCTCCTCCTCCCTTTTTTTCTTCCTCTTTCTCCTACTGCCGCCACTGTCTCTCCAAAGGAATAGCTTACCTTGTTGCTAGAACACTTGTTCAGCAGCACTGAAATGCAACACCTGACACTTGTTTGGGCAAGGTGTAAGTGTTTGCTCAGGAATTCACCGTGAGAACGTGACATAAGCCATGACAGAGCTACCTGCAGCAGATGACCTACAGTTTTGTTTGCTTCCTTAGTCACAGCCTTGAGTTTCTCCTTTTTTTAGAAGCCACCTCCCCTACTAACCATTCATGTCATTCAGTGCATGTTAGTTTTCTTTTGCTTTGTTTCTGAACTGTTCCTCTCTGGCCTTTGCATAAAAGTTTGCTTGTGCTTTTATTTGATTAAATTTTGACATAAATTCCTGAGAACAATGAAAAAGAAACACTGTTTGACAACAGAAAATCTTCTTTTTTTTTTTTTTTATTTCTCTGCAATAAGTTAAACTTTCCCATGGGTGAAAGATTCTGGAAAACTTTACAAACAAACTGAGGAAACTTCGGTTCAGTGACATGTCTCAGTCATGAACAAAAATTTGTGTCGAAGATCTGAATCCAGATGCCACTGATCAAAAACCTACAACTTTGCTACCTACCTGTGCATGTGAGCCCAGGTGGTCAAAATCTCTGTTGAAGGAGGAGAGCAGGAAGACTTTTTCATTACAGAAAACTTGTTCAAGTAGCATCTGTCAAATTTAGTATGTAGCTCAGACCTAATAAGATGGCACATACCTATGTGTTCTATTGTAAACAATAAAAACTTTTTTTTTTTTTCATTCTTGGTTTATACTCATGTATACATTTAGCTGGGTACCGAATGTAGGAGTACTTAAAGTACCTGGAGAAAATCCACAGCTGCCATATCAAGGTGAACTTAAAAATAAAAACAAAAATAAAAAAAGGGAGAGGGCACCTTGGAATGAAATCACTTACAAGAGATTAGTGAGTGAGAATTTCCTTAGTGGAAATACTTCATTTACTGAAAAAAGTCCAGTTTAAGTAATTTATAAGTCACATTTTATCAAGGATTATTAACTATAATTTGCAATACTCCTAAATTTATAATGGCTGTGATTTTATGTAATATTTAAAGAACTTAAATATAAATATGTTCAGGAGGTTTTTTTGGTTTTTTTTTAGTAAATACATTACATGGAACAAGTATAGTAATATCTGTTGTTGCTTCATATAATGCAGTTACTTAGCCATTACATGTTATCATTGTCTTGATTTACAATCTATAACAAAAATAAAAGACTTCCCAAGTCCTTTTTGTAGTGCAAGCGGTTTAGTAAGTTAAAACAGTCTTTTTATGTTCCAGGAAAAATTGAACACTATGGAATATTATCCTCCTTAATGCAGAAGCTGAACACATGGACAAGCCTAGACTGAATTCAATTGTCAATAATATTGAGATTCACATTTAAAGAAAGATAGGGCATATCTAAAAAGACTTAAATAACATACTGGAGCAAAAAGGGGTACATTACATATCACAGTGCACATGACAAATTTCAAGACCATGGAAATTAAGTTCTTTTCCGTCTCCCCTCCAGACAGATGTACATTTCTTTGTAACCATGATCTGCATAATTATCAATACAGAGAAATTTTTTTCCAAATATCACCTTTCTATCACATAACTCTTTAGACACAAAGGAAATCTACAGTTTATAACTTCAGAGATGGGTTTAATAGCCTATAAAAGATTACATTTATTTGCTCCAAAACTAAGCCGATTCTTCCTCTTCAGAAATTTCCTAAAATGAAAATATTTGCACCAGTCCTAATTGGATAACTGTTATTTACAACAATGACTGTATAACATTAACAGGAGTTACTGTTTAAGCAAATACAATATTCACAGACTTTTATTCTACAAAAGCTTATAACTCAATTAGAATTGGGCCTGCATTGCCAAATTAGAATTTAGGTCTGAACATTTGTGGACACTAAGTTATTTAGATCCTAAATAACTACTTGATTGAAACATAGAAATGTCATTAGAATTTTTCCATATCTATCAGTGGTTACTAGGGTGTTTCTTAGAGTCTTCATCTGTTGTATCCCACCAGAGGGGACTTCTTCCCCTTCTGCTTACTGATCTTAATCCAGATACTGTAATGTACTTACAAAACAATTCATCCGTTGCAAGCCCATGTAATCAGCGGCAGACTTGAGCAACCTGCGAAAGTTCTTTATGTGTCAGTAGTGAGAAGATGCATAGCCACACCTCATCAGGGAGAAGAAGCCACACTGAGAAGTCACTTTTGACTTTATTGCTCTTGAAATAGATTAAAGCTACATGTAATTGCAAGGGATGACAAACAAAGACAGTACAGTCTCTGACAATCAATTCTTGTCCAAGCAAATAAGCATGCAAAGTCAGATACTGAAGAGGGGAGTAGATCTTCAGTTGTTCTTCAGGTCTATTTTAATGACATCTGACTTTCCTGAATAAGAAACATGGTCTAAAGCATGAACCAGACACTCCTGGAAGTAAGATCGCTAGTGCCACACCCTGGAAGATAGCCATTTTGTAAAAATAAGCTAGAGAACAGCTTTGCAAATAAAGACCATGCTGCTGTCATTTTCAAGTCAAGTCTGATACTCATGCATCTGCAATCCCAAAGTGAGAATCTTTAGGATAGATCCAAAAAAAACCCATAAATCTGAAGGCTAATTTGTGGCCTTGCAAAAATTAAGGTCATATGTAGTATTTTGAACACATAGATAAGCATAGATGTATGTATTTACCCAGTACCTTGTGTTTGTACTTACTTGGGCACAATTGCTGGCTTATAGATGTCTGAGCATGCAGAGGACCATTTTCTACAATCCAGCTCTAACAACTAGTAAGACACTCCGTTGTAGGGAATTATCCTAGAGTATGTGTCATGACCCAGACTGGACAGACCAGAAAGTCATGTTTAATTTGAAATTCCCTCGGGCTAAATTAAGGTGAAATGACACCAAACGATCAGTTAAAGATTTTATTCATGACAGAAGCAAACTGAACTGGGGAGGTGTGGTAGTAGGTGGCAGGGTTTCTCACACCAGGAATTGGCATAAGACTACTTCTGTAAACTGTGTAACCATATACATCAATTCAGGGAATAAGGAGCTCCCTCCCGTTGAGTCACGAGGTTCAGAGCAGACCCCCTTGATTTCCAGATTCCTCCTCAGAGAAGGGCCCAGGGCTGGCTGGATCTACTGTTAGTCTCAGACTTGGTCAACGGTTTATATCTTGAAACGGATGAGGGGTAGGGATTGTGGAAAAGGAAAGAGAGAAGACGACGGAGAGAGACAAAGGAAGAGAGAAAGATTTCACCGGTCCTGGGTCCAGCATTGGTTCAGTCAGCCAGGGCGTCTGGTCAGCCGACAGGTCCAGTTCTGGTGGGCTTGCGCGCCCGGGGCTTCAGTTTGTGTCCTTTCATCATCCTTGACCCTCCTTCGGGCGGGCACCCAAACTCCTCAGGTTAATGAGCAGTTTGTGAGCCTTTGGGCTTGGGGGTCATTTGTGGAGTAACTTCTCCTTCCCTGCAGACACGGCCATTGTTTGATCTTTGTCTCAGAACAGGGAGCTGCGCACCCTCCAGCACGCCCTCCCCCTCCTGTTGCTGATGTCTGAGCTGATGGGCTTTTCACCTGGGTTCCTTGCTGTGCAGGGTTTGTCTTTAAGCAGAACTTGCCCCACCACAATGTTTGAGACATTAACTCTTTCAGTCTCTCACAGTATGAGGCAGATGGATTACATGGTTTTAATATGTTTTCTGCATTTCTAAGAAATCAGACCTCACCAGATGAACCACGTATTTGCCAGTCTTTCATTCAATTAGTATTTTATCTGTCTCACTGGTATTATGTGATTACATATTCATTTCTGTCACTGCAATTGCTACATGGTCAACAGTTAATAGCCAATGCATTACTCCAGCATGAAGCAAATCAGACTTTTACACACAATCATAAAAAACTGACACTGCTTTCTAGACTGAACACAACACTGCTCAAGTTCAGCAGCATGGTGGGTTGGAGAAGACCACTGGTTCACCATTGGCCTGACAAGTTCCACTCCATTGCTACACTTACACATGAAGCTAAATGGCTGGGCAGAGTAGAGAATTGAGGGTCCAGTAATTTTGGACATAGAAAACTGGTACTTAAAAGGCTGTGAACATGGCAAGTGAGAACATGGAGTGCCATGCTATGTGCCCTTCACTGCAGCTTCCGTACTTCAGTTGACAGCTGACTTGCTAACAGGATTGCTATGCGTGAAAATCATCCTACTGCTTCTATTGATGTGATTCTTTGCAGAACACCAGAAGTGCATTTCCAACAAAAACTGAATGACTCGTAAACTTTAAAAAAAAATTAAATTAACACGCTGAGTCTGCACCTGTGATTACAGGGCAACCATATCTTATCCAGATAGCTTTTGCAATGATGCAAAGCCATATGTGATCCCATGTGCATTCACAGAGTCTCTTTTGGAAAGCAAAATAGTTAGCATGCTGAGCTATCCATGCTGACATTATCATGTGCCTACTGAAGTAGAGTCACTGACTATCTTTGTGGATGGAAGAGAACAGTGTCATAAACTCAGACGGACCATAATTGCTAGCATTCATTGCAAAACAATGCAAATTAAAAAAAAGTGCAAATGTCTACACTATTTCCAATTACAGACACAAACTACGTAAGTAACTACAATCAGCTATTAAAATAACATATATATATATTTATGTTTACATTATATAAATATATATAATTTCCCTGTAGTTTACAGATTCTAAAACTTAATACACTACTTATTGCCAGCACTAGTTCGTATTAGAACTTACGATACGAAAGCTAGAGATTACTTGATTATCTCTTCAAAGAACTGGGCTTATCAATAGTATCCCATTCAGATCTTAAAGTCCTGTTAATAACACTTCAGCCACTAATCTAAGAATAACTTCAAACTGTTTCTAAGAGCAATTATTTGGTTATGCTTTTATGTCACCTCCTGTAAGCTTCTTAAACTTGACTGTAAAAGATGGAGCAGCTTCAACTGCTCAATGTTCAGCTGCTCAGCACATCACTGAATGAATTCATGACACCAGTTCTGAGCAGAATTTAAAACAAGCAAGGGAAAGCAGTGAATGTAGCAAGCACAGAAATTAGGTGACACGTATATAAAGATTTTTATTTATGTGCATTTACAGTCTTCTGAAGAGCTACTACTCTGTCTTCATCAGGCATTTTCTGTTTTACATTCTCAGACATGGCAAATTTCCAGGAAGAAAGTGTTTTCCCTTGTCTGGAATTGACAAAAACTATGGAAAAATGTTTTCATAACATAATAAAAGCAGCTAATTACTTAATCAGCAAATCCATGATTTTTCAGTATTCTCAGTTTCTCAGGATGTGATAAGTAATGGAACACAGAACAAAATTATTTCAAAGGTTGGAAAGAATCCATGTCACAACTCAACTCAGTCTTTATTCATAACCTACCTGTAGTAATTCAGTAGTTCTGTGGTGCTGAACTATAATGATTTGGTCTTCACAAAAAACCTCTTCACTCAGTCTTAAATTTACCTGGGAGGCATTTTGTGGACCAAACATTCTATCCTAACACTTTGGTTCCCAAGTTTTTTAATCTCTTTAAACACTGCAAGCCTTATGTTAAGAATTTTAATCATTTTAAACACATAATATCTCAGAAGTCATGGGCTGCTTCTCATGATATGTGGCTTGGGATCCATCAGCTTGATGATCTCAGGGATAGAAACCAATAAGAGAAGAACAGAAAGGAAGAAAAAAAAACCAGCTATTTTTATTTTCTTGCCTGAAGTTTTCAGTTGTGCTGTGCTTGAATGTATGACTAGATCAATGGCAAAAGAATAATATGGATTCTAGTTGCATTGCTGGTGAACAAGGCTGCCTTTATGTAACCATTATGGTTGAGTCATGCAGAGTTAAATAAAATTATCTGACACATGATTGCTGATTTGGGGCCTTCCATCTTTGAATGACCCCTCATTACTGCCAGTAAGAATGCATGTAGTATTAGCACAAAAGCCTATTAAGCAATGAGATGTTAAGGCCTTTTCAAGATCTCTTGCAGTGTTCTGACATTGTGAACTTGAGATCTGAAAGACTGAAATGCAATTTCTTCATTTAGTATAAGAGTACATTTTCTGTATACTGTGGAAATGTTCATGCATGAAATTATTTACTGGAACTCATTATAAATTAGCTGCCTTGTAACATTAAAAAAGGTATAAAAAAAAGGTCAAAAGCAAGTTCTGTAATCTATAGAAATCAGAACTATTTGCCACTGAAAAATTCCATCTAATTGATCAGACACAGGAGATATAAAGCAGCATGCTTTAGAATGCACGTAAAACCCTCTAATACTGCTATACCATTTAAGAATTGTCAAATTCTTAGCTAGTAGCTATTGGCACAGTATGATAAAAATTCAGCTAAATAAGCATTTTCCTGTTATAGAAAGTGTAAATAATTGTCATTGTCACTGTATAATTTGTGCAGGACACTAATGTAAAAGGGAAATGGAAGAAACACAGCAAGCTTAAGTGTAAGCATGAACCAGAAGCTGAAAATACAGAACACAAACCAAAACTGGAATATTTTATAAGATAAGACTAAAAGCTGCTTGCTTAGGCAAATAATTCAGCATAGGCTCAGTAAAAATCAGTTACTCTTCCTATATGAAATATCAACAAAACTTTTGCAGGGACAGTATTACATTGCATTTTACACAGGATACATAGTTAACTTATATACCACAACGCTACACAAATAATCCTGATCTATCTGGTTGATACTCCAGTTGGTTGTGCTGTCTCAGAAGGCTGGAGAAATGGGTAAATAGGAATCTCACAGAGTTCAACAAAAGGGAAGGCAAAGTCCTGTATCTGGGGAGGAATAACCAGATGCACCAGAACAAGCTAGGAGCCAACCAGCTGGGAACGAGTTTGGCAGAAAAAGACTTGGGGGGTCCTACAGACAAGAAGTTGAACATGAACCAGCACTGCACGCTTCCTGCAAAGAAGGCCAAGAACCACCTGGGCTACATGAGGAAGACTATCACCAACAGGTTGAGGGAAGTGATCCTTCCTCTCTACTCAGCACTGGTGAGACACACCTGGAAAACTGGCTCCAGTTCTGGGTTCCCCACTATAAGAAAGACACAGTCATACTGGACCATGCCTAGCAAACAGCCAAGAAGGAGACCGACTGTGGAGTCTCTGCCCTCAGAGATATTCAATACACAACTGGAGACAGCCCTGAGCAATCTGCCCTAGTTGGCCCTTCTTTCATCAGGGACACTGCATGAGGCAGTCTGAGATGTTACCCTGTACTTCAATAACTGCTATTCTACATTCAGCCAGAGGACTATTTACTCTCCCAGTTTTTCAAAAAGTGCTCTGATTTTCACTCTTTATTAAGGCTTATCTTAGCAATGTGAACAATAAAATGCTTACTCTAAGTAATCTTGTAACAAATGGAATGACACTGCTTTGTGTGTTCAAACCAGGAAGCAAAACACAAAGAACAACTCTTTGTGAAAGTTGTTCATCAGGGTTATGTAGGTAGTAGAGGGATGCCTCTCCAAAAGGAAGGAGAATGAAAAAGTAGGAGCATGTGCAAAAGAAGAACAAAATTATCTCATAGATGATGTGTTGAAATCAGGTACATTTGAATTAATAACCTTCTGAATTAGTTTTCAAACGTGAGTATTGTGCATTTCGTGGCTCAGTGTCAAGTTTTCAGTAACCTTGTCTACCAGATGGCAGAGGTAACTGGAGATGCGGGAAGGGTAGTAATCAAGACAGACCCATACGCTCCAAATTCTGTGTGGCAAGAAAGTAACATTGCCTTAGCCAAACATTTAGCCTAAGGACTCTTGTCAAAGAAAAGAGCATCAAAAAATAGTCTCAGCACACAGAATAACCTTTCATTTTCCTTTTTCTTTCTTTATGAAAGTCTCCAACATGGTAGTTGAAAAAAGATGCATGTATGCTTATGTTCTAGCAATATATGCACATAATAGTTTGAGAACAATCTGAGTGCAGACACTGCACAGATGATCTAAGTAAGTTTAGAGGAAGTAGTTAATTTGGTGAAGGAGTTTTCCACTGGAAGCTGTTACTTAACTGCAAACATAAGCTTTTGCAGAAATGCACCATTTTGACAAAACTCTCAAGGAAAAAATTCTAAGTGTCTCAAAAATAAAATATATTTGTCTTTCAAATTTATTTTGTTACATCACTTTTTTTATTATCTCCCTATATAATTTTACATTGAAGTTTTCTTTTCAAAACATAATATTGTCATAAGTTTCTAACAATAACACGGAATTCTTTATTTCTCTTTTATGGAAAACCAAAGATTTTTCAGCTAAATCTCATGTAAAACTAGGACAAAAGGCAGGAAAAGATTCTGAAGAAAAATAAAGGTGGCATGTCTTGCCTATGGCAAGAAACTGGGACAGTAGCCCCTGCAAATCAGTGAATGGGACAGATTTCCCACTAAGACCAAATACTGCTTGAGAATAAAATAAGATTGAAAAGGACTATTTGCAGTACTTCAGTCATCCACCACATTGTTGTTCCCAGTTTCAGGCTGGGAGATTCATCAAGTATGCAGATGCACAACTGGAATGGGAGACTGCAGGGAAACCATTTTCCCATTTGAACTTGGTCCAGAGACCTGCCTCCTTTGTGGGACTCCATGGGCAATAATTTGTTGAGGATGCTGACAAGCACATCACAATGACAGGACAGGACAAGACCTACTCCAACAATTCCCATGCACTCTGAAAACAGGAACATTCAAAACACACCAGCCCAGAAGGGTTCTGCCAGTTTACTTGCATTCAGTTTCCTGGTGCTGTAAGTAACCTTAGAAGAAGGTGTATAATGAAGGCAGAAATAAAATTTTAAAAAAGTAGTTGTTATGTAAATAGTTTTTTCAATGCCCTTTTCCTCACCTGTTTTCCAAATTTTTTATCCCACTGTTTTTCTCCAGTGGGCTTGATTTTCGTTCCTCACTAGGTCAGCTATTACAAATTTTTTCTCATTTTAAACTCATTTTGTATTAGATTTACATCTAGTGTAAATGCTTATCTGATCGATGCTAAATAATTTCTTCTATTTAAGTCTACAAGCTTTCTATTTCTAATAGTTATTTTTTTCTATTCCCTATCTTAAATATTCGGCTGCCTACTAAACAAAAGTAATGAAGTTCTGAGGCCTTTGAATAAAAATTTACTACAGACACTAGGGAGGCCTTACAGGACATTAACAGTACAGGACTTGTCAAAGAGGCAGAAACATTAATTAAAAGAATGTATTCATTGTAATTTGCGACCTTACTGGACAGTGTATTAAAACAAAGCTCTGACAATGATAATTTGATTTCTTTGAGTTAAATTAAATCAGTCTCAGGACAATTAGAACCTTAAGTCAATACACTAAAAATTGAGAAAAATATTAAAGCTGAAGATAAGAATTAAGAACACTGCAGTGTTAAAAATCAGTATTAAAGCCCTCACTAGAATATTCACTAAAGATAAGAAATACCATATAAGAAATATAAACTAAAAAAGTAAGCAAACCTTGGCTTCAGCTACCCATGTATGTAAGATGACTATGCAAGTCTGGACTTCTCCCACTGCCTCCCTGCACCAGTCACTTTTGTTCTAAGGATTTCTGTTTCAGACAGTTTCTTGTCTAAACTACATCACAACTGAATGTTACCAAACACATTTATTTAATGCAAAACATGATGGGTGTTGCTTTTAACAAGGAGAGAGCAAAACCTCTTCCACTGTAAGACACCTGCATTGTTTAAGCATAGTTTCAGTTCTCCACTACGTTGTGCTGCATTAAAACCGGTTTTTGGTGTCATCTCTTGTGAACAACACCCAAGAACAGCTTTATTTGGGATTTTTTGTGTACAGCCAGGCTACAGAAAATCACTAATATTAGCAATTAGTTATACAAGCAACTTTTAGGTGCGGTTTGACAACATTTTTCTAATGGAGAAATTGACCATCCTGGAATGGATCAATCTATTATGTATTTCAATGAATAAGGGTACTACTTTTCAGGGTAATGCAATTAGTCCTGCTACAACATTAAAGACAATAACAAAGTCTATTTATAACAAAATTAATCATAGTCATATCAAAAGCATGACTTGTATTTAACAGAGTCATTAACAATGATTATTTACACAATATCAACAGCTAAGCATATGCTAGAAATTCTTTACCTATCTGAACTTGACATTTGTTCTGGTTTATTTTATTATTTGACTCAGGACTATCCAAAGGCTCTGAAAAAACACATTCTACAGCAGATTCTACATAAGAGCTCTCATCTTCAACAGGTGGTCTTTTGTTCCACAACACCAGTCTTTCAATTACTAATAAAACTTAGTCTGGATGATCTATAATCATTGCCAGTTTCTTCTATCTTGACTTGTTCAACAACTTTATTTTCAAGATATCTGGCAAATGTATTCTCTTCAGAGAGAGAGGCCTGAATTTGTTAGGAGAGTTGAGATTTATAATCAGAAAAAAACTTTAAAGGACAGGCAGCTTCCTGAAGGACTGTCTCCTCAGTTCAGCATCGAACCACTGCTTTCCACAGCAGAACCTTCTGCAGGTGATTGTAGCACTATTTTACTACCAAAAATTTTGCCAGTACTTGATTCAGTAACGGCACTATCCATTTGCATTGTGCTATCTGCTTTCTCACTTCTGACATATTGTCCTCCTCTTCTGTATCTTCAAATCTTTCTTTATTTCTTTGTTTCTCTGACCTGTCTGTACTTTAAAAACTTCAAAATTTAAGATCAAATCGTCAAATCATCTACTTTTTCCTTTGCCTTAGAGGCAGAAGCCTGTCTCTTGATGCTATCTGTAACAACAGGAAATGTCAGTCTTCATGGTAAAAGTGGAATTTTTCATTTCATCATATTTATTATCTAGCATGTGCTTTCTCCCATGCTGCCTTCACCACTGCTGCCAGTCTTTTTTTCTGAAGAAAACATTGTCTTCCAACCAAGTAGAATAAAAATGTTTTATATTTTCTCTTTTGAATGAAGAGACCTTTTCTGGAGAGTTTTTTGGTATGGTCTCCCTGTCAGATCTACTTTTAATGTCTGTCAGAGCAATTCTTTCTGCACAGTTCTCATCAGAATTGTCAATTAGGGGAGCCCAAAAATAGGTATCAGAATTTTCATGCAGTGTCTTTATAACTGTATTTGAATAATCATCCTCATTAGACACAGAAGGATGAGGTTGGACTTGAGATATGTATGCCCTTGTTTCTCCCTCATCCAAGCTTTCAAAATATTTTTCCTTGAGGTTTTGTGGTTGGTCAGCAGCTGGAGGCTGGCCCAAGGTAACTTTGAAGAACTCAAGATCCATTCCTTCCCATTTACTGTTCTTTGTTGATTAGAATTAGACTGAAACTTACAGAAGCACTTGTTTGGGGAAGGTAATGAATTGTCTCTTAAGAAATTAATATGAATGGATTCTTTTGTGCACTCCATGCTGATAAATGAAATGGTACAAAGTCTAGAGCTCTTGCACACATCAGCATGTAACAGACGCTGTCTGCCCACAAGAGCAAAAGCTCTTTCCCTATCTTCCTAACTGATGCTTTCTTATTTTCACCATCTTAAGAAAAGATACATTCCTGATACAAGTGTGGATTTCTTGACAGATCATTTCCCTTGCGAGTTTTACTATGAATCTGTCCTATACATTTTCTAGATATTTCTGAACCTAAAATTGTGTTCTGATCTTTTCCTGAATGTGATATTCCAGGTCATTTCTCACTGTGTCATTGGATGGCTGAGTGCTGTTTGACACAGAAAATTCATTTCTGCCTTTGCTATGGAATGCAAAGGTTTTCCCCTAAAACTGCTAATTCTGGTTTGTTGTTAGCATTAGGATGGGTAAACTTCCTCTTTTCATAGTAAGATACATGCTGGGCCTGTATGAACTTGAGATCTTGAGCATGAGGTGTGTTTGTTTCACTAGGGATTTTGGCATGCAGCTGTTCAGTTGCCTTTTCAGAAACGTGTTCCATCTGAAAGGAAAAGAAAGCATGCTAAAATAAACTAAAATCTTCCCTTAATACATTCAAAGCTGCATTATTTTATTGGCAGAAAACAATAAGATAGTGGGGTAAAAATCTCCAAACTTGCAAATCCATTTTAAATTATTTATGCTTAACTGAAGATACCATTATATCTTACTATTTAGTAATAACAATGACTATAGATTTGATCCTGACCCCAATAAAGGAAATTCTTTACTGATAATAAAGAAGAACCTCAAGATTAATAGCTCAGTGGATGCCAAATTAAGACATAAGAGCAGTATTCCTTTATTGAAGCTTTGCTATCTGCCTGACATGAAATAGGTGAGAAGATTGAAGTGTTTTCAGTGAAAACTTTAATGTGATTAGAATTGGCTGTATGCACAACTGGGATCTTTCCACTGCCTTTTAAAAGTTCTCAGAGTTTGAACTATTCATAGCAAGTAAGACAGCTCTTTCAAGTGTTCCTTTATTTTCATAAGCATCTGGAACAATTTTTATTTATTTACTTTTAATCCAGATAAACAGGCTCTTGATGTATGAATATATGAAAATTAAAAACTAGGTGATACTTAATTTAACAGGTTAAAAGGCAACAGGCCTTTTACATGGTATTCTATTGCTACTTTGATATGTTACAAATCAAACCACAACTATGTTCACAGTTACCTTTAATCTCGATACGACAAGCAGAACTCCACCTTGCTATCAAACCCATATATTTTCCACTTGTCAAACAGGATTATATTGATTGAATTGAAACTCAATCAGAAATTTAGATGGTATAACAGAAACAAAACTATGAAACACACTATTTCTAAAATAATATTCTGGAGTAGAAGCATAATATAGGGTATTAAATAACACTGATATTTAGCCAGCAAAGCAACTGTGAAGATTAATAAAAATCAATAAAACCTAATTTTAAAATAAAGTCCTAAATCATAGCTCACTATTTGAAGGGTAGGACAAGTGAAGTTCCTTATCAAGAATTATAGTACGGAAGTTTTTTATACTGTCAGATAGTCGACAAACTCAGAGATATATGCACATATGCCTCTGCAAAATTCTTTTTAATTTGTGATCTGCTAAAGTCACATGAAACCCCAACTGTCTTGAAGGTGAAATCCTGACTTCATTGAAATCAGTGAAAATATTTCCAGTGATATTAATGTGAAGTCCATAGCTTTGTTTCCAAGGTCCAGCTGAGTCTTGAAGGCTCAGAAAAAATTAAACTAGCTCAGATTTGGGGAACACAAGCAAACTCCCCTGAATGAACACTGCAGTGCCCCAAGATACCCCCAATTCATATAGAATACACAATTCCATTTAGGATTAAATTTAGCAATAAAATGTCATTCAAAAAAGGATTATAATATATTTGAATTTTATTTTTACTTTTAAATTCAAAAGCCACAATAAGGTCGATATTACAATTTTATCATCCCCCCCCCCCCCCCCCCCCAATTAATCTAGATCTGTCTGGATCTTACTGGAGGAAAAGAAGCAGTGATTAAATAGCAGGAAATCTACTCCATCCAGCTACAGATATAGACCTTAACCTTACAGGAAGCATTTTACATGCTTAACTGTCCTGGTTTCAGCTGGGATAGAGTTAATTGTCCTCCTAGTAGCTGGTACCGTGCTATGTTTTGAGTTCAGTACCCAAAGAATGTTGATAACACTGATGTTTTCAGTTGTTACTCAGCAGTGTTTAGACTAAAGTCAAGGATTTTTCAGCTTCTCATGCCCAGCCAGCGAGAAAGCTGGAGGGGCACAAGAAGTTGGCACAGGACACAGCCAGGGCAGCTGACCAAACTGGCCAATGGGGTATTCCATACCATGGGACGTCACATCCAGTATAGGAACTGGGGGGAGTGGGGGAGGGGAATCACTGCTCGGGGACTGGCTGGTGGTGAGCTGGTGGTCGGTCGGCGGGTGGTGAGCAATTGCCCTGCGCATCATTTGGGCATTCCAATCCTTTCATTATTGCTGTTGTCATTTTATTAGTGTTATCATTATCATTATTAGTTTCTTCTTTTCTGTTCTATTAAACCATTCTTATCTCAACCCACGAGTTTTACTTCTTTTCCCGATTTTGTCCCCCATCCCATTGGGGGAGGTGAGGGGAGTGAGTGAGCGGTTGCGTGGTGCTTAGTTAGTGGCTGGGGTTAAACCACGACATTAACTTCAAGCATATAGGTATCCTAGTTTACATGAAAATGTCCTTTTCTCTCTCTTACAACTTAACACCAACATTTGTCTTCCAGAGTGACCATGCAAACAGGGAAATGTTGACCACATGATCCTGCATGTGACTAAGTATATTAATAAGACCTGGGTAAGGCTTACTCTCAATAGCATTTTTTCAGGAGTCACCTCCATAGTCATGAATTTCCATTAATATGAAGGAACTTCAGTAATGTCTCTTTCAGGCTGAAGAATTCATTTGAGAGTAGACACTGGCTATTTTTAAGTATTTTCCTTCAGTATTTGAGCCCTCAGATTCATATGGCTACTTTTATTTTAGGAAACAAGGTAATAAAATACACTACAAGATAATCAATCACACTTTTAATGATAAGTAAAAAGGGAGCAGTGAAGTAATTGAAATGAGACCACAGCTAAGACTGACTTTGTGTTTCCAAAGATCAATTCTCCAAGTTAATATAATAAATTCATTCACAGGCTGCTGTTAGGATAAATTGTCCCAAGCAAAACTGATAACAGATACTTTCAAGGCAGGACAGGTTCCTTAAAATCTGAAGATTCCACTAGGCTTAAAGCCACTAAGGTGAACTGATACAGACAATCAAGAATTTAAGTGAAACACTGCATATTCTTGGACTTCTGTTCCCACCCTGATCTTAGTCCCTTGCTCAAGTAACTCACCTAGGCAGGCTGACTCATATTAAGCAAATAACAAATAAGTCAGAACTCAGTCATTGTATGATATCATTCCTCAGTTTCAGGACAGTTTAGATTGACTTTACTACTGACATAGATTTTCCACCTCCTCCCCCTTTGGCTACTCTGCTCATGGAGCAGAGGACACATGGGCTCAGGTATCAAAGCAATCAAGAAAAAAAAATAAATCCATCCAGTCTCTGCTCTAACAAAGGGTTCTTTCATACCTGCTGGCCTCAGGAACAACATCCACATCAGCAAAGCCGCTGGAGTGTATCCAAGCAGTCTACACAGCCCATCTGATTCTAGCAGAGCAGGCAGCATGAGGCACTACAAGAAAGACAGAAGGACAGTCAAATCAAAATGGCACCCATCTGTTACACATGCAAAATTCCTCTAATACTGATGTGGAGTGAATGACATCTATAACAAAATAGGCACCAAATGAACTGCTTAATAAAATAAATGTTGTCATATGATTTTGTAAAACACAGCAGTGTTGATGATTGATACCTCTAGCCATAAGTAAGCTATGTAAGTAAGATACAGCATGAAATAAGAGACGGAAGACAGTGCAGAAGAACCAGTCTTCTTGTTCAAAAACTTACTTGAAGTTCCTTCCAAGAAAATACTTATTATTTCACAGCCTAAGTTTCCTTCCCACATAGCCTTTTTAAGACCCAAAAACTTGACATAACCTGTACATATCAAGGGCTTATTTCTAACTCTTTTTATTTCTAAAGTCTTCAACTGCTCACTACTCTTCACTTCTAATTTAGACCACAAGGGTAATAATAACTTTGTGTATTTCTACCTTTTAAACATTACCTTTCGGGCTCATTTTCTCAGTTGCTAGAGGTAAGAAAAACAACTCAAAATCTTAACTGGCACTAGCAAGAAATGCAACCCAGACTCTTCTAGGTTTGAAAAAAAGCAAAATAAAACAAATAACTAGCATTCACAAATATTTTACAAATAATATAGGCACAGAAACAAAACCCAGGAACATGGAAGCTAACCATCTTGCAAACACTATCTGAACAGGTAAGAAAATTATACTATGGTTTTATAATAACTGTTCTCAGAAACCTGGTTTTCAGGTTATCAACCCACAGCAATTTTCAAAGCAAGACTCTCCCACATGCTTTTGCTTGCCTGCCTTCTCTAAGGATAATTCTCAAATATTTTTTGATCTTTTTTTTTCCTCCTAAAATGAAGTTTAAAACCAAAGCCCTCTGACTCAGATCAAACTCACTTATTTTTTACCAGTGCATCCTATTCTTGCCCTGTTCTTTTCTCCTTTAAAAGAAAAAGGAAAAAATCAAGTCTGATCTACATAGGTAATGAGAGAAAAGCAGTTATCCAAACAATACAGTGCTTTTAGACTTGGAGACTATCTGGAGCTCAAAACTGTGAACTGTGTGTTAGTACACATGTATAGGTTGTATGGAACAGTACCCTTTATTGTTCCCAGGGACAGTTTCTACAGTATTCTGCTCTTATCTGCCCTTTGGGCAACTTTCTCTCAGTGAACTGTTTCTTTTGTATCATCTAAAGGTTTTTCACAGAATAACAGGACACCGAGACAATTTTATCATCTACAGTTTTACCATAAAATTCAAGAGAGCAGCCACATAAATTGATGCAGGTGATAATTTCCAGTTTTGATCATTTGGTAAAATGCAGCAGAGAAAATTACTTGCACCATCCATGTGAAGATCAGCAGGACTGACAGGAACTTTTCATACCAAACTTGTCAGTGGAAAACAGTGCTCCACTAGAATACTGCAAGACCTTGTTCTCTTTTAAATAATTGATTGTTCAGGGAAAAAAAAAATCCTGTATAAATTAAATGTTTCAGCTTGGCATTACTCCCCATCACCTACATAGCTGTATTGTCTTCATTTCTGTTACCTTTTTCCACATGTCTACTCTCTGGCACCATCTTAACCTACAGTCAAATTGCCAAATACTTGCGGTCTCTCTTCTTACTACATGCTGCTCAGGAGCAGCTGCCTACACAGAAATGCAGCACTGTGTGTCATTAGGACCTTTTAGAGGAATTAAGGAGGTGAATGGACAGCAAAGGCCATCAATCCTGCATGAACAGCTTTCCCTTCTGCGATGCTGCACAACATCACAAATGTCTCCATTAACTTCTGGGACTCCTGAGCTACAGCAATGCTCCAGTAAATTGAAAATCTCCTGTGATTACTTTGTGTTTGGTGCAAAGTAATTTCAAAAGCACAGGATGGGCCCGGGAGAAAGTGACTAAAGGTCTCCTGTTTGACTAAACTGGAAATGTGTAAGCTGTGGTTAGCCGCATGTATTCATGGTACCATCAGCCAAACACAATCGTATCATAAATGCTTGTCATTTCCAAGCGGGGTTGAGAGGCAAGCTTGGCGTGCCGAGGGATGAACAGTGCCAGTGAGAGGGTCATTACAGCCACAGAAGCCCAGCCAAGGACTCAAACAGGGCTTGCTTTCACTAACCCTCACAGACACAACACTATGGGTATACTATATATATAGTGCATATGTAGGGAGATATACGTGTTTATGCACCTGCAGGGGTGCCGCCGGCAATGGCAGCGTTCTGAGCAGGATGGCTGCACACTCACAGCTGCACCAATGCCCCAGCCCCTCGGAGTGGCGAGGAGGGGTGCCACTGGACACCTTTGGCACTGTGTTTTCCTGAACCAATGGAAAAGCTTATTCCCGGAACAACAAAATTTGAAATACTTATGCTTAAAACTATAAATGCCTAATTCAAACCTGTTTGCAAATATTTCTTTAGTGCCATTTAAAAAACCAACCAACCAAACCACCCACACACACCAAAAAAAACCCAAAACCCAAACAAAACAAAAAAACTAACAAAAGAAAAAAAAGCAACCAATACCAGAATCCAATTCTTTAAAAAGTGTTTCTGTGCAAGACAACTTCTGATGGATTATTCTGTAGTGCCACAAGAGGACACTCTTAAATCACTTTTTTAGATGAGGACCAGCGCTTTACAAGTCATTCTGTATTCAGTGGTAAATACAGATTTCTGATCCCCAGCAACACAGAAGATAAGGACAGTTTTTCATATTCACCAAATCTTGCTTAAGCTCAGAATTTAGGTAGTAAATAACTAATACAATTTGTTATTACATCTGCTTTAAAAATTTTAGCTCAACTGCCAGCTGTGGTCCTTTATACAAATTGCGTAAACTTTGGTTCTTGCAGCTTATTCTAATACTGTGCTCGTACTTTTTCTCTGAAAGCATGTAACATATTTTACACTTTAGTTACAACATTGTTACAAACTCGCTACTTCCATATCTGTAAAGGTGTAGTGTACCAGTACCCATGTACCTCGTCTTTAATTGCTCAAAGCAACTAGGCATGTATAATATTTTTAAAAAATTACTTAGGAATTATGTTTCTAGAAACATAAAACTAGGTTCTTAAAATTAGTGGTGGTATTAAAAATACTGAAGTAACTACAATGTCATTGCCTTATCATTATTGTAGAGACATTGGGTGCAAGTTTTCTAGAGAGAGACAAGCAAGTAATTAGAATATGTGAATTATACATTAAAAACACCTGAGTTGATGTAACCCAGTCATCAGTTTGGAACAAAAGGAACACAAATACAAAAAATACCTTGCTTCTTTATAGTACATTCTGGTGGAACAAGTGTTTACAACAAACAGATGTAGAATCTTCCTCCATTTTTCTTATTATATGACTTGCAGTAAGTTCTGTGGCCTGAAGAAGAAGAACAACAACAAAAAGTTAGCTAAATGATGAATTCGTTTCTTTATACATACAGCTTAAAAACAAACTGATTAGGAACAACAGAATTTAAGATAGCCAGTGATGTTAGTAATATTTGGGATATATGTGTTTCATACATAGCTTCATTTTAAAGTTGTTATGGAGTTAAATGATACTGTTACCCAAGCTGAATAGGACTTTAACAGCTTTATTACAATGGTTAGTTGTTTGGGGCGGGGAGGAGAGGAACTACACTTTAAGATTTGGCGTTCATCATAGCAGCAATTAAGTGGATGAAGGAGACAATGATTACCTTTGTCTTGACCAGTGTGGCCAGCTCTGGAATATTCTGACAAGTCTTACTTAGGTCTTTTACATCTGTTTGCTGATTTTTGTTCAGTCTGATGTGGTACTATCCAAACACCTTTTCCCATATTACTATGTCCTATCTGATCCACCTCACCATTTCCAACAGGCTAAATCTACCACACGGTCACCATTTCCAGGAAGGATCTGGATAAAGAAAACATGAAGAAACTCATAATAAAACAACCAGAGGTGCTTACACTTCTGAAGCATACCCAGTTTATAGCTGATAATAATATGAACTACTGCGGTTTTTCTCTTTTCTTCTTTTTCTCTTATAATCTATATGGGACCTGAACACTTAGCTAAATGCAGCTGCAGATAGAATTACACTCCTTGGTTTGTATATCTTTGGAGAGAGTCAAACCCTCATAATTAGCAAGGCTTCATGGCATACATTTGCAGTTGTAAAATGGTTTAGCTAGATGTGAGGTCTGCTTTATTAATGCTCAGTAATTATTACAAAATTTCAAATTTGCTGTATTCCTTTTTCTAAGTTGTTATTTTGTGATGAATAGCTCCAGCCTCTAGAGGGAGGAAATGTCTTTTGATTTCAGAGTTGCACTGATTGCTTTTTGCTAAATGCTCTTCTCAGTGTCCTGCCAAGGGAGTCCTGATAACTCCAGAAGTCAATATGCAACTTACAACCATAAATTCAGAGGTGTTATTCACAGGCAGGAGAGGAGAGACACCCACAGAGACAGAATCTTTGAAACAGATGCTATTGTCCTTTATAAAGATCATGAGAGTGCTGGATCATAGCGTAATTTGCTACAATTGTAGATTTTTATCAAATACGTAAGGACAGTGAGTGCTGTAGTGCAAGTCACAAGAAATAACTGTTCAGCACACAATAAACAGGAATCAGTTGTACATGTTTTACAGCTCAGGAGAACTACAAGTCAAAGTAGTACTGAATTAAAAAGGATGGGAAAGAAACTGAGAACTGCTTCTCACTATAATGTTATTACCTGCGCTTTTTGTAAATAACCAGATGAATGAAAAGGAAATAGCCTTTTTAGTGCATCACCAAAGATTTAGCCTGCCTGGTTGTTGACAAACACTGCTACAGCTGCATTTTCCTATAATCCAGGAGGCCCACACCACAGTTCGCAAGCAGCTTAAAGGTGGCCATTGCAGCCCTTGGTGTATGCGGCCAATGCAAGGGGCTGCGGGGTGAGGTTGCAGCCAGTGACTCGCATTCCTGGCAAGCCCCTGCTCTTGGCCTGGCCCCAGCACATATCTGCACAGCTCCCCGGTGCACCAGCGCATGCCTTTTAGGAAGCGCAGCCATTGCTGCAGAGGCAGATCAGGCTCCACCTGATCTCGAAGTATTTTGGGTACTGAGTGTTCAGGGGTCTGTGCAGTCCTGTGCAGTGTAAGGGAAGCAGCAAGGAGCTGGGGATGGAGAGTGTATTGGGGACAGAGAGGGTGGAGAGAGCCGTGGGCTATGCTGAAGTTCAGTGCAATGGTTTGGAGGGCCGTGGTGTGTATTAAGTTTGCCCAAGAGAGACAAAGGAGGAAAAGGGGCTTAGGAAATGAGGAGTTTAACAGAAGGAACTTCGTGCTTTGTGGAGTATAGTTGCCTAAATCAGAACAGCAAAGGAGACTTTAATCAGAAGGACAATAAAAATGAAGGAGGAAGTCATGAGTCCATGGCTGGCAATAGAAATGCTTTGTTTCCAGCCTCTGAGCTCCCTTCCCACACAAACATGCCAGCTATGCTATTGTAATGACAAAGGCACTGCTCACATATTAAAAGAAGAGATCAGTCCTTTCTCTCTGTACCCATACCATCTCATGCTCTTTAGAGACATGATGTTTTATCTTGTTTCTGAGGTTCCAGAATAACTTGGGGAAAGCAATGGGGAGGAGAGGGCAAGGGGGAAAAAAGGAAGAGGACTTCCCACTTATCTGAGATGGAGAAAATTGTGGGGATAGAATAATAGTGTCAAAGGTAGTAGAGTTAGTAATATTTTTGGTGGGCTGTTCAAAGAAAATACAGCTCAGCTATTCTGGCTTAACAGTAGGTTTATTAAAAAAAAAACAGTAGGGTGAAATAACAAGAACAGATAGGCAGCTATGAAGCAAAGCTGTCTCAATCTATTTTTCACCAGCAGTTGACATTTATTTTGTTTTTATGCCAGTTTAGCACAGAACCGACATCTCCTTACATCACCTTTGTTGTTACAGTTCCCTGTGAATGTACCAGAATCTCAGACTGAAATGGCACATGCCATCAGCTAGGCAAAACCAATAAAGGAATGGTGGTGCTCATGAGGAGATCATGAGAAGCTGTGCTACTAAGTTTGGCATTTCCAGTGAGGATTAGGGCTGTTGACTTAGATTCCAAGAACAACAATTAAGCAAACTTTGTGCTAAGATGCTTTTGGGATTTGGCTTTGCGGAAGTCATTTTTTCCCACACTTAAAGTGTATCTCATTATGTCCAGCCAGCTCTATCTGTGGGAAGAGGAATCTGAAGATTTGATCTGAGAAAAATAGGGGACACATTAGGTGACACTTCAGTTTTTATTGCTGGGTTCATTGCACTAGGAGTTAATTTAAAAATACCTGCAGCCCTTTCAAGACTTCTCCCTAGTAAACTATTCCTGTGCATTAATACTGAAAACCAGAAAATATTTTAAAGTAGTTTTAAAAACAGACGTTTCAGAAGACATTACATGCAGGAGATGTTTTTATTACAGATTCTAATTAGGATATATACAACTGCAACTGAGCAGCTTTCCATGTTCTTCTGTCTACAACTCTTTCCAGTAATACATGCCCTATTCAATCAATATATTTAATTAATCTTTAATCAAAGAAATGTTACATATTTCACCTCAATTTCTAGTCCATTTAAACCAATTAATCTCTTCTTTTTCTGTGGCTAGCAACTCGTAGGTGGTATTTATTCTTCAGGACACTGATGAAGATTCTAGGAGCCACTTTGCTTCTCTGAAGTATCTGCCATTTCATGAGTTCAACAATCATATCTGCATTGAAATTAAAAGCAAGCTAACATGGGGAAAGTCAGAATGAAATAAATAGAGCAGGTAATTTTTCATGCTCATGTTTCATTTTTATAACCATTTTTTGCACTCCTCCACTATGTGCTTGCAAAGTAGAAATTAATGCCTTATTGTTCTTCATTGTAATGCAGAAGCACTGAGCTGTGGTTGGTTATAGCAGGAAAACTTTTATGATAATAGTTATGCCACAGCTTTAAATTCCCACTGCATCATTAAGCATCACTTCACAGGGACAGATAGTGCCCATGTTTTCTAGGAGGGAGCTACAAGACTTGTAAACGGCAAGCTGTGAACCTTTGTAACAGTGTAAGATGGAATCAATCCAGGGAGTTCATCTAGCTGAGATGAACAACAATAACCTGCCTTAAAAGAAAGCAACGGCAAGCAAGACAGCTTCAAAACATCAGAGCAGCTCCTACAAATTTCTGAAAGTAAGGCTGGTGAAGGATTCACCTTTGTAGAGGGGCAGAATGAAAGACATAAGACTATGGGATCAAAGTCTTGTAGCATGGCATGTAACAGCTGTAATGGTAGAGAACTTCACAAGGTGTCTCAGAGACATTTTTCCACATAAAACACAGCTGTAAGAAAACCTACAGCAAATCCATACAAACAGAAGAGACAATTGCTTCCTTTGGGATTTAAACAAGCCAAAAAACAGTAAAACAAAAAGTTGAGAGACGTACTTTGATTACCAGATGAAGTTTCTTGCCTTCCAGTGCTTGTCATCTCCAGTTTGGCCAACATGGCTGTTGTCAAGTTCTAACAGTTACCTACAACAACCATTAGCACCGATTAATGCAGCATGATTTCTTCAAATGCACATTTGGCATACATTTCAGTGAGCTGTAATTTTAGAGACTTTTACGTGCCATTGTTCAGAAAGAGTCTATGACAAATGTTGAATTTCTACCAAAAGTACATATACTATTTTCATAAGTTGTGGTAAGTACTTAGAATGAAAACAATGTTGAGGAGGATATACTGTATTCTTATGTTAAAGAAGGAATGCAAGAAGGCAGCATTATAACCTATATGATTTTAACTGAATAAATATGTCTACTTCTATTATATAATCCTGGCCCTTCACATTTCAGATTGGCAGAGTCCATTTAGATTTTGGTACTTTCTATACAGTACAGACATGTCTGCATCTAAATGTTTTATGATGTGCTCAAGAAGTAGCCTCAGTTTCTCTGACTTAACTTCCCCAAATGATGTTCGATTGCCTCTTTGCAGACTGCATGTTTCTTACCAGATGCTTTTGTACTGTCTGAGCTCTAAACCAACTTAATGTAAGCAAGCTTCATCCAAAAGCTGCACGGCTTTGCTTGCATAACACTCTAGCCAGATCTGCCTACCAAAAAGTTGCAGCCATATGTCTACAGCCAGGGCCTGACTTTAAAATCAGACTTCTCAAATTGTATTGTGTGTAGTAGTTTTATTTTGGGGCAAATTCAAGTCACTAATTCTTATATGGTAACTGGGCAAACCATTAGGCCCTTGGTTAGTGCATCTGAAGCCATGTTAATAACATCTTATTTTAAAGCACTTTCTTAGTGTCTCTCCAGCTGGTGAATAAAAAAAAAAAAGTATGTAAAAACAATTGTAAGAATCCTAAGTAATCTGTACTATATCATGTACCAACTAATTCTCAACAAAAACTATTATTTACAAAACATCTTTCACCATAAGAACTGTCATAACTGCAGAAAGCTTTTCTCCAGTGTATTTTTATTAGGGATTCCTGCCATCATATCAACATACAAAACAATCAGGATGTTGACATATAGAAATGTGAAATTCACTGTACAAAGATAAGGCTCGAGTTACAGGTATATTTTCCCCTTAGTCTCCATGAAATAAAACCATTTTTAATTCTTCCCAGAGTTGTGTTTATAAATGTTAGACAAACCACAAAATAGATTTCAAGTACATAACATTTTACAATATAATCCAAGCACAGACAGAAATACAAAATATTGTACCTATAGATGCTTCATAATCCAAGTCTGTCATCCTCACCAATAATATACTAGACTGCTACTCTCTCTGAATATGCCCAACCATATCCTTCTGTGTGTATTATGTGGCCCTGGCCTTTAAGTTACAGGACTCTCACGACTTTCAGTTAAATTACTTTGATAGACCAGAGAATATCAGGAAGGAAGGGAAGAATTTTAAAAGGCCAGGCCTGAATATATGCACATGGTTAGTAAAGGCAGGCACATGTGCACACACACACACTTGCATTTAACCCTACATAAAACCTCACTGCACTGCACATTTTCTGAGATTATGTTCTCATGCAACTCAGCTATTTTCCAATAGAGTTAAATCAAGCATAACAATACTCCTAGTTCTGGAGTGCTGTAATTTACAGGGACAAGACTACATTTTAGAGCATGGGATCTAACTTTTTTTTTTTAAATAATTATCAGACTTATATAGGAGCCTGTACGGAACCATGTCTCCATAGTCCAGCAGGATGCCAGGTCTCACAGTCTTCACCACTCAAAACACCTTTTCTGACACCTTTGTTAAGAAACAATACAAGTGAATAATTTCCTGTTAAGGCCAAATGTCTAGTTCAGTTCACTCTCCATTTCTATTAGGCTGAATGATTATTACCTCATGGGAAAGGATCATTTAGCTGCAAGTAGCACAAGAAGAAATACACATCAAGTAACTAATCAGTAATGATTCTTCTGAGGAACAGATTGGCAATGAAAAACAAAGACAAGAGAAAAAAGGTAGTTGTTTAATTTAGCATTTGTTGGTTGGGAAATGAATAGCAATCCAAAAGTTTTCAACTGAGAAAAGGAACTCCTAAGCCCTGTAACTATTTTTTCCTTTAAAAACTGGAGAAGATTAGAAGGGAAGGAGAAATCCTCTAAGGAAATTGCTGTTTTCAAACTAGACATTTGCAAAGGCTTACATGAGAAAACCAAGCAAAACCAATTCTCTGGTATTGAAACTAAACAAATTTATTCAGTAGGAATTAGAGATGTGTTTACAATGTGTTAAATGCACATCTAATAAAACAGCCTCAAATATGACTCCAATTCATAAATGTCTAAGCAGGAGAAAGACTCTTGAGGCCAAAATCAGAGTACCCTAGTTTAAATACAAAACACATCTGCACTAAGATTGGGGCAGGGCGAAGAATAAAAACTTTCTCCTCTCAAATACAACCTCTGTGGTACATTTGAGGGACTTCAAATGTTCTCATCATAGACAAGATTTTACTTAAGCATATTGTCTAAGCTATATTGGAATAACTTTAGATATATAAATCCATGTTACATGAAACAGCATTAGATCATGTAACTGGGCTTGTAATAACAGGGAAAAAGGGTAAGTATGCTGCTACATGTGAAAAGAAGCATATTAGTATGCACAAAAAATATGTTGTCTTACAGATTATTAATAACGGGCATCAAAGATGAAGATGCATCTCTTAAAGTGTTTAAGCCTTTAACTGTGAGTCGGTAGAATACTTTTATGTCAACTGTACAGCCTAATGCTTTGCTTTTAAAAAGGAATAAATTTTTCTTCTCTATCATTTTTAAAAGTAGGTCACTCACCTACTGATTTAGCTAGGGTTTTAGCTTTTTTTTTTGCCTTTTTTTTTTTTTTTTTTTTTGCTACTTACTATTATCTTTTTCCATGTTATGTACAATAATCTACATTTAGACTGAAGACTCATTCTCTTCCCAAACGTACTTGGACTATCTTGTAGGGACTTTCTACAGCACTAATAAAGTATAAGACAACCTGACAGGTTAGAGGAAGGATCATTACGTTCAGTTCTGCTTACCTCCCCAAGCTTTACAACTGTGTCTTTCAGAAATTCTTCTGCATACTTCGTGTCCTTTCACCTCCCCCAGGCAGCCCCTACTGAACCTGAGTGAACTTTCTATGTATTTCCCAAACCACGGTCCCTCTGTATAGAGCTATATTAAACTCATTCATTCTCCAGCCAGTAGTTTAAAAACAAATCATTGCTAAAACACTAAAAACACCCTACATGCCCTTGTGCATTATTCTTACCATTTTGTACATTTAAATAACATCAGAAGTTGTCTTTTGCTAAAAATTTACCAAAATATTTTAAACACATAAAAATGTAAAAAACCAAACAAACAGAAAACCAAACCACAAACAAAAACCCAGCATAAACATTGCTTGTATAGGCATTGGTTAGAAGAGATTGCTGCACTAAGGAATATATTCAAAAAAGTTTTTCTTCCAGTGTCATTGGATTTAGTGTCATGGATTGAAAGGTTAAGGACAATGAAACTTATTGTGACCCCATCTTATATGATGTAATAGATGAGCAGGAAGTCTGAAATGCAATTAAAATAAAGCTTCTTTTTGGTTATTGAAAGGTGACTGTATCAGCCTGTAACTAAAGGGGCAATTTAAGTACGTAAAGGGAACTTAACAACCCGAAGAGTCTGTAATGAACTGGTTATGAAGACAGCTACTGACTGATGGCCCCAGGGCATTATGGAAAGCTGGCACTAACTGAAATTTTGAATATAGCCCTTAGTTGTATCATATTTATTTAAAAATTAAAAGCTGCCCAGCATGTCGCGAATGAAGTTTATTTTGCAAGCCACCCACTGCCTAAGGGGGCAGTAATATTCAATATGAAACTGCTGAAACTCCGGTGTTTGACGGATTTCATGGAGAAAAGAGATTTGAAGGTCCGACTCCAAGAGAACAAGGAGAAGAGGGAACACAAACAACAACAGTCCAAGGCCTACAAGCAGAAGTCTGGAGAAACTCTTCACAAAGGCATTCACCTCTATGTTGCCCATTAGAAAGTCATAGCTCCACCTAAGTGCTCTCCGAGCTTCTTTTAGTTCTTCCTCCTCTGCAATCAAAAATGCATTTTCATCTGCTTCCAGTTCCTCAAATGAATCTGTATCATCTTTCTCATTCTCTACTCTTGGACAGGTATCAAAGAGCATGTCAATCTCATCATCAACAGGGGTGGGCAGCAAGCTGGCACTAGGATTGTATACCAGTTCTGAGATGGTTAAAGGTTCCTCTTTCATCTTCTCTTCGTGTTCAATGGCAAGATCAACATTCTCTCCAATGTCCTTAACGGGGGAGCTTGAAGTCACAGGTACTGAAATCTCATCTTCCTTTGGCAGTTGGATACCTGAAAAAATGGGATGAAAACAGTGATCTTAAATTTCTGCCTTCCTGGTAGCAAAACTCAGCCTTCCAATGGTATCTACCAGAAGGTGGAAAAAAGATTCTGCAATGACTTTGTATATGGAAACCTGACCACACACAATTAGCAAAAACTGGAAAAGCTTTTTGAAAAGCTCCAGAGGAGGGCAACATCTTTTACAACACTGTAGTACACCAGATCTACTTAACTTTGTCTGATGCACCTACTACCAATAATGATGTAATGCAAAACAGAAAACAGAACAGCTCATTCTCTACTGGCAATCAGAATTCTGACATAAATTAATACCTAGTACATATGTGAATTGGTGCTATTTGGTGTCTAATAATAATAATAACAACTACAACAACAACAACTCACCTTTATTTCTTGGAGATGAATGAAAGGAAAGTGATAAGATAACGGCTGAGGTTGAGAATTTTTAATAGAGCATGACATTAAAAAGAGACAATAGATTACCATGATAAATTCACGTTAATGGTAGAGAGAGTAAAAGGAGAGGAAGGTTGACATACAGTATGAGGATTAGGTATCATTGAAACGGAACGAAAATGCCTGGCCTCTTTAAAAAGGTCCCTCTCCTCATGTCTCATTTTTCTTCCAGTCACGTCTCTGCTCTTTATACTCACAGTCTCTTTTCTCCCTCTCCTTTAAATTTCTCTCTCCCCCTTACAGAGGATTCTTTCTTAGCCTTACTGGCATGCTTGTTTCTTGTGACCCCACTCTCTGCCCAAGCTCTCTCCTCTTCAAAATTTACTCCCCTTTTTCCAGTCTACACTAACAGCAGTAAGTCTGCAAAAAAGTCTGGCTGTTTCACAGCTACATCAACACTGCAGTGACTGCTCTTAGTCGTCATTTGCAGGAGTGGAAGGGAGGAGAGTTGGGCACAGAGCTCAGACAAAGTGATCAGAAAACAGTTTTAAATTTGTCCCACGTCCAACACTCATTACCATCATCAGATGCCATCGATGTGCAAAAGGAATAGACCATACACAGTACGGTCTGTAAGCAACAGTAATGTATAACAATACTTAGTACTTCTTGGTTTATGATGTTAAGCACCTCTCCATTCTTTACTAAAGACTAATCCAAATACAACATATAGGTAAGGACATAGCAGGTAAAACCAATAAAAGGTTACATGACTTGTCCAACAAGTAACTCAGGAAGTTCATGTCAAAGTACTATGTAAAATTCAAATTGGCCCAATTCCTTGATTTCAGCAAAAGATCTCTGTAAAAGATAGCAAACTGACATCATCAAAGATTCATTCCGGTTTTAGTGCAGTAAAGGTTAAGGTTCAGAGACTTTAAAACAATGTGGTATAAAAGAAAATATATTATTACCAAAAAAATAAGTAATCAGAAAAAGTGGTACATCTCCAGTGCTAATTACACTAGATATATAATGGGTTTCGGTGTGAAGAAAAGGGTCTCAGCAAGCTTTACTGAAGTTTTCTATTAAAGGATGGCAAACATATAAAAAAATTAAACTAAACAAAAGGCCTGTTGTGATCATTTTGAGGTGAGTGAAATAAAGCATGGCCTGAACAGAGCTATATGGAAGAGATGAATTACTGCTCTGTAAACATATGATACAGGACAAAAATTGAAAAGCAAAAATCCCAATCGTAAAGACATCTACAATATAGGAAGATACACAGCTTAGATGCATTTTGAATCACAATTCTAAGCTAAAATTTTAAATAGTAATTCAAAAATAATTGACCAAAATTCTGTGAAGAATCTCACTTTACAATCAGAAGCCTTCTCACGTTTTTTCTTGAAAATGTGACTGATTTTTTTTTACATTATTAGTCCTAAGAACTGTAAATACCATTCACTGTACTGAAATTATTAACTTTGCTTCTGAAACCTACTTTCCTTCTATTTGACTAGATAGCAAAAGAATATTCTTACACCATTGGCTACTGATCGTTAAACTAGCAGTAGGCATAACTACATTTCAGCAATGTAGTTCACTCTAGACTTTCTCACTGTTACAAATTTTGCATTTCTTGAACGACAAGGTCTTAGAATCTCTATTTTCTTTTTTTTTTCCTTTGACATCTATCATGACTACCATGCTCAGGATGAGACATATCCACAAAAATCTCAGTTTCATAACTGATACCAGATTTTTGCACTATCAGGTCACTCAGCAATAAACCTGGCCTGAGCCAGATACAGGAACATTATCACATTCTGCCAGAGCCCAAAATACTCATTATTTGCAGAAAAAGTTGCCAATATAAAGTTAACCTGTTAAAATTTTGTAAATTAAATTAAACAAACAGATTAATATTTTGCGAGACAGAATCTTAAAGCTGCACTAGGAATCTTAAAGCTTGTTACAACACTTCCACATGGAAATATCTTCCATAGGACCCTGCTGTATGCCAGAGTGCCTGACTGTTACCACAAAATCCTCCATGCGACCTCTGCAGCATTGTTAGCACGTCCTCCAGACAGTCGAAAGAGTAAGTAAGGTACTTGCTAAGTTACCCCAGTTTATAGACTATCCAAAAACTGGATGAGCGATGGCTTGTTAATATCTGGCAACTTTAAAATTATACTGAACTTAATATCAGTTGAGATGAAATGCCAATAAATGCAACATAAAATATATAACATAGTACAAATATTTCTAAAAGATGTAAGAAATGACAGAAAACCTGCACTTTAAACCTACTTATATTAAATCACTCCTTGAACAAGCTAGCTTGCTCCTTACCTGATAACTTTCTGAATCCTCTTCTTAGTACATGTTTTTATGTGTCATGTTACATTCATTACAGAAAACCTCTTCATTACAGAACACCGTCCTCAGGAAGCATCCCACCCTTCAGTAGAGCACATTAGCTACTAAAATTCATTTCCCCTTTTAAGTCTTAAAAATGGCCCAGACAGATCTCTCCCCCTGTAATTTGTTCTCTTTTCCTGCTCTCTAGGAGATACATTGGCCATGCCTCCAGGTGAGGTTTCACCTTCTGGCTAAATCAACCAAAAAGACCATGTCTGCTTCCTCTCATTTCATCCCTGAGCAAGCCAGTTTTTAAAGATAACCTAGGAAAATAACTGTTTTCTAACTGGATTAATTCTCTGATGGTTTTTCTTCCTGAACTGGCTTGTCACAAGCGCAGCACATTACCAGGGACAGAGAGAGAGCAGGAGTGCTCCTTTCACCAGCACCTAGCCAGCAGATATGCACAGAAATGAAATGTTGTCCTCAAAAAAGAAAATGCAGATGTCTCCTCATTAGCTAAATTTGATTGCCTAGCTAATAATTCATTGCCTCAACTAATCTGTGCTCTCCGATCACAGCCATTTTAGAAATTCATCACATTTCAGCATGAAACATATTTTGTGCTGGAACTTATTGTCTACACCATTCTTTGTACTAACAAATATACTTGCCACAGTCAAGAGGAGGATACAAACTGATTGAAACTAGACATAACAGGATATAGAATCACAGAATCATAGAATTGTTTAGGTTGGAAAAGACCTTTAAGATCATCAAGTCCAACCGTCAACTAACACCACCACGCCCACTAAACCATGTCCTGAAGCACCTCATGTACATGTTTTTAAACACCTCCAGGGATGGTGACTCCACCACTTCCCTATGAACACTAAGAGATGAGAACAGATTTGGGGGATCTCTCTCCAAAGCATACTGTAACAGCAGGTAATTATGGATCATCAACCATTCTCTGAGTCACTTGAGAGTTGCACTCATGATATCTTAAAACATAAAAGCCAAAATTTTAAATTCTGGAGCCCAACACTAAGCATCTGCACATATCTTTAGATACACAAGTACAACAATTTGATTTTAAAATGTGCTTTTCACTTTCTTTTAATAGGAGTAAAGGTAAGTTGAGCCACTTACTTGGGTACCTTAATATGGATTAAAGGACCTAATTTTAACCTTCCAAATTTGAGAATCCTGGCCATAGGCTTCTCTATACCTGCTTAGGTCAGTAATATATCTTCATCATGTTTCTCATCACAGAGAGGACAGCTGCAGCTACTGCAAAGAAAGGTCACCCCAATTTATGATTCTTGAGCCTTCTCTCCTTCCCCAGAGTAAATTCCAGCGTGCATAACATACATAGTGAACATAAACAAGAAAGGTCATATTAACTTTCATTAAAACTGTATTTTTCTCAAATAAGTGGCAAATTTCTGATTTTGTGATTAATCTGCAGATAGAAGGCAGTAGAGGAACCTTTTCAGATCAGTGTTTTCTGAAGAGGTTGTATTAAAATTGGAATGTGTCACACTTCCAAAGCATACATCAACTTTACAGTCCACCATTTAGTTTGAGCGCATAACAAGAATTTTCAACTGTTTAAGTGTTGTTAAAACATACTAAATCAAAGTAACTGTGTTTTACATCAGCCAAATATAAGTGTAAATAAAGAAGGTTTTAATATAAAAAATTGAAAATTTAGAATAGGCATTAACTGCTGGTGTTGCAAGCTCATTTGATATTTAAAAAATAAAATATATGAAGCTGTTCTTTTTGTGCCTTCTTATTCCCTATAACACCACAATATTTACCAAGTCAAGGACTGAGGAAACAATTAGCTATTAACCATGGTCAATGTAAGCCCACAGCAAAGTTCCAGTCATGTTGCAATATACAGATAAGTATGTTGGACCACTCAGATTTTGTTAGTGTCAAAAGATACAAGTGTAACATCATTATGGCATATATCATTTAAAATGCTTATGCAGGCATAGGAATATCTCATTAAGGCACCGAAATTCTAAATCATTCTACAGTATAATAAATACTCCAGTGACACAAACTGAAGAAAGGAGCAAGTTTTTCAGATTATTTACTTTTTGGATAGCCTTCAAGAGAGTCAGTTATCTGAAGTAATAGAACCAGGTTAAAAGAAAAAAGAAATCCTCAAAATCTTCCAATGGAAAAAGAGAATATAAAACCTAAAGCAAGCCTGAAGCCAATATCCTTTAATTACTCTATAACATTGCCGCAAATCCTTTGCTCCTATTAATACATAACAATTATTTTGCTACTACCCTTATAAGGCTATAATTTTATATAATTTGGAGGCCTAGATTTTGAAAAGTCTACTGTTTCTTTGGTAATAGTTGAAATTTATACTGTGTTTAGATTTAAAGGACTATGACTTGAGTATTAAATTACATTTCAGAAGAACTTCTTCCTTCCATTCTTCAATTTATATTTTTACCCTCAATTTACATTTCATAGGCCAGTATCTTTTAATACATGTTACCGGAATATCAAGCAAATAAGCTCAATTTTATTTCTTATATATCTATAGCAAAAATTTGCTACACTTTTCTGGCAACTGGACAAATTTTATAGAGCCAGAGAGATCTCACTACCCCAGCCAAAACTCGGTAGTACCCTTCCACTAAATACTGTGATTGTTCAAACCTCTAAGTTGCTACAGCAGATAGGAACATGAACAGCTGAACAAAACACGAGTTTACAGTGGTCATCTGCTGCGAACATGAACGTGCAAGAGGTCTGACATAAATGTTGTCAGCTGCTAGTGTTTCTAAAGGGGCCAAAACCAGCAGCTGAGGATTAGCAGGATGAAGTGCAGTCCCAGCTCCACCATTCTTAAGAAGCTGCAGTTGCTGGAAATACAGCACCCCAGAAAAATGTATCCTCTGCTTATTAAAAAATTTAATTCAGACATTGTCTGGTGGCTGAATATACTGCACACAACTTTATTTACCAGACATGCAAACACAATTACATACCTGTAAAGGCTTTGTATAGTGGAGAAAGGAACAAGTGTGAAGATTTCCTTCTTTTAAACAGAGAACTGAAAAGTTAGATATGGTCTAGAAAGCGCAGCACTGGGAATACTACATTATAGGCGTGTAAACAAGTAAGGCCAGCCAGGCTGCGATTAGGACAGTTCCTTCCTATCTCTTTTACTACTTCCTGTAGAAATATTGTGTATTCCTTTGTTTATTTTCAATGTGAACAAAATTTATTTGTACTATGAATAGAATGACCTTTTAGAGGGAAGGAGAGTGTGGCTTTCTCACATGAGCAAAGTACATGGATGTCACAAAGAAAACGTAGGAAAGGGAAACAGAATCTAGAATTGCACTAAACTCAAATATTGCCCTACGCAGGATCTGTATCAAAGCATAGTCTGCATCAAAGCGGGATCTGCATCACAGCTAGATGTCCAGCCCTCAGAAGTAGGAGGCCATAGATCCCTACCTTACCCACATCCTATGCCCATAGAAGACACCTGTTCTAGCTTTGCAAGGGGAGTAAATTGATGATAGTTTACAGTAACCTCTTTTTAGGCAGTGACCTGGCTTTCCTGGTGGCCGTTCCCACTTGTTTTAGTCTTACGGGAGCTTCTAGAAGGGAGCAAAGCCCTGTGACAGTTGCCAGCTCATATCAGTTGCAAGTGCTGTGATTCTGCAGCATTACAGCTCACCTCCCAGCTGCATTGTGGGTCACGGTGTTCAACTAATGTCACAGCTAGCACAGCAGCCAGAGACTGCCACCCTGCTTTTCACACCCCACAAAGGGCACCCAAAGCGCAGAGGTAGACACAAAACCAAGCACACAGCACAGCGGGCATTCTGGGGTGCCTGTCTCTACCCTCCCTCTGGCCTGGCAGGAGCCCACTCCAGCATTGCTGACCCCATTTCAGAAGCAGGATCAAGCAGTGAAAAGGCTGAGGGTAGTAGCAGGGAAAGAGAACTGCGTATCATAGGAGCAGGGATGAGAAGGCAAGATACCTCCATCAGCAGCTCCGAGAAAGGGGAGGAGCTGGAGAAGAGACTGCAGTGACTCAGAGTCTAGCACCAGGCCAAAGGGAGCACCTCTGAAAAGAGGTGGGCGTTGATGTGAAAGCTTAGCACCCGAGAAAAGGACAAGCGGGACATTTCAGCATGCCCGCTTAGCTTGGGTGAGCCCTCCTGGCGCAAGGCAGCATTGTTCCGAAGCAGTCACAATCTCAGTGGGGTTCTCCCAAGGAGTTTTGCCCCCTGCCATGAGTTTTGCGCAAGCTGACTCCAGTCCTTAGGTTTCATATGCTGATATACAGGTTTTGTATGCTGATACACAGGTTTTATATGCTGATATACAGGTTTTATGCATATGTACACCAAAAGGAATAACATCCTATAAACAGTGCAGCAAAATCAAGGTTTTTAAGAACCAATGTAGCCCCAGTGCACACTTCTGTTATTAGACTGGTGTCATATTAAACCAAGATGGCTTGTACCTATTTGGAGCCAGCATTTAACCTCTGAGGTGTAAGAATAAAAAATACCTGTAAATACTAATGCTTTTTCAATTTTGGTACCTATTTTTGAATCAAGGGAGCTAGGTGCATTGTCATAGACACTACAGTTTCCCCTGAGTGGTGAATTCATGAAGCAAAGGCAGCCAGGAGCTGTTGCTACTCAGAGACAAATCACTGCAAGAAGCAAGTTCTCCCATATCTTCTGTGCTTACTGCTTTCTGATTTTCAGATGCCAAAAGTATGAGAATATTCTGGTCTTTGCCAGAACATTCTCAGTTAATTCTTCTGTAAATACTCATTTCTGAAATGAAGATTCAATACAAAGGCATAGTTTTATATAGGTGCATGGAAACTGAAATCTGTCAGCCTATATATGCAAAAATACCAAAAGTAAACAGTACCACAGAAAGCATGGAGAAACAAATTTTGAAATCTCAAACTATATTAAGGAAATAGAGACATATAGATTGACAGAGGGGCCAACCCATCTTTGGCTAAGGGATTTTGGTATAAAAACAAGAAAAAAAACCCACCTTTGTTTTGGTTGCTATCCAAAACAGTATTGAATACTTTTTGTTCCTTGGGTTGCGCTCCTGTTACCCATAGTGAAAAAGAGATTGGAATCAGACTCCTTTCCCCACACCACCCCGTACTATTATTCAGTATGTTAAATTATTCAGTATCTAGAAAAATAAAACCAACAAAGTTGTGATCTGGCAACCCAACCCACTCAGTGGCAGTAAAATGCTAAACTGTATCCACTACTGTATTCAGCTGACATTGAAAATCTGCTACCAACCTACCTGCTAATTTAAGAACTATTTCGTTTTGTCAGAAGTTATCATAGTTGCAAATTATTTCTCCTTCTCAGTCCAAGAAAATCACAAGGGCAAATTTCCAGTCATTCATTTGTTAGCAGTTAACAAATAAATCCACAATTTATGTAAGATATTACAACAAACGCTGTTTAAGTTTAATCTCATTCATTCCCCATTTGCAACTCTGCTCCTGTCAGTAATTCATCCTTATTCTCTGCTATACTAGACGTAACATCATCTTTCACAGTACAGTTCCTTTCCAAGAGACCACTATTAGCATAACAAACTGGGGGGGGGGGGGGGGGGGGTTAGGTAAAAGAAATTTAAATTTACCAGCCCTTCTGGCTGTGATCTTGGAGCCATGCCGAAGTAATCGAATGCATACTTCCTTGTTGCAGTGGTTAACCATCCGCAAATGAATGCTTCTCTTGGTTTGGATTTTTACAAGACATTTCACCATTTTGACTATTAGTTCCTCTTCTCAAAGTCTTGTAAAGGCTCAACCCATACCAGCTTTGACCTTTTATTGAGTTCCCAGTGAGTTTTAAGAGACTAACACAAGTCACTCTCAATGAATCAAATGACAAGCTTCTAACGTGGCCAACAAAAATATCCCAGTAGGGAACAGAACGAGAGGTTATTTTTAAACATTTCCAAATGCCTCATAATGTACAATACAAACTTCCACAGCATCCATCTCAGTTAGCAGTTGCTAGCATAACAGCTGAACCACACACACAAGCATAAAAATATCCAAGGCATCAAAATGTAGTGCAGTGAAACAAAAGGCAAGCATTAAGCGTCTGTTTTTCACAGAACAAAATGACACGCCATTTCAACTTGGCCACTGATGTCAGTTCCCTACCACTGCCTGGGAAATATTTGCAGAAAATGTGTAGATACAGAAGTAAAAATCCTATGCTGTGGTTACAAACCTTAGTCACAAGGAAAGCCAATGAGATGAAAATGCTTTCATTTCAAGACTAGAATCAAAGCTGACCTGCCTGTGTATAAACAGGAAGAGAAATTTCCTAAGTTTGGGAAAAATGTCTCTCTTTGCATATGTACTCCAGTTCCCATTTGTGGACAACTATTGGACACATTCATATCCACCAGAAAGAAGCGTTGCTGGGCACTTCCCCATCCACGTCCAACAGAGATATGCAGGCTCCTAAAAAAGGCATGACGCACATATGCTGGCTGCTGATATCTTGCTCCAGCTGGAATGCAACCACATGCACAGCATCACACTGTCCTAGTGGAAAAGGAGCTCTTACTGGGTCCACTGAAACCACAGAGAGGAGATAAACCGGAAGGAGTGTACTGGTGGGGATGTAGTCTCTCACTTCCCAGAATACTTACCTTTAATGTTTACAACATGTTGTGCCATCTGATTCTTCATTATCTGATGTCCTTGTTCCCTCTGCACCATGATGTCAATGATGTGCATGCAAATATGTGGGAAAGAAGAGGGCAGGGGAGAGAGTCCTGCAAATGTGTATTTTACGCCAAGTGATCTCTCATGAAAGTCATCTGCTTCAGTGGAGCTTTTGAAAGCATCTTTACTGTGGCTCCTTTCCCCTGCCTGCCTCGCCCATATAGTATGAATATCCAGCAGTGCTCCTTTTTGCTCCTTCCTCCTGCAGGGCAAACACTCTTCTCTTCTTTTCCTTCTCTGCAAGCACTTCCTTGTGGGTCTGAGGAAAGATCAAGTGTCCCTTTGCTTCCTATCTCCATGCTGTCACCACTTCAGACGCAAGATTCTGTCTGCTGTTCTCATCTTTATTCTCATAACTGTTGTAGCAACCAGAAGAGCATCATTAAAATCTCACTAAAGAGGGTTGAACCTTCACTGTGTACACAGCTACAAAAACTGGAAAGCACCAATGCTTACAAAAGTCTAACCACCAATGTGTTCAATACGCAAAGGAAAGCCTAATAGAGGACACAAGCATCACCTGGACAAGGCTGTGAATGATTTCCAACAGGAGCACACTCATGTCAATGAATAAATGTGTATCAATTATGTTTCATGTGACCATGCTTATGCAAAAGAGAAATGACTGAGATTTCAAGTCACTGCCAACAAACCATGCATACAAAACTAAGGGAGATTTATGCTGAAATCTTGCAGCTCAGTCAGCAACTCTCTGTCTCTACTACTAAATCTCAGCAGGTAAGGAACAGGCTCTGTCACTTGAGAGAAAGAAGACTTTGCATGACCTGACAATGTCAGCATGTCCTGCATGGTGGTTGGAAGATGTTTTTCAGGGAGGATTTTCCAGACAAGGAGCCGGCTTCTCTCCTGCAGATCTGCCTGGGACTTTGTGTGCAGAAGAGGGCCAGAAAGGCGACAGGTCTACTCTCAGTAACTAATTGGTTTTGCAGCTCTTGTCACTCTCCTCCTTCCTAAATTGGTACTCTAGTTATTACACAGCTGAAAGACTAATGACTGGTCGGAACTGTGACAGAGACCCTTAGCACTCATGCCCCGTTACAGAGGAGGCAGAAAACAGCGGATGGTTACATAACTTCTCTTAAAATCAGAAAGTATGGTTTACAAAAGCAAAAACAATCCCCTCCCAAAACCAGAAAACTAAAACTAATAAAACACTCTTCAAAACTAATATCCTTCCCCAGCCGGTGAAAATAGTGAACAGGAAATATCTATTCAAGCATAACAATTTTAACATATTTGTGAAAAGGAAGTATATCACCTGTCTTCAGATTTTAGAGGTACCTTATTATGGTGATGGGGGAAATGTTGTTTAGTTTGTAACAAAAGTAGTGATCTTATTTCATAGACACATGGGATGGTAAACACCTGGAAATCTGAGAATTTGTAAATAAGTTATGAAGGAAAGCTAGCAGAGCTAATTCTTGTTAGCATTTGGTATTGTTATCTTGAAGTGAAAGGTTTGCTTGTAAATAAGTTGTTCTCAGACCTTGTAGGGCTCAATTACATGGTTCAAGGACTGTAAATCCAAGTTAGATTTTTGAACACAGACACAATGACGCATGTAGTGATGTTAAGATCTCCTGAGGCCAGAACACTCTTTGGGACACTGCCAGAAACTTGCAAGACAAAGTGTGCAGTAATGGGAGAAACTTAAGATGACCAGACTTTATTCCACAAATGAGAGAACTATCTCAATGCTAAAAAACTACCAAAAAACTGGTAGAAAATTCCATTACATATAACCTGAACTAAGGGTGCTCACTTTGGCCTCTACGAAGTTTAATGAGAAGAAATTAATTATCTCTGCAGACCACAGGAATCTAAAAATAGAACTGCTATTTTATTTAGAAAAGCTGTCAAGAAATCTGATGAACTCCTACATATTACAATTTTTTATATCATATACCCACACACAGAGCAGGTACAATAAGCTAACAGGAGTATTTCTTCTGATAATTTCACAGGGAAAAGCTGTTTGATGCTATATGACACAAGACATTTCATGATTCTCTCGGATGTATTAAGATAAATTGTGTCTCATGTACAGCAGGTATGATTTTAAAAATACAACTGTTGACAAGCTGTGTATTAGTTCTACCCAGAGAAACAGTTAGCAATAACCCAGTAATTTTTTTTCCAATAAAAATTAAATGTAACAACACTGAGCTGTGCCCAAGGAAAAAAGAGAACTAGGTTACCTGTTACAGTGTTCTTGCTGTACAAGTGTAACATGTAAACAGATACTTTACATTATTTCATATTTTACTAGCATATTTTTAATATTTATTCATACTGTTATCCATAAGTGGCCAATTTCTCATGCGTTGTTGCCTAAGCTGTACCCACAAAAGCTCCATATGCCTTTGTTCTACAACAAAAGCTTACACAGATGAGAACCCACACACACAGACAACTAGACTGGTAGTAGCTGGTGTGTGCTCATTCCCATACATGCGTGTAAGATGCAATAAAGACTCCACATTATAAAGTAAAGATAAGTAAAAATATCATTCACACCAATTAATTGCCATTAATGCAATATTTCTTAGACTTGAGTGACACACAAAAATAAGTTAGCTAAAGGATAAGAGTTCTCCATACACAACTCAGATGCACAAGCATACAACTTCATAAGAAAAAAAATCTTAAAAGATCAATGAGGACATCTAAAAAATGTGTAAATCTGGGAAAGAAAAAATTGAGGAACATGGACTTCAAAGAGGAGAAATTCAGAGTGAGCCTGTGCCATCAACTCTCTCTTTTCTAAAATAAAGTACAAGGTAGATCAATCAATAGAATGACTGAAGCACGCTACTTTCACTTTAGTTGCTCCAAAAGCAAGAGTCAATGTCACCAGGAAAATAATTCATGTATGAAACCTGAGCACACAAGTATCATGTGACTTAAAAGAAGTTTTTATTACTTTGTCAAAACCACATTAATACCATATGATTTAGAGGTATGGTTTTGTCTTTTTTTTTTTTTTTTAATTGGACTATGCAAATAAGTGAAGCCCTGATAGCATTTGGTGCTTGAAAATCCAAAGAAAATGATCTACCATCTGCAAAATAATTGCCAAGTGATCAGGACAGGCAATAATCTGTCCCACCAAATCAGAGGGTGAAAGAAGGCAGCCACATAATTCCTATAGCAATACCAAAAGAAATATAATTTGTTCAACTGTACATGGAACAAGGACCACAGAAAGGACACAACAGGACCATTCAGAAGGACATAATTTGGCCATCTGTGATGAAGATGAATTTTGCAGTCACACTTCTGGATACACTCCAAACTTTTGTAGCTAGCTGCCTTTTGAAGAATGTCTTTTAGGTTCAAATGATCTCTCCAAGCATACCTGACACTCAAACATGTAAAATCTAATTCCATGTGATAACCTTCTACGCATGACAGTAATTTTATGGTTGCATCTTTACACTACCATGCCTCTTTCCTCCTCCTGAGACAGAAAGGACATTGGTGCAAAACAAGAGTCAGCAACAAGGAATGTGAAAGCCTGAAAAATCTTAAGCAGTAGCAACAAAGCACCAACAGATGACCAGCAAAACCTAAGGCATGAGGGCTTGGGATTAGTTTTTTAATTTGATAAAATAAGTATTGGCTCATGGCCAATCTCTTAGGTAAGTCACTTACATAACTATAATTTAAAATAGGAATAAAAGCACATTTAAGTAAGAATACCAATTCAAATCTAGGTGCTTAAATTAGTAATTGGACAGCTGTATATGGCCTCTAAGTGCAGACTGAAGAATTGTGTCTTGAAGAATGAGACACCAATAGACAAACTCAGGATATTTTTGCCTGCCATTCTAATACAAAATAAAATGCTATTACTTGTTTTCAAATCATCTTGCATAAGTGTCAGCTGCTAAAGTAACTATTAGAGTGATATCATGGGCATACACTATCTTTCTTCCCACAAACAGTGGTCATTTATGACCATGTTCAGTCAGCACACCCTTTCTTACATGTCTGCAAAACCACTGGACAATTCGGGCTTTTTGGAGGACAGCTTCACTTCAGCATGACAGCCAGAGTAGATTTGTAAGATGAAATTTCATGCAGGGGAATGGCTGGGTTTTAGTTGTTTTTCAATATTTGATTGCGTTGTGTTTATTTTCCATCTGAAAGGATTATCTTAAGGACAACAAGGCAAGCTGAAGCTGCTCAAAATCCCCTGCAGACTCTGCTATCACCATCTCCCGTGGCTTTATCCCCTAGCAACTACCAAGTAATTGACACAAAATCTTCCCTCTCACCTGCCAGTTTCTGTTAGTTCAGTTTCATACCACCCAGGCTCAGCCAACTCAGAGTTCATCTCTCCAGAATTTTCAGGAAGCAGAAGTATTTACTCAAGACACTGAGGCCACCATATTTTTGGCCATGTGTTTTGCTCATAATATATAAAGCCAATTTAAAATTAAGAAGTATGTTTTGCTCAGTTAAAAGACAAAGGTGTGCACTCTCTTGACTCTCTGCAAGGTATGCACAGCTGACAGCCCTATTATAGCCAGGTCTGCCAACAAGTTGGTTGGGCTGATCTACACAGCACAGTGCAGCACAGTGTGAAGGTCTCAGCCATCAGCAGCTGGAACATCCATATGCATACGGCAGCACCTTGCAGAAATACGAGCATGGGTGCTGGAAGCTGCATTAGCCAACCCATGCAGCAAAGGGACATCTGACCTAGGCAGGGCTGCACCGTGCTCTCAACAACATCTGCAGGCTCTTTGGAAAGCACCCCAGGGTGTCCACCCCCACCTCAGGCCTCGACATTTAGAGAGATGCCAAAGCTGTTTCACACGTGTAGCACACTAAAAGCAGTTTCCCAATGCAGTTGAGTCAGTCCCAGGACTAGCTGCCCTCCCTCTCCCCACCTCCTGCTTCTGTCCTTGCCCTTGCACAGGACCTTGCCCAAACCTCTCTGATAAGCCACTTAAGGGTTGAGCCAGGCAGTAGTGGGACACTGTACAGTTAGGGGATTGTGGTTGGGTGGGTGGTTTTTTTGGGTCAAGGGGTAATTTATTTTTTTTTAACTCCTTCTCCCAGTTCGCTCTGGGGTGATTAGTGCTGGTGCAAGATGATGGGAATCCACAGAATTGGACTGAGTGCACATGGGGAAGTGAGCCAGCATCAGCGTCAGAGAGCTGTGAGATCAATTCAAGCTGCAATTTTATAATATAGCCAAGTTCGCTGCAGAAAAATACTGTAAAAGAGCTAAATACTATTAACTTAGCAGCTGGTGGTATTTAACTGTGCATAACATATTCTACAGGAAACCCACCAGCAAATATTTCTATTAAATTGTAGTAGAAACAACAATCTGTCTGACTAAAAGGAAACATGACTTTCAAACTTATGTAATACATAGATTTGAAACTATCACTCTCTGGTGAGCATATAGCAATAATAAGTCAGCAGTTTCCAGAAATGGATTTCATTGCTTAGAGTTGTAAGTGTGGCACAGCAGCCTTACAAGCAGCAAGCTGTTATTACTCTGCAGTGGTCGGAACTGCCTAGCAGGAGCACAGTGTTGGTACTTGGCTGCCAGAAAGTGAATTCTCAGATGCAGGTATTTCACAGCAGAGGTAAACGTAATTGTTAAAATTAACTACCTGTCATGTAGCTACTACTACTTATTATAATAAGCTAAGTACACAGATAATCTAATTCACCCTGTTCTTACTACATTCAGTGTTGAAACCCCAAAGAATGAACAAAACCTGTTCATATGACTCCTATGAAATGAAATTAGGAAGTACGGAAGTACTCCCATGAAAATGAACATATTTGCTCAGCTGTTTTCTGCTTCGCATTAACTGAACACAACAAAGCAACAGCAGAGGTCATATTTCCCAACTTCTGAAACAATTAGCTCACTACATCTCAAGTAAGAACTACTGTTAAGTTTTGTTCAGTTGGCTTCCTTTCTTCTTAGGAAGAATGCAGTTACCCTCATTTAAGATGGCTAAGATGTTCATATCATTCTTCGTAATGACTGGATCTCAAAAGATAGGTGTTGAATGCGATTTTTAAAATATCAAGGAAGAAACAAATAAATGGAAAATGTTGTTCTACAAAATGCATTCAAACTGATCTTCAATAACATCCCTTTTTGTCCGTGGGTTTAAATTAGCAGAGAATCTTTCCTAGCTGAGCTTCAAATAATGTCTCTTTTTGTCAATGGAATTAAATTAGCAGAAGAGTTTTTCCTAACATTAGAACAGAAAGAAAGAAATATAAAAGTAAAGGGAAGGAAGAAAAACAACATACCTAGCTGTAAATTGCTGGTTTTCACTCCTGAGTAACTGCAGTTACTACTTAGTAAAATGGTGCTATGTTGAGATTATTTATTTCCTGTTAAATTCCTTTCACCTGACAATCTAAAAAAAGATTTTTGAAACAGAAAGCTCAACAGCAGTAACTTTCCTCACTATGTATCTCACATGAGGCTTGTTCCTTGAGCTAGTGACCATTTCTCAGTATGATATGCAGAGGATTAATGGTGTACTTCTAATGGAAATTACTAGATTTCTTCCATATCGCTGAGTCAGTAACATAGCTTTTTCCATATGTTTTAGAATAAATATTGGTAGTGTTTGGCAGGAATTGGGTAAGTGACTCACCTTTGTCTAAAGGAACCTCCTCCTCTTCACAGGGAGAAGGAAGGAGGGGCTGTAGAGGTTCCATGTTGATTATGAGTTGCTTGTTCAAGGAGGGAGAGCTGCGACTCTGGGTAATGCTGGTTCTAAAAGAAGGGGGAAAACAGCATCAGTTTATTCACAAGAAAACAACTGCAGTTCAATACATCTCATCTCAGAACTGTTTTGCATAAATTACACTAGGCCTTGAGCTGTCATAACAAGTTCTGCACTTGAACGCTGCTTATGTGTTATGTTGCACCCTCAGCAGATATAGACCTTTCAATATCTGAAGTGCAAGAGAAAGTTTTGTGCTGGTTTACTTCTCTTTACGCAGCCTGACTCCTTTTCATCTTATGCAGGATTTCAGTGTGTTGCTCCTTCCACACTGCACAGCACATATCAGTATTTGGCTTCATGGAAGGGGAAGGTAGAGAGGATACAAATAATTTTCTTGATGTTGTTCCATTGCCCCTGGGACTGGGTAAAGGATTTGTTATGGTTTGAGCACTGCAGACTAAAGACTAAAGCAGGAACAACCGTATCCCTTCAGTTAACAGATACACAGTGCTCTCATTCTCACGCACACCAGATACTGCCTCTACACCATGCCTCCAGGCACTCAGGCTGGTTTTCTTTCTTGTCTTACTTGGCTCTAACAGGCTTTCCTGGTAGCAGGTGTTGAACTTTCTCAGGAAAGTTTGAGGAATGCTGTTGATTTGCTTCAGTCATGAGGCTCATTAGCTAAAATCATATTACTGAGAATATAAAATGGCTCTTTCGAGTAAGTTAACTAGGACTTACATGCTACAGGCCTGAAGCAAGAGTCCTGCAATAAATTTGAACCATTACATTATAAAATATTTACTTTTGACAGAAGCAAAGATGAAAAGGAAAAGGATTCTACTTGACTTCAAATGGTACATAGGTACAGTGAGGAAGTTTCAAAAAATGCATTTCAACTTTGCACAAAGACTCAACTTACAATTCCACATAGATAAACAAACTGAACAAAGCACCTGTTGCAAGTGAAAAGAAGGGACTGTGTGTTGCTGAGGATTTATGTAAACTTGGAACACAGATGTCCTACTCTAAGTCACATTACATATCATTAAATATTCTGTGGGGATAAACATGCTTTCTTGCTCAACTGCTATGATTCCTTGCTCATTAATGTATGCCCAAAGCTACTTATGTCCTCATTTGCATTCTGTGAGCAGTCTGTAACAGCTATTTAGTTTAAATTTTCACTTCCAAAGAAGTTTTTCACTCAGATTACTGTAATTACAATCACTGCAACCCAGCAGTACCTCCACAGGCTTGTTATGCAACCCCATGATCTTTGTGTTTGCTGTAAAGAGCTACCAAGCAACCCCCAAAATAGAAGAGCCTAGGAGCACACATAAGGCTTCTACTCCATGCTTATTTACAAAGATGTCTCCTTCAGGCATACCCTGGAATCAAAATATTAAATCATTCAGTGTGCATTTGTCAGACCTCTCCACCGCATTAATGCTATATGACTACACACTCCAACAGATTTTCAGTCCCTAGTGCTTTAAGTGTAATATCCAAACACAAAGATACTGAACAGTAACCTCCTCACAACTGCATGTTTCTTTCTCAATGCAGCCATGTCACCACTGAATTGACTTTGAGGAAGGGAGGACAGGGAGAGAAAACTTTATATATATTTAAATATATATGTATATTTGCCTTCAATCATATAATTTCCTCTAAAAGTTTTGCATTCGAAAAACTACCATTTCCCACCCCGAAATCCTCTTTCAGAGAGTAACGTGCTTCTGAAGCCTGCTTTTTTTTGAGCTGAAAATTTGCTTTTTGCCTACTTGTGCTATTAGAAGGACAAGCTATCTACCTCTGTCTCCCATTTCAAAACCTGCACTATAAAAACACTTGAAATCATTAGACTTTTTCTTGGTCTTTCTAAGAAACTAAACTTGGAGCTACCATTATACTGTAAATGCAAGCATTTTAAGAAGGTTAATCATAAAAAATATACATTACTACTTATGGGCGTTAAATCCACATGAAGTTGCTCTATAAACTTATTTGCCCTCTGATCTGTTTCTTCATGTACACTACGAGTTTTAAACAGTATGCTTAAAATACACTAAATACTGAAAGCAAAGAAAAGCAAAATACAAGATAAAAAATAATTTTACATTAAAACCTTTTCTTATACTGTGGAAAAAAGAAACACTATGGGAAGTAGGCAATAAGCTATTTCCTTATGTGAGTAACTATTTTAATTTAAAATGCATTTGTGTGCCCAAGTATTCTACCCTGCCTCAATGACGGACCTATATTCTGTCTTCCATGTTCTCAGTCAACACATTCTAGACTGTCACTTACCCTGTTTTGAAATGTAATCTGTAAAAGCATGTTCAAAAGCATCCCTGCATGGCCTTACTATTAATTACATAGTAGGGCTGCACAACATATTTATAAATATTTGCTGCAAATATATTCCTACCCTTTAGTAAAGACAATCCACTTTTCTCTCAAATATAGATGGAATAGCCATATTCAATTAAAAATAAACCAAACACACACATCCTACCCCTGAAAAAAAATCACAATAAAAATAAGGATATGGCTGTAGAATGTTCACAAAGTTCAGTAACCTTTTTAAAAGTTTTTAAATAGCTTTTTCGTGCTGGCCTCTTTCTTCTTTTCTGAAGGAATTTAATTAGGTTCTTACCAATTTTCACTGTCACTACAATGAGTGATAAGGACCAGAAAGCATTAGTTTTCTTTTAAAATCTAGCTGCTTGTTTCTAACAAGCCAAATTTTTCTCTGAAAAAAAGATTGTCTGATCTTTTTTCTCTTTACTGACTGAACTTCCTGCTTTTTAATCCGACTGCGTTATGCAAAAACTATCAAGTATACTGTTAAACATACCCATGTACCTACACAAAACAGAATCTTTCAAAACCAGGCAAGAACTAGGAATGAAATGAGAATGTGCTTTTCTGTCAGGATCATGTAATAACAGTCTATGTCATAACACAGAAAATAATATAAGCTACTTATCTGACTGATTGATTAAACCCAGCTTCAAAGCAGCACAGATTAAGTTCCCTTGTGCAGGAGACAATACGGCATTGTCAGAATTTTTTAACACTGGCAACACATATTTCCCAAGACTTGCATGCCTCATTGTGGAAGCTTAGAACAACAGTCATTACATCTCACAGTAAAGGAAAGAGAATTTCTCTGTAGAGAACAATAATCCTCCTTAGTCCTTAAACTTTAATATTGAATGTGAAGACATACCTGTGAACTTCAGGAGGTTCCCTCTGGATTTTAGAGCTTGCCTCCACCACCTCTTTGGCTACTTTTCCACTGCATTAAAACATGAAATAAATATTCAAGCAAATACTAAGATGAGCTCATTACATGCCAAACACTATACATAAGTGAACAATTAAGTTACATTCAAAAGAAAAAAAGGGAAAAAAAAATCCTATGTAGTGGGTATATAGTGTCCCAGATTAAAAATTCTGCTGACCACTTCTCTGCAAAGCTACTGAAGAAAAAGCAACCTTTTGTAGTAGAACGCTAGGAGACTGGACTATCCCACTAATGCGCCAGAACTGCCCAGTTACAGGGGGCATACGGTCTCTGCACTGGCCACTCATCGTTGTTTTTACAGAAACTGCACCAAAAGTGGAACACTGTTTCATGAAACTGGTCTTCGACAGAAGTCTGCATGAAACCTCCAGGATGCTAAAGAGACAACAGAAAATCTTTCTAATCCTGACCTGAATTATGTGTGAACAGGTCGTCAAGAAGGAAGATCCCTCAATTTGCCATAAGTAATTACTGATGTTTTCTCTTACTTTCTGAAATGGTTTACCATGAAAAAGAAACAGCAAACACCCACCTATATCGAAATCTACTGCCTTTAAAAAATATCTTGCTGCTGGACATGGTCTTGATCTGACTGGATTTTGCATACCTTGAAGAAAAAGAACAGAGTCTGTCACATTTTCAGCATAGAAGGAACACGATAAGCAAAAACGAACTAGGCAAACTACAAGCTTTGTTATTTTTATACCACAAAGTAATACTCAATAATTGGCCTTTCCAACTTTTTTTTAAGGCCATTATACAAATTACAATATAAAGCGCACATAAAACAATTCAGACAGCACGGAAAAACTGAACATAGAACAAGTGATTACCTGGATAGGAAAGCAAGAAAATTAAATGCAGACACTTGCTGCATCTCTAGGGACTCTCATTCACAGGATGAAGGAAAGACTGTGGTACACCAAAAGCCCCTAGGACAAGTTTGCCCTAACAGCACCTTGTTTGTGGGAAGATATGGCTATTTCACTTCCCCACTAGTAAAACAAAGAAAGAATAAAGAAGTGGTAACACTTGCCTCCAAGAATAGTTGCTTTTCCAATGTCTCTATACAGTCAACTCCTTAGTAGCCTACATCATATCCTACTGCTTCTCTCTAATCACAAAGTATACAGCAACCTTTTATCACAGTCTTTTATCACAAAGATCATGGAAGAGTATCCCAGACGTTCCATCTCCTTGATATTCTCTGCCTTCAAAATGGCAAATTGATTTCATATAGAGTCTCTCATTCCCAGACCCTAGTAAACAATCTTCTATGATTTCTATCTACTTGATAATAATCACAACAGTCAACCCTGAGCCTGGATCAAGACAGGACTAAAGCTGTTTTTTCAAGACATGCCAAGCAATCATGACCTTATCTTAAATTCCAAGTCTCAAGCTCTTCTAAGCAGAGGAGAGGACGAAATCTAACTAAAGCAAAGTGTCATTGTCATGAATTATTTATACAACCTGGCTACCTCTGTTCTAATCGTATTGGAATACCTTGTTGCTATCATACAGAACATAAACAGGATTTATGTAATGCTGTTAAGTAACCAACAGTCCACACTTAGTACAACTCAGTTTCTCTGAAATGTATGAAAATTTTGCTGTTTCAAAACTACTACCCTAAGCCTTTATTTACAGATTGCTTTGGCTTCATTTTCATGTTTGGAGGATTGTTGTTATTTTTCTGCACTCTGCTTATTAACCATTACTATTTTCCAATCTATTGGCCAGGTTCCTCTCCACTGAATATCACTACCAATCTTCATTTTACTAAAGTAGTCCTCTTTTAAGACCCACCAGAATTGAAACAGGCAAGCATAATTTTAAACAATCCTGCTAAAGAAATAACCCCACAGTAGTGCCTGAAGACATCTGGAAAGTAGAAAAAAACATGAGAGAAGCAGCCCCACAGACACCAAGGTCTGTGAAGAAGGAGAGGGAGGAGGTGCTCCAGGCGCCGGAGCAGAGATTCCCCTGCAGCTCATGGAAAGACCATGGGGAAGCAGGCTGTCCTCCTGCAGCCCATGGAGGTCCACAACAGAGGAGATATCCACATTGCAGCCCATGGAGGACCCTGCACTACAGCACATGGACATGTTCTGAGGGAAGATGCAGCCCATGGAGAGCCCACACAGAAGCTGGCTCCTGGCAGAAGTTGTGGCCCATAAAGCAGAACCCATGCTGCAGCAGGTTTATCCTGAAGGAATAGAGCCCATGGGAAGGACCCGTGCTGGACAAGTTTCTGAAGGGCACTGGAGGAGTGGAAAAGTGTGAGGAGGAAGGAGCAGCAGACAGAAACTGCTATGAACTGACTGCAACCCCCATTCCCCATCTCCCTGCACTGCTTGGGGCAAGGAGGACATAGAGGAGTCAGAAATGAAGGAGTGAAGTTGAGCCTGGGAAGAAAGAGGGAAGGGGTGTTTTTAGTTTTGCCTTTATTGACACTTTAAAATAGAGCAAGACGATGAGAAACAAATTAAATTAACCTTCCCCAAGTCAAGCCTGGTTTGCCTGTGACAGGAATTGGTAAGCAATCTTTCTGTCTTTAACCGAACCCATAACCTCTTTCATCTTATTTTCTCCCCTTGACCTGTGGAGGAGGGAGTGAGAAAGCTGCTAGGCAGGCATCTGGCACCTAGTCAAAGCCAAACCCACCACAACCATGTATTTGTGACCAAAACCTGAACAGTTAATATAACAACCATTTAACAATAAGAGCAGAGAGATGATATTCCTATAAGTCTCCCTCAGACATCTTCACTTCGAGCACTAATTTCTCTCATTTGGGTGGGAATTGTTTCCTATTCCCTCTAATTATTTCTAGAAATATAAAAAAAACCTGCTCAAACACCATGCACTATGTGTACTTCCAATGGAAAGCACTCCTGATAATCTTTTTATTAATTCAGTCTCAAACACAGTAGATGTTAACATAGAGAATTAACAGCTGTATTGTTCCAGCTCATATTTCCTGTTTCTTCACTGAATATATCAATTGAATAGATTATATTGATATGTTATTGTACCAGTGTTGAAATGAAACAAGGAATCTTCTCCAAAATAAAGCAGGTCATTAACATCCATGTTAGAAGACACATTCTTCCCACTTAGTTATTATTCACCCTTACAGCAGCCCCCTGGTGCTGTTATGCTCCAACAAAGAAACAATAATTTTTATGAAATATGCAAGATGCTGTAAGGAAAGACTAAGTAACAAGAATAAAAGCTATATGTCTAAAGGGAAGCATCAATAAACAGACCTAACAAAGTCAACAGAGGGCAAAAAGAACACAATAAGAGCTTCTTAATGAGGAATTATTTTCAAGTTCTCTTTTAGGGAATAGGGAGGAAGACACTCCTTTTTTATTGACAATTTAAAGGGTTTTTAAAAAAAATCAAATGAGATGGCTGGCAACTTACAAAATGTATCTAAGAACATTTTCTTTTTTTTTTTAAAATCATTTCAGAGAATTTTTTTTTTAATCAACTCTTAGTAAACCTTGGATTTCAAGTGGGAGAACATTACCTACCAGCAGAAGAGCCCAGAGAATCAAGTATAACAGATTGTTTCCTTCATTCTCAAGGTATTCAACAGCAGGGCTAAGATTAACAACTATGTTCCCAGACACAAGTGCAGTAACATGTCCATCCAACATCACACTACAGAGCAGCAAAACCAGTGTGCTGGAAGAAGTGTAATTATTCACTGCCAAAACCCTCCTGCCTCATTCAGATTTTAAACAATTTACAATACTGGCTTGAAATGAAATAATATTCCTCATTAGCTTGCGTATTTTCTGTTTGCATTTTGAATTCTGTTAATTAAATGGAACATTTCACGTTAAACAACCTTCTACTCACGTGCACACTTTTTTACTTTTAGTATAGATGATCACTTCAGGTTTACATACTTGTAAAAAGCCTGGTTCTCCACCCCACACTTCCAAAGATGCTTGCAGGCTGCTGGTGTAGAGGTATGGAATGACAGCACAGCCTTTTTCTAAGTGAAAGGAAAAGGAGGCAAATAAAAGTAATGAAAATGTAGAATTCTCAAAGACTGAAGTAGCTGTACCTGATGGCATCATCATGAACTGGATACACTGAAGACCAAGTTTTCCTGAGTAGCCTCGCTCTGTGGTTCACCCACAGAAGTACAACCGATACATAGCTGATATTTAAGCTGCCCAGGCAATTGTTTCAGAAATACAAGCGGATGCTTGGAGGTGACAGGGAAGAGCATATGTACAAGTGGCTTGTAGAATAAACCTGTACCAACTGTATTCACACCAAAATCAAAAGGTGGAAGTCTCTACATTCAATATTTCACCCTGCACAGTTGCTGCACTACTTACCATCCGCTTCTCCCTGTTCCCTATGTCCTGCCATCAAATCCTCCTTGCAACCACACAAACAGCCCAAGACACCTCTGGCATTATTTCCTTCCTTCATTTTCTATTTCTCACCTAGACTGCATCCAAAGCTGTAACGTTGGGCTATGTCACTCTGCCCTAGGGGCAGAACTGATTATAGCATCCTGTAGGCAAAAATCTCTACGATTTCAATGGCAAGAGCCTAAGGACAGGACTCCTGACTGCCTAGGAGAGACTCCAGCCTATTCAGCTGACCAACTTTTGAGGACATGATTGTAATTAGATGAAAATACCTCACATTGATCCAGGTATCAATGTTCACCTGAATTTTCAATCACATACGGATGTCACTCATGCTCTAGAGTGGGTAGGTACAGCTTTAGCGCTTTAAAATCTGTTAAAACTTGACTACACAGATGACCAAAACCATGAGCAATCAACACAGCACTGCATGAATGTTAAGTGAGAAATGTCTCAACCCTTTGCAAATCAGACATTCTTTTGACAACAGCAATATTCTTGTTCACTCATATTCTATATTGTAGTTACAATATGAAGTACAATTATTGATTGTTTAGAAGTTTGTTTAGTTAAAAAATGATGTTACAATTTAGTTTATTCTAAATCATATACAGAAGTTCTGTGAAAATATTCAACCTGACCTCTTTCTGAGCTCCAAACACATAAAAAGTCTTCCCTTCAAATTTCAGTTTATAGACATCACACCTAGAAAGAGAAAAGTCATTTAAGTATAGGAAAAATGGATAGATCTACAGGTATGTAGAACCCATTTCTACAGGTATGTAGAAACTTGTATGCAAGTTTCCTTGATTCCCAAAGTCAAGCAGGCTGTCAAATGACAAAGAGCCTCAACAGAAGTCTTACAACCTTTAGCATAAAAGCATTTAATATTCTAATGTTCTTTAGAGCAGAGAATATAAGCCCAGAGTATTTCTTTACAACCCTATGCACCTTCAAAGAATTAACTTTGGCTGCTGGAAAATGAAGAGGAAATTAAAAGTAGGCAGAAGCTGATGTTTACATTCTATTTATCACACAGTCTGTAATTCCTCTTCTATCTTAAAACCTTGGAACATCTAATGTAATTAAATTGAGGGGAAGAAAATACTCTTATCTCTATCCTTATTTACTTGTGGTTTCATATCACACATTTTAGTAACTAGCTACTTACAGACAGAACACAACAGGAAGAAAAAGAAAATGTTTGACAGCACTTATTACTGGGGCCTTGTGAGTTGCAAACCTATGTCAAAATTTAATTTAACCAAGGCTGAAAGCACAGTCTACAGATGGAATAGCAGTGCACCGTATAAAGGCAATGTGATGCCTCTGCTTAAATTGTAATGGAAATTTTGTCATTACCACAGCTAAAATGGTGACACCGTAGTTTTTCTAAACTTCTCTAAAGATTTTGGATATCAGATGGTTGAAATAGGAATGATTCTGGAGGCAAGGACAATGCTGGCCCTGCAACTTTAGAAAAAGAGTTTTGCTTTAACATTAAACAACAACAACAAAAAATCATTCCAGTTGAGAAAGGTTTTTCATTGAAAAGAAAATCTCAAATATTAATTTGGATTTTTACTGTGCAGTGCAAATTTCAGCTGATATCAGTTAAAACTACTAGCACTCACTTCTAGGTCTCAGAAATGAAAGGAGCAGTGCATGGCATTCAGATAAATTCAGATAAACCAGATCGAACTTCCAATGGCCAGTGTAACACTGAGACAGCTTAATGGCTTTTCCTCCATCACTATTGCATTTTGTACCTAGTTTACATGCCAATGGAATAAATGAATACACAGAGATCTCCGAAGGGACACATTATCCTTAACTGACATGAAAAACTAAGCGCTGAGAAACTAATTTCCCACCGTATGGTGGATACATCCTTGGCAAGTGTTATTCTCTCCTCCCTGCACTGTAGACTGACGTTGCAGTCACATTGTCCTTATGTCACAAGCACAAACCACTGAAGCACTGTGACAAGGGCTACCCAAAATTAACCCTAGGGAAACTACAATACAAATCCAGGATCACAAATGGATGGCATTTGACAGACATGTCCGCAGAGCTCCACAGGGAACTGAATTGTATAGACAGGACTACACTGACTTTGCACCTCTGAGGATTTCAGGTTAGTCAACTATCAAGGGGAGTTCTATGGACATGCAGCAAAAAGTCCAGCTCTACACAAAAAACTACCTCCCCATTTCTTCACCTCCCACCCATCTTGTTCCCACAAGACAGGCTGGGAGCGCTGAGGTGGAGCAGCCACATCTAAGTAACTGCTGTGGGCATCTGTTAAGCAGCAGGGCTAAAACGAGATTTATTGACATCTGAGCATGACTGTGCTCACTCTGCAGCACACCGCTGAGGGCATGCCCAGCTACTGTTACAGTACCGGCAGCATCTCAGTTTTAGCGCTCCCTCAAACATGGCTGTGGCTGCCCAATTAAGTCAAATGTTTTGCAGAAGCAGAAAAGGAAAGCCAGACAAAGCAAGGACAATTGCATAAGTGTCCACTTCTTTAAAAAAAGAGGCTAAAAAATAAAAATTCAAAGGCATTCTCACCTCCTCCTCCGCTTACTAAATAAGTTCTTTCATAGTTTTCAAACTGAGGCTATTAAATGAGGAAATAGCAACATTTCCAAGAGTCAAATAAAGATGCAGGTGGACTCTTGTAAACTCTACCAGACGTCTCTGCCAACAAGCCTCACTGGTGATTTACAGCACAGTTGAAAAATCAACTTACTCAGTTTTAGCATTTTTGCATTATGTTGACTAATGCACCCAGCAGAATAATTTTCACTGGAGGAAGAATGAGACCAAATCATTATTATTATACTTCTCATCTAAGATCCTTTGAAACAGAAACATAATGGGGCAAGAGAAGGAATATTCACTTGGTTCACCTTAAAGACAACAAATGCAGGTGAAGATAGTAGGAAGAAGGGAAGACACAGGAGAAAAGACTCTTGTATATTAATCTACTCTTACTTCACATGCTTACCATTTTAACAAATGAATTCTTTTATTCCCCTGGAAAACTACAAATCCTGCAGCTGTGAATCCTAAAAATGTAGTCGTCCCTGTTGAGTCCTTGAAAGAGAAAAAAGAAACATAATTTTCCCCTCATCCAGTGAGGTATTTCTTACTGATAGCATAAATTGTTACCCCACTATAGATTACCGCCATTTTGTTTTCCGTTTCAAAATAAATTTTGCCTTCAAATTGTACACTTCTAAAGAACAAAGACTGCTCTTGGCAATACAGGCCTCATTTATTTCTAGGCATTTAAATGAGTAAGAGCATCTTATGCTTTGTTTCCATCTACCTGTAGCTGATGACAGCAGCGAATCCTTAGGTATACTCACTAATTTTGTTAAAAACATACTTCTGTGCATGTGCTATTCTTAACGTGCTGACTAACTACAAACCAGGGATTCATATCTGCTTCAATACTGATATTTTTTTAGATTTCATAATACGTTGCTCCCCTGTGAGATGTTGTGTTGGAAGTACTGCTGACAGACAGCATTTACTACAATAAGCAAGTACTCTTGAGTACAAACCAGAACATACAGTGATACTTGCCTTTCAAATAGGAAAGACCATTTTTTAAATTTTTAATTCCACAATAAAAGTTCTGGCTTATAGTTTTTGAGCAATGATTCAAGTGAATCTTGTATTAACTAGATTTCCTGTCCATCCCAAGTTCCAGACCCTCACCTTGCTAAAGTTAGTCAACTTTATTGTGTCTTATGTTCCACAAATAAAATAAGGGGGAACAGAAACAGCAATGCCTCTGGAGTAGCAGCCACAGCACTGGAAGGAGCACGTCCTAAGGAGCCAGGGAAGCACCTTACTTTGCAGTTCACTTCCAGAAGACTGAAAAATTTTCCTTAGGCATGGGCCATGAACGCCTGCATGCCCCCACACTACAAGCCCTGCCACACAGGTAAAGAGGAAATTCTGAGCCAGATTTGCCTTTGTCCTAAGTGCCAACATAAGTCTGTCTCTCAGATGCCCTATGAAAATCTGCAGTATGGTTTTGAACTAAAGTTCACTAAGTCACTGACCTCACTGGCCTCTGAACCAGACCCTGTATTTCACACAGGAGCACCATTCCTAACAAAGTACATATGAAATCTGATGCAGCTTCATGTCAGATGTGACTGTTTAAGGGCGTTCACCACCAGAACAGCTAACTGGACAGCACTGCTGTTCCACCAAATGAGATGGTATACAAGCCAAAGTAAAAGCAGTAGTTAAAACATGAAGAAAGTAACACTAAAAACAAACACTGCAGATTATGCAGATAAAAACAAGTAATTAAAAATGCAGGTGTAAGGGATAACCAGAACTGGTAACTAAAATCACCTTCTCATAAAGAACCACAAAATAGCAAAGTGGAGGAATATGCAAATATGCAAATGCATACCCAGTTCTCCCCTCTGTACATTTGGTTTGCTGTTCTTCCTAAGATTTGCATATTTTGATGGTGTTTGAAAAACTAATCTGCCAAGGACTAACAGTTGTTCCATCTTCTGGACAGAGTAACACTGAATCCTGAAAATCTTGGCAAACGCAAAGTATTTCACACCTGGAATATTTAGAGAAACCTTTGCATTAAATGCAAAGAAATTATGATGTATAAGCAAAGCTTTTGTCGTGAGACTCTACCACATTTCTTCTACGATGTTCTGCTTCCTCTGGAGAGACCTTTCCTTTGACTAATGTAGAAATGCCAACCAGTCAATGTTCTTCCAAGGCTTAAACATAATATGTAGTTCCAGGGCAAGTTCTTTTATAAATTACTCCCTATTTGTGCCTGGATAAAAAACAGGGCTAAATCAACTCAATTAATGGCTTTTTACTAAATGTTAGTAAAAAGAACATTTTATTAGATGTTAGTAAAGAAAAACTGTTACCTTGCAAGGATGAGGATCAACACCATAAGTTTCCAAAGAATATGCTTTCAGGAGCAAGTTGAATTCAGAAACAGCTGGGCTCTGACCTCTGAAATTACAAAAGAAACAGCAGTTTGACACCAAAAAGAAAATAGGAGAAAAAAACTTTTTGACTGGAGCGTTTAAATGCCTAAGGAAAGAAAAGTTCTTACTGAAATACAAACTATTTCAACCATGTTCTGTTTATAATGTAAAGATAGAAAACTTTTCACATGTTTTCTCCTGCTGAATTGCACAGTGCCTGATGTTTTCAGGTAAATTCTGATGTTTTTTTCTCAATCCTGAGATAATAACATGTTATGCCGTTAAACAGCTATCCATTATCCTGCAAGTATTTGTTGTCTTTTGTTATACATGCATATCAGCCTGAACATGAAATAAACCTCAGCATCTTTTTCCACAAACTCTTGCTCCCCAACTCATTTAAAAGGATTGTGCAGATTAACAAACATTCCTTCCAGCACAGGGTATAAACTTAGCAATCATATTACACTGTCCACTCAGATGCTTGCCTAATTATAGCAGTGCCTGCTACCATCATGATAGTTCATAATCTGCCAGCTTTTCCATTATATGCCCCTATTTTTAGGGTGTCTATAATCAACCATGAATATACACTAAAGCCTGAAACATGGCATGCAAGACTTGAGTTCTAGAGTAAGTTTTATTATTTGATTTTTGCTCTGCTCACTCCTGACATTACAATAAGCTCTAACACAGATTTACAGTGCCTGTTTGTCAGTGAACTGTTCCTAGTATTATTTTATTTATGTATTTGCATGACTAGAGTACAGGATTCTGATAGATAATATGGGTTTGTGACAATGAACCGTGCTTAGGACCTTTAGAAAGCCAGCTCTCATAAATGCTTCTTATGCAAATATCAAAAAAATGAGCCTTAGACAAATCTTCAAGGAACACAGCAATACTTTATTTTACCCCTGCATTTTGGGGTCCAGTCTCACACTGTGACCAATGGCACTCGGGAATTGGCATTTAAAAACTGCTCTGTACAGTGGTGTGGAATAATTTCCCTGTAAGTCTGTTTTCCCCCAGTAGCTAGAAACCAACAAGCATTGAAATAAAAGATTCAGTATCCAGCCCAAAGTTCTGTTTAACAATTCAGACAATGCGAGCATGCTTGTGGATGTCAAATCCTGTTTTGAACCTAGCAAGCTCATGCCCTGTGAAAATGTAAGTGTCAATAACCTTCTCTGTTACAGTTTTAATTTGTGCCTGCTTATTGTCTCCCAGTCAATCCCATGATACTTCTTCAGCTTCTTCCATATGTCTTTTGGTCCTCTTTGATACTACACTCCTTGCACTTCATTTCAGACCACATTTTTGTTGAAGTTTAGCCTTTAAAGAAAAAAAACCATGTGAGATTAGAGAAGTGCCCTTCTTTCTCCTTCCTTTTTTGGTCTCTTTCTCACCATCTTCCAATGGAGAAGAACATGTACGAAGTGGAACACCAAAAATTACAAATTTGCATTTACACAGCTAAATATTTAAGGGGAAGACAGCATGAAAGCAGCAAACAAAACAAAACTGCTTATTTTGCCCAATCAACTTTCTGATGGCTCTGCTAAACCATTTTTCTCCCTTTTCAATATTAATAAATCACAACTTTAAGTGTAATCACAACTGTAAGACTGAAAAATGAGCCTTAAAAAGGCAACAAGTTTGTTTTGTGCACTAACCAACTGCACAGGACAGAAGTAATTAACTAACTTGACCTAAATTACTTAGAACACTTATGTTGCATAGTGAAAACAGCCAAACACATAGATGGTTTGAGTGCTTATTGGAAATTGGGCCTTACAGAAAAATAAGATTATATAATGCATCTTTTCCCCACCTCCCTTTGCTAGTACAAAAGAAAGTAGTCAGTCGTATGGATTGAAAGGACCAAAAAGTGACAAATACTTTGGAGTGATGTGAATTGGGGGTTTTGGCATTTCCAAAAGGGAAAAAAATATTAAATTGCAATTATTATTGAAAAGACACATTAAAAAAGAATTAGCATGCTCTCCTCACCTATAGCCTCTGAAACTACACTGTCTTTGTGCACATCAAGTAGAACAAGCTGTGGCACTTGGGGAAAAAAGCAAAAGACATGGACAGGTTTGATCTTACCGGATTACAGGCTAATCAAATGGCTACTGTGCAAAGCCTTACAAGAACATCACAAAGCAGAAGAGTCAAGGGCAATAACAAATGAAAAAATCCTCATCTATCCCTTATCAAGGGATTAATATTCAAGCCTTGATAATACACTTTTCATCTGTAACTTTGCAATTAAATTTTCATTACTAAATAAAAATGTAACTATAGTAAATCGTATCAGTAAAGTGAACATTTTTTATCAGTCACTGATTTAATATCAGATATGCCTTTGACTGTCTTTGTTTAAAAGCCTTTAAGCTTTCTACATGCAACAAACAGCCTTATGCAAAAACATATAGAGTTTCCTCACTTATGCAAGTGTTTCAACTAACGCCTCTTACGGTGGAAAAACAAGGAATATTTGGACAACGCATATTTGCTGTTTTGTAACTCAGTTCTCTCAGTAATGTCAGGTCTCTCTCTCAGTGCATTCACTCCTTTTGACCTTATATGACTTCCCAAATTTTTCAGAATGTATTCAGCATTAAATGGAAGATGTATTCTCTTTCTATATGCTGCAGCCACTATAGCACCCAGCTGCAGTGTGCCAAAGGTTTTGAACAGGACCAGTAAAAGAAAACATTACACAGAAAAGTTTCTGTACACCACACAAATGATAAAATGTGGATAACTTGTGAAATTAGAACTCCACAGTTATTAGCTATGAATTAATGATTCAAACTAGGATTCAATCAATCTAAAAGTTCCTAATAAAATTTTAATGAAACAAAGACTTTAATAGGAGACTGAGAAGTCTACATTACTCTCTGATTTTTCCTTTAGGCTCACAAAAAGTACACACTAGAGGATGTACAAGCTCTGTTTATTCCCCACAGGGCCCTCAACTCTGAAGCACTTCAAAGGCCAGGAAGCTCAGCAGGGAATACCTCCAGGGTGTGCCACAGCAATGATCTACTTGTTTTGCTGGCTGCCCACACCAATTCACTCTAGAATTTTCTCCCCTTCATACCTTTCCTTTGAGGTATGTATCTGTTGTTACATACTGAAGTAGGGAAACTTAGTGAAAGTCAAAGATGAGATAGCACAGGATTGAGTATTAATTCCTTTCAGCAAACAGAGAAGACTATATAGCAATAACAGCAAAGAAAAAACATTTTCAGTGCTATTCTTGGTTTCTTGCTTCCTGAGTAACCTTAGTGAAGTCACTTCATCTGTCCTCTCTGATTCCCTTACTGACTTAAAAAGTGCTGTGAGATACTACTATTAACATACTACTAATAATAATAAAACACATTATTATTGTCCATCTTTTTGCCTCATCTCTATGTCAAAAAAAGTTACTGTACTTGAGCATGCCCCATGTACAATTAATTTCTGGGTATTTATGGTCTGTAGGGTATTTCAATGCAATTAATTCAAAGAATAATAAGTATGTACATAATGATCTGGCCTCTAGAAGCATTATGTATTCACCTCCATGCAAACCAGGGAAAAGTATCAGCCATAAAGCTTTAAATAACATAGGCTCAGTCTCCATCAAACACCCTTTGCCCTGCCCTGCAACTGTGGACATATCTCACTGCAGTCTCAGAAGAGACCACAGTAACTATTTCAAGAAGGATCTCCATCTATGAAGTATTCTTGTTATATTCCTGATCTTGTACGGGACATCCCTCAGCAGAACAAGGTTACTTGGGTTTCCTTTTAACCTAAGAAAAAGCCAGAATTCTGCATAAAGAATCAACACATTTAGCTACACCATATACTGATCACAGAACTGCTTACACATGGCTGAGGTTTTGTTGTTGTTTCTTTAAATCTTTTTACAGGTGGTTGAGACTCCAATTGCTATACAATTATAGTATTAAAGGTCTTCAGTAGTTTTTACTTTTCCTTTAAGCTCAGGAGATTCTGGCAGACGGTGGGGATGTTTTTAAATTGTCTGCTAGTACTTTTAGTCACAATGAAGGTACTACGGAGGACTATGTGGTATTGAAACACAAATCTGCTATAATTATCAGTGTTTTAGTTGTACTGGGGACAACAGCACAACAGTGGTAATAATTCTAAAGAAAAGCACTAAATTAAGACACTGGTAAATGAAATTGTGTTGTAGGCTGTGGCCTAGTTTGTCAGAATAGCGAGACCAGGCTTTGCACATTGCCCAGGCAGCAGAGCTGCTCCCCTGAGAACTGCCTGGGCCACCAGCATTCAGGAGAGAAAAGCCTTTAGATGGGTCTGCCTATGAAAAGAGACCTTAACATCTGGCAAGTAGCTGAATTGCTGAAATGTTGCTGGAACATATAAAACTTAGAAAACTGCAGAATACTCAAATATCAATTTTAACCTGTACTGCAAAATTGTTTTTTCTCTCAGACAGATAGAATCCTAGGATCAGAAAAACCAGAATAATCACTTTAAAACAATAATCGAACTCTTTTACAAGTCTATTAAGTGCTTATGTGTTTAATTTTACACCGTGCACATGGTAATGACATGTGTCACTTACATAACTCCTTCTACCAGAACATTTCAAATTACTTGTGTGCCTTTGGAGATCAGACTGAGGTGGTATCTCTGAAGTCTGTGCTTAGGTATCTGTATTTCAACTTCACTTCATAAACTGATGCAGTGATGCAGACAGCTTTAAGCTTATTCAACAGACAGAATACATTTACAGAGCAGATGCAGTTTTAATTTACCATTAATTTAAAATCTACTCCCATGATACAGAGACATCTACTGAGCTCTCTGTTTTTAATATCACAGTAGATTCATTTTTCTGGTCCACACACATCTAGCCTATAAAGCTTTCTCCCAGATAAAGACAAGGTGGGGAGGGAGGAGAGGGGCAGAGGAAATACGTCCCTTCAGCTGATGAAGAAATGACTTCTAGAAATTCACATAGACATCTGAATTCACCAGTATGCTAAATACGCAGAACCTGAATCCAAACCTCACTATGAGACAGGCAACAACAAGCTTGGTAAAGAAACCAAACACATTTGTGGATCATGATTATGAACACTCTTCCCGGGGAGGGGCAGGGGGGAAGCACGTGCACATACACACACACAAAAAATAAAACTTTCCTAAAGCTAAAAAATTATCAATATTACAACAAAACCAGCTACCTTTCTCAATTCAAGTAGATTATCCTTTCTATTGAATACTTCTTGGAATTCCCATTAAAAGAAAAATCACATATATTGATATATCTTTTCAGGTTTTCATTGTATCAGATAGACCTTTGGGAAAAGAAGAGGGGAAAGATGCCTGTTTTATCTCTGAAGTTCCTTTCTCTAGATTGCTGCTACAACTGCATCTTCCATTAACAATAATCTTCCATTAAAATCATGCTCAGTTAAAGCTGCTCCTTACCCTAAAGCTTCTGGGAATACTGTCTGTGCCATGCAAACACCAATCCAACAAAACAGCATCTCACTCCTACCATATTCAACTAAGTGCATCCAGAATTACAAATATGGTTCCTTAATTTTAAATGGTTTTGAGCACAGTTCTGTGAGAAAAAAGTGGTTCAGAAGAAAAAGCAACACACACATCATTTTTCAGGGAAATAAGTAGGTGACCAGGAGAACCTGTTATTTCAAACTTATAATAAATATACATTCCAGCCTTCTCTCTAATTCAGTCAAATTAAAACTGATAGGAATTATGGAGTGAAAGAATACACCAGGAAAATATAGCAGAACAGAAACAAACAAATTATTCATCTATTACAGCAAACACAATGGCATTCTAATACCAGATTGCTAAATTAGAAAGAATTACCTAATTTTGAAGTTGCAGTGACATGTGCCAACATATAGCCTGATGGATAAATCTAAATGCCTACATTGGGAAACTCTAAATAAGCAAGCATGGGCTGTCAAGGCTGAGGTGAAGAGGACATTCAGTGCAGCCCAGGGTTGCCACGTAGGTGGGACCCTGAGCAGCTGTTGCCACTATCTGCCTGTGCACTCCCGCTACACATCATTGTCCGCCGCAGCTCTCCAAAGTTCTTGATATACTTTGTATAGCTGAGAACTACAAAGACTTTGGCTCCTTAGGCCTGGAAGTCAGCTACCCCTGCTGTAGCCCAAGTCCTGCTCTTTTCCAAACTACCCCCTCCCCTCCATGTAAACCTCAACAGATCCTCATTCACTAGCAAAGTGGCTTCTGTCTCCTGTAACATGACTTGCAAGTTTTGAAGCATACCATATGTCCTTCCAATAGCATTCCCTTTGTGTATACAAGGCCGTTAGGTACTGATGTGATTAGTGTAGTACGAGAAGCTAAATATAAAGTGTAGATGAGTGTGCTGCCAACATTAAATGCATAAAGCAGGTAATATGTAGTTTTAATTGCAAGAAGCTTTTAAATGAAATACATGATCCACATTATTCTGGACTTGCTAAATGGGAATTTAGTTTTAGCACTTTTTAATATATTCAACAGCATGCAAGAAGTTGCTTTAATCTTGGATCAAACGATATTAACACCCACAAAGAGAAGCATTTTCTAGCAACTCTTGCCAAGTCTTCTAGGACAGCCTCCCAGAATATATTCTGATAGTAACATTTGTAGTTATGCTTGTCAGTGGCTCCACTGACAGCTCCATCTCCGCACGAGCTGGAAAGCCAGATCCTTAGAGACTGGAAAATCCTGTACTCCTGCTGGCACCAGAGTCTGAGCACCCATGGTAACTGATGGTACAGTGAAGGGAATGCAGTAAGAGTTAGAGCAGTGGAGGAAAGTTAAAAGTGCTTAAATCCCCACCAAGTAGTTACAGGGTAGACAATGCAGCAAAGGATAAAATTGTTATATGCCTTTCAAATCAAATTCAAACAACACTTCTCATTTAGCTTGGATCAAAGACAAGCATTAATTTGCTACTCTAGTTTTCAGGAAAATACTACCCTTTAGCTTAAAAGTCTAAATTGCTTTTGAGATTGTTAATAGCAGAACAAGGCAGTGATTTCACACGCTCAGAGGAAACTTTTTCTCCTCCCAAAAGATGTCCTTCTACATATGACTTTTGCAAAAGCTGGATTATTTGATACACACAATGGAGATGACAGCCAATTCAGTAGCACTCAACCATCTTGAGCCTGTATCCACGCTGGCCATCTCAAGCAACAATAAATAACTTGCATTTACCTATATAGGGTCAGCCTGGGAAACAGGCATTTGAACAGGTCGTGTAACTCTACAATTTACTGCACAAAGTTAATGCTTGCATTTGGCTTTCAGATAAATTAATGGCTTTTTACATAACACTTTCATATAAATTACATGGCATAATATTTCATATCAGAAATAAGTAAAAATTTTTCATTACTTTTCAGGTGGGATAGAAAAAAGTAATCTTTATTATTAACCACTGAGTCCTTTCAAAAAAGAAAAAAGGGGAAAAAAATGATTCCTACAAATACAAATTCCCTTGATAGGGATTTATGTAGATCTTCTGTTTGGAAATCTCTGTATTTTCAGGTTTCTGGCCTCAGGGAGCTCTGGCTGACAGGTGTCTTTCAATAGCCAGAGAATTTTATTAAAGTAACAAATGTTCTGTTAAAGGACATAAGATTTGATATAAATTCATAAGAAGGAAGGAATGTGACTGCACTAAAAACATCTGATGTTTTATTTGGTCATCTGAAGCAAACCCCACAGTTGTAACAGCACAGAAGTCAATTTGGAAGTAGTACTGACACTGGTGCATACATACGTACAAAGTCCCTTCTTTTGTAAGAGAAGCCCACAAAATCCAACAGCAACAGCTAGAAGCAAAACTAGGCCAGCTACTAATGCAGGTTGCCCAAACAAACAAACAGTGCTAATTCTGCCATGGAAAAATTACAACTGAGAACATCTGAAAGGAGCAAACTCCTAATGTGTTAAAAAAAAAAAATAACAAAACAAAACCTCAAATCCCAAAGAGATTATTAAGATCACCTGAGTGATCTTTCCCATAAAAGCCCAGTAATCCTAGTAGTCCCTGCTGTTATGCTTGAAGAATTAACCTTTCACTCAGCTTTCCTCTCCTCTACTTAGAAGATGACATGACTCTGTGTAACCTCATTTAACGGGTCAGTTTTCATTTGGTTTTCCCCAAATCTATACAGAATTCTTCACTATATTTTTGTTAAGCTGTGGGCTTTTGGTCACCAGAAATAAAAATGAACTATGGCTTTATACGCTGAACACAGTACAGTGTATTAAACATCTTTAATACTGCCAAAATAGGTGAGAACTGAACGTGTGGTTCCATGTACTTTTGTGGAAGCCAAGCAAAAGAAAGTAAGTTATTTTTAACTTGCATCATTTCACTGATGTGTTTTACAGTGCAATGTTACAAACACTTGCACACATCTAACTAAAAGGGAAAAGAGACATGCAACTGAACAACCCAGGGACGGACCTTAGCATTCACTTCACTTGGAGAAGAAGGTATACCAGAACACACTCACAGAATATGTAGATTTTCATTGCCCAAATCTTTTCCAATCCATTAAGAGTGGCAGGGAAACAGAAATGCAAGTAGCTATTACTTCAGTAGCTATGCTTTGTTGTAACCATACCCAAAACCATAACATTCAAATCAATTTTGAATTCTTTTAAGAACAAGTCTCTAAGTCTCGTCAGTTCCTAGTGCATCCTCACATATTCTAAGTTTTTAGAGTCGTAAGAGCATTATCCCTTCGCTTCCCAGCAGCATACCACGTGTCAAAAGAGGGCTTACTTGGAATGACAGGAAAATGAGAATATGTATTGTGATGAAATCAAGGCACGTGTTTGCCCCACCACTGGTAAGGTTCAATGAAATTATTCCTGTACCTGTCCCTTTCTCAATGAGGGAAAAATCATTAATTAAAATTCACAAGATAATTAATCACAGCTCAGTAAAGCTGGCATGCATTTCTGTCTGTCACGTTTATATTTTTGCAATTAGGTGAAGTGGAAAGTCACATAAAAGGTCACATTTTGCTAAAATCCAGTGATGTTATCACAGCCACAAAGGATAAGAAATAAGGGCACCATGTCATACATCAGTTTTAATTAATGAGAACAAGGCTTCTAAATGACACAAGATGAGCCAGTAAGTCATCGGCAGCTGTCACAGTACCCTACTGCTACTTCCCAGACTCTCCCCTCACAGTCTTCATGTGTCTTTCAAAACGCAAAATCTTCTGTCATGCTGTAGGACAGAAGAAAAGATGTGCCTAGTGAACAGACCTTGACAATGCCAAGACAGGACTCTGTGAAGAACTGGCCTTTTCCAGGCCAAAGAGCTTCGGTTAATGGGAGCCTGCTGCAGAAGAAAGATGCCATGATCTTTATTTATTTACACGTGTGAAGAAAACAAAGAACCAGACGCACTTGCAGTGCTGAAACTCAGAAGTAACTCTTCTGAAGGTAGCAGAACAGCAGCTGGGTTAAAACGGCTCTTAGCCTCTTCTGCTCTCCTCACATGTTAGCTCTCAGCTAACAAGCCACTCAAGTATCTTGTTAAAAAAAAGGTCAGGGGAACCATCTGCACCATTTTTTTAAATACTAATTGAGAAGCAAAACATTAATTCTTATCAGAAAATTCAATTTGCCAAATGCAGTGAAACAGATGTGCTGATCAATATCAGACAGAAGCCTCTAAGCTTAGTGTTTTTTCTAATCATCTTTTTCCAGCTAGGTACGGAAATCTGATCGTTTGGCATTGGACGTCTCATATTGTTCATTATATGACAGACATATGTTATTAATTTGTACTCCTAGAATAGAGATCTATGGAATTAAATATCTGGAAAAATGTAAAAGTCTTATGTGACTAGTGGCTCCCTGATATAAAAAATGTAATATGATGATCAATTTTGGGAAGACAGAGTTACAGTAGAAAATTGCCAGATAGTAGCTATCCAGACAGCTCTGAAACTGTCTTTGTAACCAGACAAATAGGTAAGGCACACCAGATCCTGACATAAGTGAAAGAAAACAGAAAAGCAAGAAAACACCTCCTGAGGGCTGCAACGAGCTATAAGCCACTGAACCTAACATTCATAACATATAAATTGGTAAAATCTAGAATAGAAAGAGGATTAAGGAACATATACATGTAAGTGGGATATATTAGGAGAGTTCTGCTATAAATTATAGTTATACCTCAAACACCTTCTGGAGTTCTTTGCAGGAATCAGCAGATCCACAGGCAAAAGAAGTCAGGTTGATACCATCTGATTTCCAAAAGGTAATAATGAATAGTCTCCCTCACCAAGACTACTGAAGAAATTCAGGGGACATCCTCACACACTGAGCAGCCATTGATAGGGGGAATCCACAGGTAGGAGAATCCCAGAGGAACCTGTGTGAAGGCTTGTAACATTTACTGTCACAGGATCAGGAACATTATACCAACAGGAGACGGGGCTTAAAAATGAGCTAAAAAAATGTGTCTGGTTATTCACAATAGAGGAACTAGCAGATTAAATTCACAATGGATGGGCAGAATTATGCACAAGGGAAAAAAACAACACAGAAAAACACCTCTCTCCCAGGGCTATGAAATACAAAAAAACATCAGCTTTGGCTAACCACCCTTCCTTCCCTTCTCCTAACTTTAAATAAAGGACTAGCCTGTTCTTGAAAGACTGAATTGATCAAAATCTTTCCAATTGCACTTTGGCTGAATTGATGAAAGATCTTGTTTTTAAAGGGTTCAATTTATCCTTTGGAAATCTGCAGCCACTGTATAGGATAATACTGAAAGTAAGAGAAATTCTGTTTTCTTTTTTAAAAGTCTGCTTCTATGGGTCAGTGTAAAGTGCAGCCTGGACCGCTCTAAAAATATTAGATGTAGCTGTGCCATTTAAAAGATTGTTTCACTGAAAGAAATATAGACAAAGTATATAGGTTTCATGAAGGAAAAAAGAGAAGACGCATTAATATTGGCAAGATTATGGTCATGAATGTTGCACTTCAGTTGAACAACATATTTGCTAGGCTTCTGAAAAAAAGAAGTGTTTTAAGCTTTAATCCCTCTGAAAAGGAATTCTTCATTTTCTTATTTTTCCCCCAGGAATTTGGTGTCTCAGAACCTAATTTTTGTATAAACACTATTCATATACTTAAGTAAAGCATTTACTTATATACTTCAATATGAAAACAAAACACAGAGGGTTTAAGCAAGTGCAAAGAGCCTTGTAATCTTTGAATAAAAATTGTCCTTCTACTTTATGTAGCTTTCATTTGATTTTATGCATATCCTATTCCTTTCCAAGTTTTCCGAGGACTATCCTCAACTGAGCGAAATGACTGGGGCATCACACAAGCTACCGTCACGACGACTGTGCATGTCATTTGCTGACAATCCTGAAGAGGGTAGAGTTGCACAACTCACTGCTACTTCTCTCCTGAAATACTGTTCTTCAGGAACACATTCAACTTTGAAACCAAAAGACTGATTAGCCTATCTTTCTCCATTCCCCTTTGTCACACTATTAAAAGTTTAGGACAGAAAAAGAGCACGCAGAGTTCTGAATCTCACCTCCTTAGTCTTCCAAAGAAGTTATTTAAATACATTTCTGTGCAATCCACCACTATGTTAACAACCTACAGATACAATAACTTAATTACAGTTTCAGTCAGGTCAATATCTATCAAGAATTTTATAACTGCACTACATACAGGAATTTCACAGCGAAAGGCATAAGTGTCATCCCTAAATGAAAGATGTCATTCCACTAATCAACCAGAGCAGCTCTCATGATGTGAGCCGCTCCCTCTAACCAGACCTACATTTCAAACAAATGCAGTCTAAATTACCAGCACACAAGCAGGAATCAGCTATGATTAATGAAGGTTTACAGGAAAAGAAAACCCACTAAGCTGAAACTGCATTTTCAAATACAGCATATTAGACAGTATATTGGTAGAGCATCTATTATAACCCAAGGAACAAACCCTCCTATATTAACATACACTATTTGGAAACAGATAAAAGTATTTCTTAGCTGTCTTTTTACCAAACAGCATTCTAAATTACCTGAGTTCATTTTTATGCATTTCAGCTATTTTCTTCTCGAGCTTTTGTGACTGCTTGGGAAAAATCTTAAAGTCGCTGATGTAATTCTCTGGGTGTTCATCAGGATCATAATCACCAAGCTCAGCTAAACAGATCCAAAATACAAAACAAAACAGAAAAATTCAATTGCAATATTAGTTAATAAGGAAATAGTCAGTAAATACAGTGTAATTCAAGGTACTTCCATGATAGGTAAGAATCCAGCATCTGTCAAGAACGTTACTTTGAAGAATTGATAGTTAACTGAACAACAAAATCCTTGTAACTGCAACTTCAATTAATGAGTTTCAAGGGAAGTTCATGGTTTATTAACTGCAGCAGTAATTAGCAATCCTAAACTATTTTCTGTGGCAGAAACATGCTCTCTAAAACAGAGGTGTAGGTAATGTTCACCCTTTGAGTACCTGTCATTCTGGCACCAGACAGAACTGAAACAATGCATTCCAGATTCTCCTCTTTTCTACACTAATTTATCCTCACTGATATGGACTGGTTTAATTCTGTTCTAGCAGGGAAACACAGGCTGTAACATTATTTAAGGTGGCCCACAGTATTTGATTCCTCTTCTAAAAGATGCATCACTTAGGCACCCAAACATGGCATTTGGTGTTTTAATTTTCCAAATAAGTCTCTTTTCATAAGGTCTAAACTCAATCTTAGTTTGGATATGCTCCCTTATATTGCATTAAGAGTTTCATTCACATTAAGGCAGAATGAAGTGGACTTCCACACATGACATTGCTAATCAGACATCTAGCTAACTATTTCTGTGTGCAATCCAAGACCTATACCTGAATTTAGCCCTAAGGAAATGAGGGAGAGGGAGAGGATGAGAAAAAAAAAAAGGGGGCGGGGGACGACGACACCTTTATCCTTGAATTACATCTACTATTTTTGCCAGAGATTCCGTCATCACACAAGTCTTCTTTACCATAAGAAAGGGCACTGAATGACACCTTTTTCTTGCTTAGGTCAAATGGAATAGGCTACATTCACATTCAGGATTCAGAACAGAATTTTGCTTTGTTTATAACTGGAATCTAACATTGATGCTTTCACATAAATGCTAAGACAACCTGTTGTTTTGAATTTTTTTTTTTTAAGTTCCAGTTTGGGTTTAGTTGGCTAAATGGCTGAATTACTTAAAACACTTTACAGTGCATGTCAATGCGGGGAAACAGTACAACTAAAAAAAACCCATACATTACTGCTAGCTATACTCCCACAACAGTTCTGAGTTCCTTTTTATACTGAACACACCTATCAGTTAAGTATCTGAAAAAGCCTCCTGCTTGTACTTACCTTGGACAATACAGGCACCCAGGAAGGCAGCATCAGAAAAAGAACACAGCAAACGGCCATGGAAAATGTCCCTTTTTATTTGTAGATATAAGAGGTATCTGAAATATAATTTAAAAAATCAGGAAACTATGTGGCATCTTTTTGTAACAGATTTAACTTATTGGTGTGAAACCAGCTGTGCAACTATTCTGGATCTCTCTCTTGCTACCTTAAATGGCAGGAAAAAGAGGCAAAGTGCAACCACAGGAAAAACTAGATGTAAGACAAGAGATTTTGCTCAATAACAATGAAATAATGACACCAAAACCCACTAAGAGATAGCATGGAGAGTAATTTATTTAAAATGTACATCTGTTACAATGCTCATTAGTAACGTGAAATAAATTAGAGTAATGTCAGTTTGTTTGAGCACACCGCCTCTCATTAATTACAGGTTTACACAAGGAAACCTCTCTATTGCTGTGGACAAAATAGCACATTGACCACAGCAGAGAGGATTTCTTTCCTTTTCTTTTTTTAATCTGTGAGGCATCCTAGATGAAGCTTTGAGGTGAAAGCAATTCCCTGAGGCCTAGGGGGGCAGCAGGCAAAGGGGACTTGCCTGGGGGGAACCTCTCCCATTCCTCTCAGAGCTCTGTTCTTCCTCCAGAAGAACTGGGGAGAAGAAAACAAAAGGCTCCTTCTATCTGCCCTCCACCTTCTACCACAGAGCAGCATTATTTCTAATTGCAAGAGGAGAGATGCAGCTGCGAGGCCATCACTTTCTCTTTTGCTTTCTCCCCCAGAGAGCATCCTCCCAGAGACGGACCAACTCACAGCCAGTGACTCACTGGCAGCTCCTTTCCCAGCCACCTGGCTGGTTACAGCTGCACCATTCAGCAGCTTCACCCCTCTGGGAAAATAAAGCATTTAAGCATTGCTTTAGCCAGATAAACTCAACTATCTGGAGGGTGCTATCAGACCCAGTGGCTTCTGGAGACCATCAGGACATTGCCTGATGCTGCCAGTCCTCTCCAACCCTGAGCTGCAGTGTAGCCAATAAAAATGTGCTCTATGAATAACACTGATGTCAGACATGTTTTGCCCAAGTTACTTGGTTCTGTGTGTACCGTGAGCTCCTGCACCAAGTATCTTGTCTGAAGCTTACAGGGAGTTCTGGATTTGAGCAAGCCTGGAAGCATTATCTGAAGGGCAAGAGAAATTTTCCTCCTTTCCTTGGATTGTTACTAAATGCTATGTAAATAGGAGACAGTTACCACTGAGAAAAGCAATTTGTTCTTATTTTGAACACATTCTTTCACTGCATTACAGTATTATAAGTTTCTACAGGGACTTTGCCCATCAAGGCCTTTTTTTTTTATTTTGCAACCCCTTTTTTTTTCCTGTAATCAGTGTCCAGTAACAGCCCACAAATTCACTTCCACAATTTGGTACTGCTACAGTACAAGTAGTTCCCAGAGGAGATCTGCATCAGGATGAACCAACGGTCTCAGTGAGATGCAGTAAAAATTCTCAATCACAATGACAACCTACTGGAAAAAGCTCAGTGTGTTGATGCAGATACCATATGTAACTTGGGCAAATGAGCAGTCCCCATCCTAAGACTTTTGGTAAATTTTTCCAGGGTGAAAAATTGGCTTGTGGTTCTCCAGAGTGACCATTAGCTTGAGGCCAAACGGAGTTCACCTTTTAAGAAGTGCCAAAAAAAGCCACCTATGAAAGGGCATCCCTAGATTTCACAGCATGGCTTGTTAGATGAGCTGTAAGGTCAACAGATCTTCAACCACACTGCACATTCGTAGTTTCTGAGTTTGAAAATTACTATAATGAGATACAAAAGTAAACAGGCATCCAGAAAAGCGTATTAACTCACTGCTCCTGACCTACATTTGCAGACATGAGGCTGAGGTGAGAACTAAGAATCTGAAGTGTCAGGACTGTGCCAGGTCTGACTCTCCAGCTGTACAGATGGAAGCAAACACTATGAACAGTTACTTTTCCATTAATATTTTGGTATTTACAAGAAGAAAAAACAGTTTTGCAGGAAATTCTTTCCCATGTAACAGGATTAGGTGCCAATGCTGCCTACTGTGACCATCTATTACAAGCCATTATCTTCAGGGCCCAGGGAACATGGAGTATCTTCAAGAATTGACTCAAAGCACCTATTCAAGAGTCAGGCAGCCTCTCTCTCTCTCTCAAATGCTATGAAAGAAATCACAAGTTAGAGTCCTGAAGTGAGATGGCAGGGAGTCCCCCTCCCCACCCAGTATCCAGTTATTTTGTGAGAATAAACCTGAAAACACAAATACATGAATTCAGTAGAATTCAAAACCAGTTTTTTTAATACAGGGGGACAGCCATAAATACAACAGTTTGTGATGGGTCACTAAGATACTACACTGGCACTTAGGATCAAACACAACAGCAGCATCAACAGAAACCCCTCAGGATGAGGGCAAAAACTAATTTCTATACATTCCACTAAAATTCTGTATAGATTAACATGGGAGTTTGGGTGGAAGTGTGCATACTTATGGCATTTCTAAGCAAATAGTTTGTTGCTGACCAGGAACAAAGATCCTCAATGTCGTTATTAAATTTCTGCATCCATAATAGTCTCAGTTATCTGAGCTAATCTTAAACAAGAAATGCATGGGTTTATTTTCCCCAGAGAAAAATCAAACAGGAATAAATATAGTTTTTATACTAGTTTCTTGCTTAAGCCTGTTTGCAATGTGAAACTACCAAAATTTGTCAAAAAAATACCCCCTAAAGTTAGTTTCATTACAATAAAAAATAAACATACTCTTTCAATCTAAATTGTCAATATATGCACTTTTGTCAATTACATGAAGCTAAAAAAAATGTAGTATTATCCATCCCCTCCAGCTAAATCACTAGCTCTGCAAGTTGTTCAGAATTAAAAAAAAAAAAATCAGAATTAAAAAATTGCAGAAAATTTCCATCACAATTTTTCCATAACTTCAGGATAACACATTTTTCATTGTCTTGTCTCCCTAACACACCAGGAAATACTTCTTTTCTGTAACAATTGGGAAAACACAAACACATATTCAGTTTTCACTGAGAGGTGTGTTAACAGAAGATAAATAAGAGTAAGCAGAGGATATGTAACAAAAACTGCACATAAGACATAATTTTAGGGAAAAGAACATTTGTGCCTCAGAGCTGATTTCTTCCCAGTGATCATCCTGGGATGACAGAGCTGAACACAAGCCATCACGTAGGCTAGCTTCTGTCACAAACGTGGGCCATAGATGTTATTCATCTGTCTTTGCTTTAAAATATATAATCCCTAGCACTTGCTAGTCTGAGGAAAAAGCTCTGGTTTTCCTCCCTTATGTGGAAGGGCTTTGTTGTTGCAATGTTTCACTGGCTGTTTGGGGGGCAAGGGGGTGTCTTTTAAATTGTTCCTGTACCTTTCTATTACACTAATAATTTTTAAAATAAAAATACTTAAGTTTATTTTTTCTGTCACTAAGGTTCTGTGCTACTGAGTTGCTGCATGCATTTGACCATTGAAATCCTTAATCAAATAGTTCAAAATCACACTTTTAAAGAATTATTTCATTTCTGAGGAAAAAAAGAGAAAAAAAGAAAAAAAAAAAGAAGAAAAAAAGAAACATCTCCAAGACAGATGGCAGCAGTCAAGAGGGGAAGAGAGGCACACACCACAGTTCCCAGTAGAGATGAGAAATTCTTAGCTGGGACACAAGGGAAGCACTTACACTCATAAGAAGGGCAGGGGAATACCCATGCAGAGCAGAACCAGAGAGTCTGAATGTGTTTTTCAGAGACCACCCACACAGCAAGCTGCATAGGATGCTATTCATCTTCAAAGCAAGAAGGCCAGCCTGGAACAAGACTAAGACATTAAGGAGTTTTTTTAAATGAAGGAGATATATGCACTTTGCACTGGAAGCCAACGTTGCAAGCTTTGACAAAGTTTGGCTCAACCTCAGACACTTCCTATAATCCTGATAAAGTACTTTCTGTCCCAGGTCAGCAAAGACCTGTGAATGAGTACCTGACTCCTGAATTCAGTAAGGTTTTGCATGTACTGAAAATTGCTTCTACTTATAGAAATAACTTGCAAAATCAGATCTAATTTTGCTGCTTCTCATGTACTTTTACCACAGCTGTTCTTTCCAAGCCCTGGCACAACTTTATAGCCTGATTTACAGCCCTAAGTACTCAGGCTTACCAGCAAGCTAGTAAATGTATGCTTCAGCGCTTATGCTCATAAGTGTCTATCATTGGAACAAACTCTTTTCCATCTATTATCTGTTTGCAATACAGATGACTCAACTCCAGGTTAGCCAAGCCCTTCCCGCAACTGCAGATGAAGGGTCAGCAATATCTATTATTGTTTTTAAGCAGGCTTCATGACCCCCAGAGACCATGTTGCTAACTGCTTAACAAACAGTTTATTTATCTATTTTAAGATGTTTGATGAGGCAGGAAAGCTTTCCCACAGCCAAACTTTGTGGTTTGTCCATGTAGTGGTTTTTCCTTGTATTCAAGTCACTTCACTCATTTTATTCCAGTAATGCATTTCTCCCAGAGTTGTCGCAGCCTTTCCAGCTGACACACACGGTCACCTTGAGATATCCAGCAATGTTTCAAAAACTGTTATCTCAGCTTGGCATCTGACTTTGACTGCACTGCTCTTTCCCATGCTACTGTGCATACTCAGGTGCAGAGTAGCAGAGGGCAAATGAACGTGTTTACAATATTCCTGGATTGGGTGTCCTCCTCCCCCAGTAGAATTTATGAGTTCTTTATGTATATTATTCTGGACATTAACTTCGCATCCTGTCTTTACTGTAGATATTATCAAGTACACTGCAGGAGCACTAGTTTCCTGCCAAAGTCTATGACTCTAACCTAAACACTAACTACTACATGCTAGTATGTAATACCACAACTGAGAGAACAACTTTTCTATACTTTACAGTGCCAACTAGATAAAAAGGCTAATAGAAAAAAATAATTATATTTTCTAAAAATATAGTTTGTCTATTTACTAATATTTAAGAAGTATTTTGATATCTTATAATTTAAAGAAAAGCCATCACTCTATTAGCTACCGATAAAACACAGAGTTGACAGAAAAATCTGGGAGTCATCACAGACAGGTCTCTGAAATCATCAAGTCTGGGTGCAGCAGCAGCCAAAAAAAGCCAATAAAATGTTCAGCATCATCAGGAAAGATATTGTGAACAAGACAGAGGGGCATTTTGCCACTCTTTAAAGCCTTGGTGTAATCACTTCTTGAACATTTTACCTAGCAGTAACCTCTGCATCCTAAGTAAGACATAGCTGAGCTTGATACAGAGAAGAACTAAAATGAGTGAAAGGATAGAGCTGCCCTTACAAGGAGAGATGGTGACTGAGGTGCAATAAGAGTGAGTCTTATGAAATCTTGAGGGTAGTGGGAAAGGCAAACACAGAACTGCTATTCCCTGAATCCTGCAATACTAGACCTAGGGGGAAGTCAGTGAAATCAGGAAATTGCTTAAGGTAGACAAAAGAAAGTACCTTACACAGCAGGTAGTGAACTAACTACCTCAGAAGGCTGTGAAGAAAAATGGTATTATTAAGTCCAAAAAAACCACAAATTCATGAGCAACAGATCCAGCAAATACTACTAAAATGAACAGGCCAGTATGTAATTGTTAAAATTCCCAATACAATAATTCAAGAAAACTTTTAGTGAATTTCGGTGAGGGGGAGATAATCTATTTGTTTTCTCGTTTTTCTGGAACAATATGAAAGTTTTGTTCACACTAGCGTGGCTTTAAACCCATCACAGCATTTGTAAAACAGATACACATGGCAATAAGCACACCACAGTGATATTAGTACAGCAGTTGCCCTATCAATCCACCTAATCAGTCATAAGCCAAATTCTGGCAGAGGAATTAGGAACTAGGGGCACAGCCATCATGACTTCAAAACATAATCTTCATTCAAACACAGAAAAAAAGAAAAATCTATTTCTCTTAAAATATCTAACACCAAAAGTAGTAGGAACTACTTTGTTAACATATTTGCGAAACTGCATGACTGTCTTTTGTGTTAACAGGCACCTGTAGGAAGAACCACCCTCCTTGTTCTATGCCTTCTAGAAAGAAGTACTAACGCTAAGGATTCAAACACCATGAAAGCAGCAGCACCCCATAACTCCATCCCGAATCTATGTCCCTCCTAGATTGCCAAAATCGTCAAAGAAGCTCTGTATCCACAGAGTATTAACAAACAAACAAACAACCAAACAACAAACCAAAACACCAAAACTATTCCTTCAGAAAGAAATTGTCCATTTTCTGCCCTGGGTTGAGAGTGGGAAGGTCACTTGAATAACAGCTTTCCAGTAATCTCAAAGGTCTCATATCTGTGGTCAGGAAGATAACTGCCACTTAGATCTACCAATATGTGGGCTTGTCCTCCTGGCTTCGGAGCTGGCCAGCGCCTGCATTACAGTGTACGGTCTTTCCTTGGGAAAAGGGAAAAGCGTGAAAAATTACCATGCCAGCCACCTGCTTGAAAGTACTGGCTACAGGGGGAAAAAAAGCTTTATTGCTACACAAGAATTCATTTCATCGATGAATAAAGAGGACAAGGGAGTGGTAAGGGACAAGCTTTGTTTTGGATACTGGGTACATAAAAGCCCCACCACAGCACAGGAATAGGTTCTCCTCTGCAGACTTCCACAACTGAACTGCATCTTCTCAGCCCTCCTGCCTTCCCCTCAGAGGAGCACACGAGAACCTCTGAACATGTAAGATCTCCTTCTCCCACAGGCACAAGGTCCACCAAAAAATCCAGTGACTCTCCTGGGTAATTTTTTTCTCTGACCTGAATGTTATCTGCAAGCCTGCCAGCACTAAGTGCTCTTACTAACAATTCTCATTCATGTTTAAGACCTATGCTATTCAATCTGATTGTGAGTCCAATACTGTTAGAACTATAAACTCACTTGCCAACTGCCAATATGGCCTCGAGAAAGCCAAAACAGACAAGTGAACTTGCAGAGGCATCAAAACATAGCCACCATTGCACATCTCAAGAAAAGCAGGACCGGGTACCCAGAGAGGCAGAGGTATTCCTAAATGATGCCTGGAACAGGCTTCAGCAGCACAGGCCCACCTCATATTGGCCCACCCTTGGAAGGATGAACATATTGCAAGACTTTTCAACTTGCAAATAAATGGTTTGATATTCAAGCATTGACAACCAGCTGGAGCACAATCAGCCTCAACTGGCCTCTTACTTCTGGAGGGAAAAGCACCAGGCTTTTCAGTACAAGGCAATATCAAGTACAGCTATTTGAGACAGGACTTGTCAAGCACTGCATGCATGCAGCTGTATTGTTCTTCCTCACCCAATCTAGCTCACTCAGGGCTCTTGAATTTGCCATGATTACATACCCCAAGACTTTGTCATTTTATATGACTTCCAGTTAAACATTTTTTATCTGCTTTTCTTGTATGAAATTACTCATTACACTGTTTTATGACAGCCTAGTGACTGAAGAACTGCTTCTTGGATTAGGAAATATGGATTAGGAAAAAGACATGATGAAAGCTAGTTGAAATAATCCATCTTCGGTTAATGCTGCCAGCTACTCACTCGTGCCCTCTTCCAGGTGTGTTTTTTCTGCAATAATCATGGATTACTGCTGATACAGTATTATCTGTAGCATTTTAGATCATTTCTTTGGGACCTCAGAGGACTTTATATTCTCTCATTTTAATTATACAAACACAGCATAATGTAGGGATTTGGAGATAAGAAGGCATGAGGCCTGGGACTGCTTTATTACATAAGAAAGAACAAATACTGATTTATTTACTACCTAGACAAGAACACTGAAAAGAAATAACATAGTAAAAATCTGTGCTCAAGTATGACTGGTCTTTGGATCCATCTGTTCACAGTCCCTTGATTGTTCCCATTCTGTTCACATGCAGCATCTCAGGCTTTGTCAGCTCTGGACCCTCCCAGGGCTCTGACCTGTGATCAAAGAATAGTGAAGAGAGGCACAGAGCAAAAATATCTGTGCTTTCCAGACAGCGTAGTGGGATGCTGTGTGTACTGCGGATTGAATGACCTCTGTCATTACAACTTCCTTTATGGCAATAATATATATTATATATCTTTGCATGCCACACCAGCAGAATAATCTTGACCATTGTAGTGAACTCTGGAATATCCTTTTTTCTGCACGTCATTCCATGCACATAGCTAAAGAAAACCCCCTCTCACCATCAAGCCTGTCATGCTACCTGGAAAAACAACTGGAAGGCACCAAAAAGATGGGAAAAAAAGAAAATTAGGAGAAAAGGAAATCAGCAGTAAAACTGAAAATGTACTTATTCAAGGCCTCTACCCCAATCCTGCACAGTGTCAGCCAGAAAACAGGCTGCAGGGCAGATGCTGATTTAGCAAGTAAAGAAACTGAAATTATGTTTTACAGGTATGCATGGCAGGGAACAAGGGAGATGTGAGGACCTGCTTGTCTTGTTGCTATTGCCTAATTAAAAACTAATAGTTATTACTCCCATTAGGGATGCTCAGTGAAGCCAGTTAAACACTGTTTTCTGAAAGTGAAGTTCTTTGTTTTGACTTCATGTCACCTATAAGTGCTAGACAATTAGATCTAGAAAGCCACAGATGTACCATTCAGAAAAGTCTGATGTCCTCCACATACTACACATGAAGCAGAAGTCAAACCCTCAGAGATGGCCACACTATAGAGGAACATCACTCTTCTAGTAAGGTTGAGCACTTCCCTCTGTTTAAAAGATTACACAAACTGTTCAAAAATCCATATTCAGTTTGTGTTGCAACCTGCTGATCCTCCAGTGCACCTGAAATAAATTCAGAGGCCCAACCACTTGAGTAAAATAAGTTAAATCCTTGCCACTTTCTCCTCACAATTTTTTAGAAGGCATTGGAAAAAATGCCTTATTAGTTTCACTATTAAAAAAGAAAAAGTGTCTTTAATCTTTTTCAAACACATTTTAAACATGTATGGCCTCACTGTCCCACTGAGGAAGCAGTATTTCCAAAAATAAAGACAGATCTTTTAAATCCATGTTGACACAAGTTAAGGAGTTGAGTTAAGAAGGTTAAGCATTGAAGTGCATTAAGATTTGGGCTATGTTGACAAATTGGGTTTCGGGTAGTCTGTTATTACAGAAACAAGAGACCTCAAGGCAACAATCCCCTGGCCACTAAAGTTAACTTGTGAATTACAGTCCTAATGCCAGCTGACTCTAGAGGAAACAGCGATCATGGACCACACAGCACCTCCTGCTGTGGTGAGAGGCAGAAATTTTGTCCTGAGTCCACAGAATTTCTTATTTAGCAATAATATCTCAAAGTGCCATAACAACCAGAGGCAGGCACTGATTTTTTCAAAATAATAGCTGTGGAAGCAATCGTTAATTAAAATGAGAAAAGATGAAAGTAAGCCACTGGAATGGTACGATGTGACTGACAATATTCACAGGCGCCCTTAGCAGTGGAACGAAATGCAGTGACAGGCAAGTGCATGGCTTGAACCTTTGCCCAAGGCACTCCTGGCCTCTGAACACATGGTGTACACACATTTTCAGGCTCTTACAAGGGTTATTTTCTATAATATCATAGACAGAGGGATAACTTCAGCTATGTCATTCTCCAACTTAATTTCCTGAAAATAGTTCCGCCCATAAAACCACAGGCTAACTCAAGGATAACAGTCCAGCCTCCTCTACCAAAGGTAGGATAGAAATGAAGCAGCAGTGATCTGAGATGACAAGTACTCAATTTTCTTCCTGCAATTGATATCTAAATCCTGAATAGTATTTCTATCCATGTTATACTATTTTCATGAAATCAAAAAATTTACCCCATACACACACAGCTTCATGTACTGAACAGATGATTTTATTATTTTTTTTACATCAGATATTGCTGTGGAAGAGCAGGAAAACCAGCACTTGTTAACATCTTTATGTCTCTTTGGTGTCTCTAAGGTGCTTCATTAAAGATTTATTCCTATAAATCTTTTACAAAGACTGCATCGACAATAATCCACATGGGGGATTTAGACAGGGTTAATTAATATTCTGAACCAAAGAGTAGTGTGACAATGTGACTGGATGTCCTACTGTATCTTAACTTCATTACCTAAATGGGGACTACTGACGCCTGTCAGATTTCTCTACCCAGTCGAAGAAGCAAGAGAGTAGCTCTGTGACATGCATTAGGCACAGAGTAGCAGAAATGCAAAGCAGTATTACCGACTCAGCTGACTGTATATACAGCTATGAAGTACAGATGGCTTTTATGTCAAAGGGTGACAATATGATTTCATTTTCAAATCATCTTAAGCACACACTGCTACAAATGTAATTGTCCAGTGAACAGACTGAGCAGAGCTAAGGAAAAAAACAACCAAACAACAAAAAACCTACCAAAGAGCCAACTAGCTACCAAGGATTCATGACTGCCCTCTGTCAAATACTAATGGACATTTTTCTTCTTGAATTTCACCAATCATTGCAATTCAAGGAAAAAAAAAAAAGCAACTCAAGCCAATTTAGAGCATCATCTTGAAGCTGACCTTCTGCTTTAGACAGTAAAGCAAATTCTCAGAGGCAAGTTACACTACACTTCACTTGCTTATTTCAGGAGCATTTCCTATACTTTGTTATTGTGTAGGAGACCTGGGCAGGGACAAAGCAAAGCTTCCCAAATAGCAACATTGGGAAACTATAAAGCTGATCAGGTACAAAAAGGTGTCATGTACACAAGGTGGACATAAGAAAAGAGAAATTATTTCTCCTCTTTAAGGTCTTAATAGGATTAGTTTTAACAAAAGACTGTAAAACATTTTTCATACAGTAGCTTGACTTTAAAAATTTATTTGAAATGTTCCAGCAAAGCCTAAAACATACTGAAAGCACAATACACTTCAGTGAGCTAATTCTAGGTGCTTTGCATTTCGATAACACTTCTTCTGGGAGGGTGTCCAAGTAGTTAAAAAAAAATCAATTAATTAAGGCTCTTGAGTGAGGAAAGTCTATACAAAGTTTATACTCTGGCTCATAAAAAGTAAAACATTCATCCAAGGACAAACACTAACAAATAGTGAAAATCCCTTGACTTCCTGGTTTACAACCCGTTCACTCAGCTAAACAATTTCAATATTTCACCCAAGATAAACATCTGTAATATGAACTGTATGTTCCAGCTGCTCTATACAAACTATAAACTTACCATTCAGCAAATGCAAGCTGTTCCTGAAACTTTCAGTATGAGACATGGGATAATGGGATCACTCCCATTCATGAAGTGACTTGTGAGCGTAAGAATTTTCAGGGCTTGGGGAAAGCATCAATGAAGAACTCAAGGCAACAAGTGCTCAGGCGCTCCATACTTCTGCAACATGCAACTATTAGTCAGTGGTGTGACCTGCTAACTACAACATAGTAAGGCGTACATATAGTCCTGCACAGCTGGTGCAGAGATCAAAAGAGCTGTTACTTTCCTACATTTTTCCCCCCAAGTGCATTCCTTGAAAAATACCCAGAGCAACAGAATATTCAGAATGGCTATGAGGAAGGACGAAAGTCCCATTCATTAAGTATGACTGATCTGTTGCACAGCTGTTTTCACAGCATACGCTGGAAAACTCCAGTATAATCAACAAGACATCTTAACCTCCAGAGTAGCTGTCCTTTAAAAACATAAATATATTGCACATCTACATCAGTTTGCTAAAGGACTATCAGTACTTTAAAAATACTATCATCTTGTTTGTGGTCCTAAAGACACACACAAGAGAAAATTCAGTGAGACTATACACATTCCTTTTGAGAGAGTTAGAGCCATTACTGAATTAAACTTCACAGATTATTTCACAGAAAAAAAAGAAAAACTAAGACACAAAAGAAACTTACTCAAGACTACAATCCTTGCCAGGGGAAGAGTCAGGATAATCCTTGTCCAGTCACTTGATCACTGCTTCTCATTCTGAAAGTTCTTCAACAATATCACTACTTCTATGTATGTTATAGAAAAGTCCCCTTAAACTGCTTTTAAAAATCTATAGGTATCACAATACATAAAAAAGCTATCAGTAGTGCAGATGTCTGTCTACTCTAGTATTTTAGCATAAATAGTGAGAACCCTACCCTACACAACAAACTGTCTTATTTTGAACTTAATGATATACATTAAATGCACAGACAAACAAACAAAAAAATACCTGGTGAGCTCTTCTTTAATCTTCAAGGGTTCATGTGGGTAGAATTTCACTCTAAAGCACATGGTATATGGTGGATGAGCTGAAACATTATAAAGAAAAAGCATGAGAACAGTAGGAAACAAACATTGCCTCAGCCACTCTGAAGGAGTGGCCTCCAAGAGTCTTACAAAAGTAGCCTGTGTGATGGTTAGCTCTGAAGCATCAGGCAGGGATTCAAACAAAACCAATAAATATTATCTATACATATAAAAGGAATAGATCATATGACAAAGAAGGCCAAAGCATGTGCAAAATACAGCTAACGTAGGCAAATCAATTTATAAACAGTTTTGCATCTCACAAGATGTATTGCTTGATCCAAGAAGTACAAAACACATTTGGGCTGCTTTTTTTTTTTTTTTTTTTTTTTTTGGCAATTCATAAACAGGAACCAGTTGCATCTTGTCACAATGAGATACAAAGGTGTTATGTATATTTGTTATTCCTGATAATGATAAAGCCTAGACTACAAAATGGAAAAAAAACATTCATTAAATTTAGCTAATGAAGCTAGAGACAACAGAACTGTTTCTGTTTCCTGTATTTAATAAGACTACATCACCTACTCCTGAGCTATGGTATAAATACCAGGCCTTAAGTACAATACTTTCACTTCTCAACACAAAGAAAGAAAGAAAGAAAGAAAGAAAGAAAGAAAGAAAGAAGGAAGAAAAAGAAAATTGGAGTAACAGGAATCATTTCAATTCTGCAATCAGTGTCTCTCAGTTTTACATTAATGAACACAGCTTTATATACCACTGTTGTATCTTTGATAGCATTCAAGATACTACCTAATCCTAAACCAGTTGATCTTTCAGTGATTACAGAAGGGACAGAAAGCAAATTGAAGACTATTATTCTAATCAAAGAGGCATCTTGTGACAATCATGTTAGGATAAAAGACATGTGGAGACCAAGTAGAAGGCTTAAATATATCACATCAGGCACAATACACAGGTAGGCAGAGCCCTCAGAGCTATATGTAGCCAGGTAATGTTCTTGTTTTAAATTCCAGTTCGAAGTAAGAAGGAAAATACCGCATCTTCAAAAGGTAGATGGTGTGGGGAAAAAAACCACCTATATTACACAAGCCATGGTAACTGGCCAGCCTGCTGCTAAGAGCAAGAGAAAGCATGGGGTTAGAGCAAGCACCAAGACAGAACTGCTGTCCAAGCAGCAAGGGCCTCAGCACAGTAAGCCATGCAGAGGTCCTCTTTACCAAAATGTTTACCAGCACGGTCATTTTTAGATGGACATAAGTAGAGGGAAAGATGAGGCTTCAAACAAAATGGGAATATGTGATCACTGTGCTCATTTGGGAGTGTCCTACAGATGTGAGTGCAGAATTATAATCCTTTTATTAAAATATTTAACTATGGAATTAACTTTCTGCATATTTACACTAGTACTCAACATTTATAGACCCTTACTTTTCACAGGTTGGGGTTTGGGGGTTCTGTTTTGTTTTGTATGCAACTTTTATTTCATAGTAAAGGGCAGATCTGCAATAGTCTAGTTAGTTTTAAAAGTCCCTTAGTCTTAATGTATACTCAACGCACACAGACAATCTAACTTTCCTAAATCTTGAAGAGATGGTGCTTTTATAGGAGGAAAATAAGGGAAGGTAGAAGATGAGAGCAAAGAAAATTACAGGGAAAGTGAAGGAAGAGAACAGGTGAAACAGAGAATTAGTTATTGTAATCTATAACAGTAATCACTAAGCTACCAGAACATTTTACTGTACCATCTCCTCGAGCTTACTAGCTCACTGGCTTGTATAAACTGCATGTGGAAATTAGTTCAACAATCATCATACTTTTCAAGCTACATTGACTGCAGTGTTTACCTGTATGCTGCAGTTTTCCACAAACACATCTCTGGATATTACATAGTTCCATGTGATGTACAAAAGCAACAGAAAATAAAAATGCATTATATCTTTAGTTATGGTTGGTATCTTTTGGTGGGTTCAACTCCTTCTGGAGATGAAGGAATATTTTCCCCTTTCAAGACCTCACATTGCATGTTTTTAAAAAAAGGTCAGCCTCAACAAAATCTGCTGACTCACATTTTTTTACTTGTTTAAGTAACTACTCATTTAAGACACAAGGAGGAATGTCAGAAGACATGGGAATGGAGAGATTAAAAATACAGAAGAAAAGAAAGCAAGGAAACAATAACAAACAGAAACAAACAAGAGGAAGTGGAGAAAGACAAAAAAGCCTTAAGCTTTTGCTAGGGATGGTTTGAACATTCAAGCTAATCAAATCTGTACAAGCCCTCTGAAGGCAAAAGAAACATTCAGACTACTTTCTGTGGGCTTCAGTATCTTAGACGCGATGGCAGCATTGTCTTACAGTGATTGGAAATAGGCTGCAAAACAGAGGACACTGTTAAGTCCTCCCTGCCCTGTAAAGGCAAAGTAGAACGTAAACTGAGTTCAGTGTCCCAGAAAGGGGAACAGCCATCCAGAAACGCATGGAGTTATGTTGCCTGGAGAAGGCGAAAGATACCATAAGTCATCTTAAATGGTTCTGTCTCTTCCCAATAGCCTTCTTAAAACTAAGCAAGGGAGAAAAACTTGCACTTCCAGAATACAGTACCACTTACAAAACGTAAGACCCAGGATAGAAGACCCAACCTGTATTAAATGCGCTAGAGCTCCTCCTCAGCAAGAAAGAACTTTTAAATGTCCTGACAGATTTAGAAGTAGTTTGTGCTTGAAATAGAGATGCAGAAATAAGAACAGCTCGTGCATGGCTCTGCAAGGCCCTAGATAGTACAAGCCTACTGCAAGATCCTAAAAATGTACTGAATTTTACCCAGATTTTTGGATGTCAGTGGAACAATTTAAACTTTGGCTGTGGAAAAAAGAAAGAAAGAAAAAAAAAAGAGTTACAGTAGAAGAGCCACACTCTGGCAGTATATGGTAAGCACAGAAAATCAACAGCTGCCCCATATGCAAAGAGTATCATAGCAAGGAAAGGACAGCATACACTGCACTAAAAAATAGCCCAGATTTACTTAATAGCAAAGGTTATGGTATGAAATGTTTTCCTTGCAGCAGAAGGACAGTATGTGACAGAAGCATACACCTACAACCAATGCAAAGAATACACAGGAGGTTTGGCAAGGCAGTTTGCAGCCTACTTAGCAAACCTTTTCCTAGACTCAAGCTTGTATAACAATATTACTCCTCAGCAGTGCAGCAAGCAATACAAAACAAGGCTGCTGCAGCCTGCTAAACAGAGGTCCTTTCTCAGCAACACCTGCAAGAATGGCACCATCCCAACCCGCAATTTGAAATGTTAAAAAGAATATGATCCCCTCCATCCAGTTCATCTCTGGAGATGAAATAAGAAGGTATCCTGCAATTACAGAAGGAAACAGGATCCTCTTTTTCTGTTCATCTTCCCAGTTAGCAAACCAGCCACAAACAATGAATACTTGAAAGGAGAAGGAGGGAACCCCCACAGCTATCCACTTTCCTCTCCATCTTAATTTTAAAATGGATCATGAGCCTAAGGTTCCTCCAAAAATGCATTTGATGATGTGTAAACATTTAGTAAGGCCTTCATCTTACAGATTTTACAGCACTGGAGAAACACACATGAGACCCTCATATTCTCTCATTCACTATATTCTTGTAGTGGAAAGCAAGATAGGCAGTGAATTGTATCAGCTCAAGAGATGAGATCGTCAAACCAGACAATTCCTCAATTCCTTGAAAGCAAAATTACTTTCTACCACTTACTCACACATTAAAGTGGAAACATTAACCACAAACCTTCCCAAAACAGAACTCAATTTGTAGAAGAACATTTCTTCAACACAAAACTAGTCTCAATATAATCAGTTTTATAATAGCTATAAGCCTTTTCTTTCAGAGTGGTCCTTTATCTGTCAGATAAGGAGCAGCTGGTATAGCGAAATGCCCAAGGCTTTGTCAGAATTTCCTACCATCACAGGCTTTGCTTTCTCACTAAAAAAGATTCACAATTACAATAATTTCAAAGGACTTTAGCATGGAGAATAGTATTGACTGAGAATTCCATTGCGATAGGGCAATTAATTTGCCAGTTTATGTGCTAACAGCACATAAGGGATGCAGGCAAAAGAACAAATAAAACCATTTAAATTATATCAAATGCTGAAACCAGTCATGATCTAGACCCTCATAAAGGAACTACACACACAGATGGAAGGTTTCCAGGCAACTGATTGCATGTTTTTAAGGTTTATTTAAGTTGCATTTAACTAAGACAAACTATTCAGTGTACCTGAAACAGTAAGGATCTCCTAACTAAAAAATCAAAGCTCTAACATCCTGACTAGAACAAAGAGGGATATGGGAGCTGCACCCCTTGGCACAGATACCTATGTGTAAGGGACTGAATCCTACATGCATTCATTTTTAAGAAAAGCCCACTGAATCATTTGTCTTCTGTGTAGATGAAGAGCTTATAAGGAATGATAAGCCTAAGAAAAACTACACATTCATATTAACATTTTCTTCATTGAAAGACAATTGGAAAAAAAAACAATTTATGTATTTATATTTATGTATTTATATTTATGTAAGCCAAAAATTTTTTTTAAAAGCTAGTGAAAAACTTCACTGAAGTTTTAGAAGTGCGAACCAAAGAGGGAGAAGGAGGGAAGATTCTCAGTTGCAACTTTTGGGAAGGTTTCCTGTTTGTTTTTAACAACCTGCTTTTCATCCAGCACAAATACTGACTTCTGTAATGAGCTGTACTGGCAGTGTTGGTTTTTTTTGATTAAACATGGAGTACAGATGGATACTGAAAGCCAAATGTGGATGTTTAACTTCTCTTCATAGCCCTGAGAATGCAAAACTGCAGAAAAATTTGTACGTCTCTCCTTGATGTTACATATTCTCCAAACTACACTACCCTACCAAAAGTTAGTTATCATTTAAAAAAAAAACAAAAACATTCACTCAAACAGTCTTCATGTTCACTGATGCTGCAGAAGGATCTCTGGGGAACCCTAAGACATATGCTGTTGTTTCCATGTACCTCTTCCCCTACCAAATGAATCAGCGGTTCATCCATACCACTTGCTCAGCATGTTTAAGACAGAACACTACTCAGTGTTTTTATTTTATGCATAAGATATACCTGATCTATCATAAACCTCAAATTGTGGGGTCTTCTTCATTGCACTCAATTAGTTATGGGACAACACAGGGCAAGGTGGATTTTCATCAACCAGTTATAACAATGCTTTAAAGCATGTTATTAAATCCTCATGAGGATCATAGGTAAAGAATATACAGCATCCAGATTAATGCCTGAAGAATCACACAAAACTTCCTGTTTTCACTGTGCATGGATCTATAAGCCTCATATTTGATCAAACTCTTTTTCAGATTCGTACTGAGACATGAAAACTGATAAGTTTGTTGAGATTTAAGAATCTTTAGAAAGTTTTGCACAACCCATCTATGCATCTGGGTTCTTGCTTCCCCTGGTTCATTCCATCTCCTTTCACATTTTATGACAGGATTAGAGATAAGGAAATTAACTTAACAAATTCCAATGGCCTGTCACAGGAGAACATCCTTTTTGCGTTACTCTCCCAGATCATCTGACATGCAAGGCAGCAAGAAAAACATGTAAATTTTGAACTTGCACATCAGAGCAACAGAACTGATTCTGTTCCACTGTCATCAAGAACAAAACCCATGTAGTCGGATATTTCCCATAAAGCACATGACAGGATAGCTGCATACGTATTATACAGAATAACCTTTAAAATTAATGAAAAAAGAGAGAGGGAAAGTGCATGGGAAAACTTTGTTCTTTAGTTAAACAACAGTGCTGATGTGACCAGTAGTATTTACACCAAGACATTCCTAGACAGAAAAATACGTAAAAAAATGTAAGATGGACAAATGGAGAACAACTTTACTGTCAGTATCTGGGAGAGAATAACATGCAACAGAACAGAAAAACTGGGTTTAAAAGGACTTTATCTAGAACCACAAAGATGCAGCTACCTTAGGCAACCTTCCCGAGGGTTTTTCAACACACTGTTGGAAGCATGGTGCTCACAGCTACTGATCACTGGCCACCAATTGGCTTCAACCAGTACAAACAAGACTGGCAGTTGTTCAGGGCATTTCTGAGAGACTAAAATTTCC